>NW_022631015.1:3029003-3608626 GCF_010015895.1 Lontra canadensis
TCATATCTCTGCGCTGCCGTCCTTAGTCCAGAGCGTCTACCCCCATGACAACAAATTAATGACAGAGCCCTAGCTGTCATTCCACAGTGCGGCTCAGAGGAAGGCCAGTGGCCGGGGCTGAAATGGTGCCCTCACCCTCCTCGCCCCTCCCGGGTCAGCCCTTTTAAGGATATGTCCTTGGAGCCACATGTAATGGCTTCTCCCTCACTTCTTTGGCCACCCCTGAGTGGAAGACTGGGAAATGGAGGGACTAGCTGGACACACTGACACCTGAGTAAATTCAAGCACTGTTGGTGAAAAACAGGAGGGGATGTTGGATAGCCAAAGACGCAGATTCCCAACTGTTGAGTCAGTAGTCAACTTGAGCAAATGGGCAGGATTTAAACTCACCTTTGAGGTATGATGGTGTTGGCGTTCCCACCCTCTGTCTGACCAGAGCTCTTTGCCCCAGCTCCAGTTAAGCATCCTGCCTGCCCTTGACTCAGTTCCGGCCACTATTATTTAAATCTCTTTTTCTTTCTGTCCCTGGGACAGCCTACCTGGGCCAGAGCCCATTCCCCTGCAGCCCACCCTCACTTCTTGGCAGCATTCTGCATACCTCAGCCCTTGACCCACAGCTCCCGGACAGCCGGAGGCGTGGAGGGCCCAGGAAGAGGCTAAATGAGGCCCTGCTCCAGATTCCAGTTGTGACCATGGATAAGCCTGTTTTCTGTCTCTCTGTTCTTGTTACCCGATAAAGATGCACTGATATGTTTAAATTGTCATTTGATGGGGCGCCTGGGTGGCTCAGTTGGTCAAGCAGCTGCCTTCGGCTCAGGTCATGATGCCAGGGTTCTGGGATCGAGCCCCACATAGGGCTCCCTGCTCCATGGGGAGTCTGCTTCTCCCTCTCCTCTGCTTGCTGCTCTGCCTGCTTGTATTCTCTCTCTTTGTATCAAATAAATAAAAAAAATCTTAAAAAATTGTCATTTGATACAACATGCATCCCACAGCATCTCCACACTGACCCTGAGCCACAGGCTCTGTGTGGGCTGTTTCTTCTGGCAGAGGGAGCAGGCTTGTTGGAGGGGTCTTGTCTTTCCCAGAATGAAACTGATTATTTGAGAGCTGGCTAGCCTGGAGTAAGGATTCAGGCTTCTCTTGTGCCTTTGAGGCCTTCTCGGGAGAACTAATATTTTTCCAGAGCCTTATTACGTGCAGGCCACCATGTCTTGTCTGTCTTGCTCTTCTCAACCTTGCTGGGACTTTGCAGACCACAGTAGATATGGTAACTGAATTTCTGACCAACACCCCTGACCTTTGTCTGTTCCGCTGTGTTGATTACTGGTGGGTGGGGACATGGAAATGTGGGAGAGGGAGGAAGGACACAGAAACATGTCTCCTGCTTCTTATCATATCTCATTTTCTAGGACCTCTTTGTTTTGACTACCTTCATGGAAGGTTCCGAGTCCTCAAAAAAAAAAAAAAAAAAAAAAAAGTCTTGGTTTTGGCACCCTGCATGATATGTCCTCTGAGGCTGAAATCTTCAAGTGGTTCCTTGCCCCTCTTGAGAAAGCTTTTTTCATACCCATCCACATGTCCTTCCTGAGGCCTGCCGTTGGTAGACTGACCTCACCACATCTGTCCCCTTCCCTCACGTGTTTGTGTTCTCTTCCAGATTGTTGGTGTTGCTGAGCAGAGCCACCGACCACAGCTGAAGGCCTGCAGCTTGCCCTCTGAATCCTTCCGTGCCCAGGATTAACAGCAGACACTCCCTTTGGTAGTAGTCAGAGTGGAAGAATTCATCATCTTAGAACATGGCAGGTGACTGTAACCTATGGGGGAGATAAGCTTTTTAAAAAAAAAAAAAATTTTAATTAGAAATTAAATGTGTTATAAAAACCCAAACAACACTGAAATGTTTTGTTTTTAACATGAATCACTATTTGGAATTATCTTGTTTTGTATTTTCTTGTTCTGTTGTGCATTTCAAACCCCACCAGACTATAAGTTCTTCAAAAATGGCAGCCATACTTATCTTATTTTTGCTCTGCCTCTAGTCTCTGGAATGATACCCAGGCTATGGTAGTGCTCATAAATACTTATACTGAGTGAGTGAACCTCAGAAGTAACCATGGTTTAAAATTCAGCATGACTCAATTTTTATTCTTGTCCCTGCTCACACGCACACATGCACACACACACACACACATACCATTCTGCAGCTTATTGTTCCTCTCAACAATATGGCATAAAAATTCTTAATTTCAAGGGGACACTAGGGTGGCTCAGTCGGTTAAGCATCTGCCTTCGGCTCAGGTCATGATGCCAGGGTCCTGGGATCGAGCCCCATATTGGGCTCCCTGCTCAGCGGAAAGCCTGCTTCTCCCTCTCCCTCTGCCTGCTGCTCCCCCTAATTATGCTTTCTCTTTCTCTGTCAAAAATTCTTCATTTTAGAATGTAAGGACCCACCTTACTTGACACAGTCTGGTGTAGACTCGGGCTTCTGACCCTGAGCACTACTGACATCCTGGGCCAATGACCCTTTGGTATGGTGTGTCCTGTCCATTGTAGGATGTCTAGCAGCTCTCCCGGTATCTATCTACCAGATGCCAGCTGCACTCTCCCTAGCAGTGACAACTCAGAGTGTCTCCAGACATTGTGAGCTGTCCCCCTGGGAGGGGATACCGCCCCCACCTGAGAACCACTGATGTGGATGTTTCATTTGTATCCATTGGTAGAGTTCCTATGTCACCAGTGAGTCTGAGAAGTTAAAATAAAAATGTTAACCATTAACCTAAGCCCTTGAATCCAACCTTTATACCCAGTTGAGTGCCTGAAACTGCTTCAAACTAACATTGGTATTTCCTCCTTAGGGGCCTAAAACGAAAAATTTAAATCAAGAGTTCAAACATTTTAGTCTTTGACATTACCGAGGACAAATTTAAGCAAATGACCAAAGCCGCCTCCCAGAATAAATCAGTACATGACCTCCCAGAATCTTCTGAATGAGGGAGATGTGCTTCAGAGGCTTGGTGTTAATGACACAGGCAGGACTTATAAAGCTGAGACTCTTCATAGAGACTTTACATCAGCCTTGTCACTCAAAGCGGGCTCTGTCTAGACCCTGCCTCCCTCTGGGGTTAGGGGTCTGATTTTCCCTGCCTGGTTTACTCGTCCCATTTCTGTGGGCCTGAAGGAGAAGGAGACAGAGCTGTCCATAGCCGATGCCTGCCAAAGTAGGGTTAGCTGGAGAAATTCGTCATGGTAGCTTTCACTTTTGGTGTTTGTCAACAGGGCGGAAACCTCTGATAGACGATAACTGCTATAGCTCGGGCCTTTCAAGAAATTCATGTGTTATTTTTGAGGAATCCTAATTTGACCCATTTTATATCTGTGCATTAGTAAACTCAGGCAACCACGAGCTATGTTATAACTGGACTCTTAAAACTGTTCATTACGTGAAAACTGTTACCTGTGACAAAGGTTGGTATTTCCTAACTTGAACCTGTGTTCCAACTACGCTGGACCAACACAAAAACTACGTTTTGTTGTTATCTTAGTCTTCTTGGAATTTTGACCAAGAGGAATTGTTCTTCAGGAGAAATCATTTCTTTTCCGATACAGGCAAGAAAGTGCTCATTGTCTATGCCCACCAAGAACCCAAGTCTTTAAATGGGTCCTTGAAGAAAGTGGCAGTAGAGGAACTCAGCAAGCAGGGCTGCACCGTCACCATCTCCGATCTGTACGCCATGGACTTCGAGCCGCGGGCCACCAGGAAGGATGTCATCGGTGAGTCATGGGCTGAATGGTGTTTGTTGTTTGAACTTTGGGGTGAGATTTTATTTATTTATTTATTTATTTATTTATTTGAGAGAGAGACAGAGCACGAGCTGGGTGAAGGGCAGAGAGAAAAGCAGACTCCCTGCTGAGCAGGGAGCCCGATGCGGGGCTCAATCCCAATGACCTGAGCTGAAGGCAGACGCTTAACCGACTGAGCCACCCTGGCACCCCTGTTTCTTTTAACTTTGTTTTTTCTAATTTTTAAATGGAAAAAATGTTTTGACAAAACTAACCACTGCACACGGTACCCAGTTCTCAAGTTGGGAGAGTCTACATGGCAGATCTTTTTCCCATCCCTGTCCCACCAGGGCGTTCACTTGTCTCTGTGTCCCTCCAGAGTTATCTGTGCTATGGAACGCAGTTACAGGGATAGTCTCCATTTTCTCTCCACTTTGTTTCAAAACGGTAGCATATTTTACAGGTGTTGCACATTGCGTGTGTTTTCACTGCCCAGAGTTCACTGTGTGGAGGTGTCATAGTTCAAGTAGCCCCTACTGCCCTGGCATTTCAGATCATTCCTGATCTTTTCCTGTTACACACAGAGCTATAAGGAAGAATCATGGCCATGTGTGTTTTTCTACGTATCCAGGTGTATCTAGAGGTAGAATTGCTGGTCAGAGGGAAGGTGCAGTCTTGATTTTTGTAGATAATATCAGATGGTAAATGGACCAGTTTACAGTCACACCGACATGTTTGCAAATGCTCATTTCCTCTGCATGACCGATTTTGATAAATTCCAGTCTGTCAGGTAAAGAATGGCCTCCCAGTATAGTTCTGATGTGCCTTTCTCTCATTGTAAGTAAGCTTTACTCCCTGTGTTTATGTAAGAAGCATTTTCTCTTTTTCGCAGCTGCATTGAGACATAGTTGACAAAATTTATATATACTTAAGGTATACAGCATGAGGGGTTTTGGGGGGTTTTTTCCTGGTATTTTTAAAATTATTAGTTTCAGAGGTAGCGTTTAGTGATTCATCAGTTGCATCTAACGCCCCGTGCTCATTACACCAAGTGCCCTCCTTCATGCCCATCACCCAGTTACCCCATCCCCCTACCCACCTCCCCTTCAGCAACCCTCAGTTTGTTTCCTGTAGTTGAGAGTCTCTTGTGGTTTGTCTCCCTCTCTATTTTCATCTTACTTAATTTTTCCTTCCCTTCCCCGTGTTTATCTGTTTTGTCTCTTAAATTCCACATATGAGGGAAATCATATGGTATTTGTCTTTTTCTGACTGACTTATTTCCCTTAGCATAATATTCTCTAGTTCCATTCATATGTTGCAAATGGCAAGACTTCTTTTTGATGGCTGAGTGGTATTCCATTGTATATACGGACCCCATCTTCTTTATCCAATCCTCTGTCGATGGACATCTCAGCTCTTCCCATAGTTTGGCTGTAGTGGACATTGCTGCTGTATACACTGGGGTGCAGGTGCCCCTCCAAATCACTGTGTTTGTATCCTCTGGAAAAATATCTAGTAGTGCAGTTGCTGAGCCTTAGGGTAGCTCTATTTTTAACTTTTTGAAAAACCTGTATACTATTTTCCAAAAGTGGCTGCACCAGCTTGCATTCCCATCAACAGTGTAAGAGGGTTCCCTTTCACCACATCCTCTCCAGCACTTGTCATTTGCTGTCTTGTTGATTTTAGCTATTCCGACTGGTACGAAGTGGTCTCTCATCGTGGTTTTGATTTGTATTTCCCTGACGCCGAGGGATGTGGAGCATTTTTTTCATGTGTCTGTTGGCCATTTGTATGTGTTCTGTGGAAGAATGTCTGGTCATGTCTTCTGCCCATTTCTTGACTGGATTTTTTTTTTTTTAACAACATGATGTTTTGCATGCATTTTCTAAAATACTCTTTTTGAAAAGTGAGATACTTTTAGCTTTATATTTAGTATTTTATAATTATAAATGTTTATATTAACAAAATTTAAATATTTTATATTCCTTACTCATTATTCTCCTATGTCTCTTATTGGTTTTAAAGAGCTCTTTATATATTAAAAAATTAGTTTCTTATGTGGGATATGAATTGTAAACAGACAATTTTTACTTAATATGTGTTTTGTTTTGACTTTGCTTATGTTGGTTTTGTTTTTTCCATGTAGGATTTTATTTACCTAGTTAGCTTTTGATCAGTCTTTTTCTTCCATGACTTCTAGATTTTGTGTCACGCTTATATAAATTCTAAGATTTTTTTTTTAATTTTATAGTCTTGTCTAGTGTTTGACACATTTTACTTTAAAAAAATATTTTATCTACTTAAAATTTATTTTGGTATGGGTCCAATATTTTTTCTAAGAACTCACTTGTTGTCTCATAATCATTTATTGCATGATCCAGCCCCTAAATTAAAATGCCACCTTCACTGTGATTTTACTTCTCATGTACCTTTGATTCTGTTCTACACTTTGTATTCTATTGGGTTTTGTTTTTTTTTTCCTGTCTGTTCATGGATTTAGTACAGCATGGCTTTAATTATTTTGGAAAGTGATACAGTATCTGATAGAATTAGGTTGCCATGTTTGCCTTATTTTCTATTTTTCTAGCTAGTTTACTTTACTTTTCTATAAAATCTTTTGAATTAACTTTCCAGATTCAGGAAGTAACCTGATGATATCTTTATTGAGATTCCATTAAACTTACAGATGAACTTCCATTATACTGATCCTACCCAGGAGAAGGTATGACTTTTCATTTGCTCCCGTCTTCCTGAACAACCCTGCAGCTCTTCATACAGATCTTGCATAATACTTGAGTTGGTTTTCGTTTCTCTACGTGAAGAGGGATAATCTCTGTGTGCCTGTTTGTGTGCCTGCGAGTGTGTGTGTACCCAGCCACGACTAATTTTCTTACTGTTTGTAGTAGATTTTTAGCTCATTCTCTGGGGCTTTCTGGATATACCATCAGATCATCTGCAAATAATGATAATTTCACCTCAGCCTTTCCAGTATTCAATACCTTTAATTTCTTTCTGTTTATAATTGTGTTAGTGATAATCCCAAGGTTTAATATTTAATATCGATGGTAATAGCTGACATCCTGTATCTTCTTGTCTTTCTTCCGTTTTAATAAATCAGTCATTCATTTTCACTTAAGGAACAACAGAGCAGGGACTGGGAAAACAGACTCTTTCTTTTTTTTTTTTTAAGACTCTTATGTTTTTAAGTGGATAAAGTAACACAAGCTTATTTTTAAAAATATTTTAAAATATACTGAATAAGATGAACATATAGGGTAAGAAGTGCAGCCCCTTTTCATACATACTCCATAGTCCGACCCTGTCCATGGAGACAAATTAGTTTAACTTTTTGGTGTAGATCATTGTGGATCTTACTTTAAATATCAACAAGGGTACATATCCATGTAAATTATAGTTTCAAAACTCTATGGATACAGATGTAAATGGTGCCACGTCATGGGACTTGCTTTTTATTCACTTAGATCTTGGGAAGTCTTAAGTTTTAAATGATTGCATAGCACTCCATGGGATGTAATATAACTTACTCACCAGTTCCCCTGCTGATTTATATCTATGTTGTTCCCACCTTTTATTTCAAGCTCTGTGCCAGTCTTTGTTTTATGGCTCTGGGTTTTCTGCCTTGCTTAGGAAGGCCTCCCCATACCCACACTTACAAAAGTATTCTTACTTTCCAATGATACTTAGATACCTTTACTTTGATATTTACTTTTGAAATTTACTTGGAATATATTCGGCCTACGTACCTCTTTTCATCTTTGTTCACCATCATCAGAACCACCCCAGGCCTGCTGTAGGTTCCACACATGGTGACTGGCCAAAACCCTACCTAGAACCTGCCTGAGAGAACACGACCTCTTGCCTGTAGCAGTTACCCTCTGGGTTTTCCTGTCAGTACAGAACCTCATACTCAGGAAATACTCAGTAGGTGTTTTTTGGATGAAAATCAAATACATGTAGATTAAAAGAGGAAGCAAGGAACGTTGACCTATTTCTAAAGTATGAGTCTATTTAAAGAGCTTGGATTCAGTCTTCCTTTCAGTTCCTCTCCACATGGCTGGGGGTGTGTCTGCTCCTTTCCAGACCCCATGTGGTGGAGTGATTCACACCTGGCCTGGTCGTCCCACCTCTGCTGCCACCAAAACCTCTGTGGTATGGAACTAGTCACTGAGCCTCTCTAAAGTCTCAGTTTCCTCTTTGGTAGACTGGGACTTACACTTCCCAGTTGTTATAAAGACGGAAAGGGCAATGTGTGTGGAGCACAGCACCTGATAGGTAGAGGGTCCTCAGTGAATGGTAAGCTGGGATTGATGAATCCTTTTTGTTGACAAGTTCCCAGTTAAAAACATAGATCAAAATAACTTATCATTTTGGTTGCCGTGGGCAGTGCTGTAAGTTCTACCGTAGCCCCCTCCTCCCACCCCCCACTGCTGCTGCCTAACTGTGCCTCCCCCACCTGGCTCGCTCTTGCATCCCTGCAGCTACACTGAGCTCGTGCACACCCACAGAGCATTCATGTATTTCCTGCCTACGCCACAGGGCTCCCCACAGGCAGGAGAAGTTCAAGCTCCACGAGAAGGCTCACAAGACATGGCCCATCTCTCTGCTCACATCATCTGCAGCCCCCCTGGCCTTTCACCCATTGCTTTGGAGGTTGCCTCATGGTGGCCCTTTCCTGGACAGGCCCGGTTGCTGGACACCCTGCCTTCTCTGTGTCTTATGCCCAGACTGTCCTGTCTCTTCCCTCCAGGGCACCTGGTGAACTCCCGCCCATCTTCAAAGCCTGGTTTACAAAGCTCATCACTAGCCCAAGCAAGCAGAGCCAGCCACTGCTGTACTGGGTTAGACCATATGCATCTTTATTATAAGATGGGAGGCTTCTCTGGAAGTAACATTAGATGGAGCTAGCTTGACTGTTGTCTTGTATATTCATCATGTGGTTATTATCTACTCTTACTGGACTTTGAGTCCCAGATGAGAACAGTAGCTTCTTCTCTTTTTATTTCCGTAGCCTGACCCCCAGGGCCCAGCACCTGGTGGGGTCTCAGTGAATGTCCGGCCACTTGCTTTAGGGAGTCCAGGTAATGGGGATGCCAGTGGGATTGGCCAGGACGGGCTGTGGGTGCGCATATGAGAGTGAGAACATTTGGCCTTTTCTTCTCCAGGTGCCCTCTCTAATCCTGAGTTTTTCAACTATGGGGTGGAAGCATATGAAGCCTTTAAGAGGAGGTGTCTGGCCAGTGACATAACTGACGAACAGAAAAAGGTTCAGGAAGCTGATCTAGTGATATTTCAGGTTTGTTTTGTCTCCAATTATTATAACAAATTAGATTCATTCCATATACAAGCTCTTTCCAAATATTGAGTCGCACACTTCTAAGAAATGGTATTAATGTTGTTAGCACATTTGCACACTTACTTATGTCTAATTAAGTAAGGAGATCCGTGTAGCCAATATTCATTCAAGATCCTGACTCCCAAGTAAGTAGTAAGGAATTCCCCTGTAGCCCAGCGCTCTGAGAAGCATCTGCATCGTGTAGGGGGACTTGCCTTCATTCCCTTCTGCTCCCCACCCCACATAGGCAGAGGCTGCGTGAAAACCAGATTTGTTGACGCAAGGTAATTTGGTCTAAATGCAACTCCTGCCCTAAATATCTCAATTATTAAGAGGAAAGTCATCTTTTGTTTTCTTCCTGTCACTGGTTTCCTCACCAACCCACCTGTGCACTCATTAACAAATTGCCCCAGCTTAGGACTCCCTGCAGAGAGAACTGGGCCGGGATCCTGCTTCTGTGGTTTCTAACTCATCCCGACCACACACCCCCCCCCCTTCCCCAGCTAGACAGGCATGTGTACCCACAGGGGGAATGGTGAGCCTGGCAGCAAAGTAAGCGTGCTTTGGGGGAGCTGTTGGGTTGACAGAAATCCAAGTCAACTAAAAAAAAGAAATTTATTTTCAGGGCCCTGATCCCTTGGGTCTCGTGGAAGCCAAGGACAGGCTAGCTGGGCTTCAGGGACCTTTCTGCCCTCTCACTCTGATTCTCCTCTGCTGCTCCCCACATGCAGGCTCTGTCCTCTTGCTGCACACCACGGACTGGGGGCTCTAGGTCCGGAATCTCCAAGATGGATCTGATGGGTCCCAGTTGTCTCTGTTACCAACACAGAGGAAAGGCGGGGAGTGGGTGAGAGAACAAGACCCCCACGTGCCGGGGAGGGGTGAGGCTGCGACCAGTTTCCAGGTGAAACAACATGTCCAGAAGGCAAAGTTCACAAACCCTTGGTAAAATAACCCGACCCGCGTGGGAGAAGGGAATGCTTCAGCCCTCCTCTTCTGCCCCACCCAGGCTAGCTACGTCTAGACGCCCACTCCTGGCCCCTTCCCTTTCTTTCCCAGGCAACCTGGAGCGGCTAACCTGATCAGAGTGCGAATTGTGCTTCCATCCCAATTCTGCGTGGCTGGATCACGGTGCCACCGAGCGTGCTTGCCCCATGCTTTGTCATCCACAGGATAGTAGCCACACCTGGACAGTGAAGCTGTATCACAGCTGGCCCAGCAATCTGGGCCCATGGTCCAAGCAGAACCATACTGAGCTCTCTGACTCTTCTTTCCTGTCCCCTGGTTTCAGGCAACGTGGAGCCCGTCTCTCCTTTATCCCCGCTCCTGCACTCCTGGATAGCTAAAGCAAGCCAAGGCCTGTCCTTTCTGTACTCCTCTTTCTTTTTCGCTACTCCATCTCACAGCTCCTTTCCCTCTGCCTTTCCTCTTTTCCTGACGCTTTGCCCAGAGGGCCTGCATTGTAAGTGTACTGTTTTTCATTCAACATTAATAAGAACTTCATTCCTCACTACTACTTAGTAGTGATCACTACTCCCCATCACTCACTGAGCATTTACTCTGTTCTAAGCACTGTTTCGTGTCATGGAATCCTCCCCACGATGCTGTGGCCTAGTAAGATGTACTAGCCTTGTTGCCAGATGAGGAAAAGGAGGCACAGGGAGGCGAAGTAACTTGTCAGCATCACACAGCAGTGGGCCATGGAGTTTAAATTTCAATGCCAAGTACTGTATTAGATTTATAGCAAAAGCACATGAAACACGGGTTTCCCTCTGCCTTTGGTAACAGGTCATTATCTGCTCATCTCCTGTCATTTATGATGATTCTGGATATAGTGTAGGGGTTCTGTGGAGACCAGGATGGACTTCAGGTCGATCTTATTGCTGATGTGTAGAATCTGAGGTTATAAGGCTTTCGTTTGTGTCAAAATCCAGAGCTTCTCAGAACTTAACTCAGTCTGACTTCCAGAGGGCAGCAACTGGAAAGGGCCAGATTCTTTTCCATACCTTTCTCTGGTGCTCCTTGATTAGATCAGTCACAGGGACTGCTGCCACTGAGCTAGCGTCCAGAACTTCCTAGCACCATCTGCTCAAGGACCAGCCGATGGGGCTGTCCTGGTCGGGGGACACAGAGCCACCTGTAACAGCAACCAGGACCATGGTCAGCTCTGCCCCCCTGCCTACCATCACCCTGTCCATGCTGCATGCCCCCAAGCGAAGGGGAAGAAAGTCTCCTGGTCGTGCTGCCCTCTGGTTATACTCGCCTGCCCAGCCCGCTGGGAAGAGGAAGACAGTGGGATTCCTTCCAGATCAGCAAACCTGTCACGTCAGACAGCCTGCAGCATCCATTTTTCCCTGGTGTTGTGTCCACAGTTCCCGCTGTACTGGTTCGGCATGCCGGCTATCCTGAAGGGCTGGATGGACAGGGTCCTATGCCAGGGCTTTGCCTTTGACATCCCAGGATTCTACGACGCCGGTTTTCTCAAGGTACGTGCCCCAGCATACGGATCTCTGCATACTGGTGGGGGGCATCTCCTCAAGTCCTGTTTCTAGTTTGCTTTTTCATCAACAAACACTGATCGAGCACCAGCTGTGTGCAAAGCCCTCTGTGCTGTACTTGGGCAAGGAAAGCGTCATTTCTGAGGTCATGGGGCTTTTGTCTAGTGAGGAATATAGATGCATCTGCTGTGAACTGCACGGCGGGGCCAAGGAAGGCCCAGAGTTGGTGTCACGGGAGGGCTGCAGTGGGCCCCACGGTGTAAGCTCCAGCTCGGGCGAGGGCGTCTGCGCTGGAATGCAGAGTCAAGCCGGGGCCTCACATTTCTTCACCTCACAGCTTCACATTCCTCCTTGAAAAACAGGATAATATGATGTGTGTGGCAGAGAGAGCATTGCATGGAACCCAGTGCGTGCACAATGCAGTAGCGGTAAATTTGTTACTAAGTTCACTCCTTACTGAAATAAATAATGTCTTAATTCCGAAAGCCTCAGAAAATAAGGGCATGTAAGGAAGCCGTAGAGCCACGAGGTCCGCTGTGGATGGTGAAGTAATGCTGCCATTCCATGAGTGGTCCTGGCCAGGGGCCTGCTGCCTCATTGGCCCTCACAGCAGCCCAGGCGATCAGCATCTGGGCCTCGCCTGTCCACACCTGGCATCACACCCTGCTGTCTGCCAGAAGTCGGGGTGCAGCAGAGCCCCGTGTCCACTCAGTCTGGTCCCTTCCCTGTCCCCAGCGGCTGTGGTTGCTGCCTGTAGCTGGGTGTGTTCGAGGAGAATGTTATCATTTGTCCATTCCTGGAGGGACTGACCTCAGACTGGTCCTTCTGGTCCTTCTGCACCTTGCTGCCGGAGTCACATGGATTCGTTTTCTCCTCTGCAGAATAAATTGGCCCTCCTCTCATTAACCACGGGGAGCACAGCCGAGATGTACACGAAAACCGGAGTCAGTGGAGATTTCCGATACTTCCTGTGGCCCCTCCAGGTACCCACTGCACCCCTCACCCCCTCTGCTTCCCCTGCAGCCCCCCCCCCCAGGAGTCAGAGATGTGATGGAAGCCTGGAATCCAGACCATTTTTACTCCACCTGAATACAAGAAGTTAAAACATTTTGCCCTTTCAAATGCCTTACTTAGCACTGAAAAAGTGGGCCAATAGGGAAACACATATTTATTATAATGACAGCCTTTGACTTTGTTGGGTGGAAGCTAAGCTGAACTTGGTTAGCTGCTATCAGTCCCGTGAGTGTGTGCGGAGCACCAGGGCACTGTCTACACTGACGGGCGGTGCTTTGTGAAGGCGGCAACCCACTCAGACCCTGGCAAGAGGCGCCCCAGGGCCAGCAGCCCAGACAGCCTTCCACCTCCCTTAGGTGATGGTACATGGAGCTGGGGTCGTGCCCCATCCCCAGAGCTCACACCCCTCCCCGGGTTCCCGGGACTCTGGGCCTGCTCTCAGGTGGATACCCAGCTGCCTTTGTGCACCCCTGGACTGTCTGTGAAGGGGACAGCAGGGGACAGTGCATATGCAGGCAAACTGGGGTGTCCCCATGGGAGGCACCCCTTGCTGAGGGACTGAGCTGTGGGTCGGGGCAGAGGGAGCAGGCTCTGGGTCAGGCAGCCACATCCTGGCTCCAAGCTCCCAGGAAACCCAGAAGCCTAGAGGCAAACCATTCTTCTAGGATGTTATAAAGGGACTTTTGTCCAGCAGTAGGAGATCATATATTCAATAGCTTGTAAGCTTTCTTTAAAGATACGGACAGTGACCTGTGGGCCTCTTTCCCTCTGACTTACCCCTGGTAGGGCAAGCCTGGGTTTTAAGGCAAGGAGTGCAGAGAGGGGAGAGTGATATTTTCTAGTAAGAGCTGTCTTTGAAAAGATAGTGATTCATTTTGTGATGCTCTGTGGGAGAAAGTGATAACTTACAGGCCTGAACTTCCTCCTCCACAGGTCAACTCGTCTCTTAGGGGTCATGAGCCAAGCTTAAATTCTTCTGGTTTTTAAAAAATCTTTATATATTCTTTTCATTTTTCAAAAATACATATTAAGAAAAAAGAGTGAGAGTATAAAATATAAAAATAGAAAGTCCTCTTAATCCTCCCTAAAAATAATTACTTTCAATAATTTGATGTATTTCCTTATGGCCCGTATGTATTTTTACATGTGTATTTTTTATTAGCATTATTATGTTTATGTTTTTACATAAATGGTATACCACAAACACTGCTTCAGATTTCTTATTATTTTTCCTTGACACATCTTGAACAACCATACGTGGATATACACCATAGCTAGAATAATGTCACATAATCCACTGTATGAATGTACCATAATTTGCCTAATCGATCAAAACCATAAGGTTTACTGTCTGAGTCAGAAGGGAAGATTACAGATGAATCTCAATTATGATCGGAAGTTTCCAGCTGCCAGGAGTTCTTCACCTCACTTGCCCGCATCGTAAGGGTATAGGGCAGTTCGGTTGTCTTTGGTTACCTAGTAGCGGTGAAGTTGTTCTTTTCTTCTTTGAAGGCTTATTTCAGGTCCTTTCCCCCCTTTCGTTGTTTGCCTGAATGACACGGAAGGGATGCCGCTTCTGATCCGTTCTCTGCTTTCCTTGTGGCCGCAGCACGGGGCGTTGCACTTCTGTGGATTTAAAGTCCTCGCCCCGCAGATCAGTTTTGCTCCCGAGATTGCCTCAGAAGAAGAGAGGAAGGCCATGGTGGCGTCCTGGGCCCAGCGGCTGAAAACCATCTGGGAGGAGGAGCCCATCGACTGCACGCCTCCTTGGTATTTCGGGCAGTGACGCTTCACGCCACATCCACGTCTGCCCGCGCGTGCAGAGAGAAGATGCTCCCGTAATAAAACGAAGTTTTGACAGAGTGAGCTGGCGATATTTCCTGTCGGGCAGGACTGGGTGTCCTACAGCTGGTTACCCTGAATTCTCTTCCAGCTGAGCCTATTATTCATCTGGGCCCGCTTTTCTCTTCTGAGGTCTTTCCATCTCCCTGTGATCAACCTTCGCGGGTATTCCTGTTTTCAAACAGTTCTCCTGTCATGGCAGTTTTTTTCTTTTTCTTTATTTCATAACTCAACTTGGCAATTTCTGGTTTTTCATAGAAAGGTTGAATCTTTGATAGCTAGTGTTTCAGTGCTATGTGTGGACGTTTTTCTTCCATCTCTCGCTCTTTTTTTTTTTTCGTACACGCATGCATGGTGGCTTTAAAGTTTTCAGTGAACAGCTGTTTAACTCATATGTAGTGTCATTGCGTGGGGGTTACCGTGAAAGTCTCCCAGCATCGCTCCGATGGCGTCCTCTCCCTGAGCATGTGTTCACTTGACATTACTGGTAATTACTCTGAGTAGAGGCTCCTGTAGCAGCAGGGATCTCCCTAAAAGCAGGCTTAAAGGGTTAAATCTTCTCCTCCTCATCATCATCACTTCCAAGGATAGAGCCACGGCCTGTGCACAGAGGCCATCCTTCCTTAAGGTCCCCAGGGCCACCCACCATCCCCTCGTCTGACTGGCCACCCAGCTTGTCCCGACTCTCCTTGTCATACTCCTTCAGGCTGATATCCTCATCCTTGAGTAGCCTGTCCCCTGCTTTGCCTCCCTCTTTCTCAGCATCTCCAGACCCTTTTCCATCTGCCTTCTCTTCCTCCTGTTTTCCATCTGGTGAATCATCATGCTTCTCTGTGTGCAGCTCCTTCCTCCTCATCTGCATCCCCACAGCCTCCCCACCAGCCCCAGACACTCCCTTAGAGCTGCCATCATCCCCAGATGCTCAGCTTTCAGGACAATTCCTTCCTAACTTTTTTTCAACACCGTTTTCTTCTAGTTATTTTTTTTGGAGCCCTCTTCAAACTCCTTTTCAGAACAATCTTCAGATTCTCTTTCCAAGACATCTTCCTCTTCAGATTTTCAGGGTCAACTTCAGATTTTTTTCAAAGTCATTTTCTTCAGAGTCGTTTTTGAGGTACTCTTTCGAGACTGTTCTCGTCACTTTTTGGAACTGCCTTCTTCAGTTTCTTTAGGGACTGCATTCTTTAGCATCTTTTTCAGAAGCATCCTCAAAATCTCCCCATCTTCTCATTTTCCGAGTATCTCTCCATGTCTAGATTCTTTCCATGCCAGGTTAGTTGTGGCTTCTTGAGCATTCATCCTGGATGTGCTCGAGTGCTCTGGAAATGCCTTACTTTTTAGAAAGCCTCGCCTTTGGGAGCGAAGATGAGAGTTGAACACTAAAGGCCTCCACTGGCCTCAGGACACTGAAGAAAGACTGCCCTTCTTGCAGATGTTCCCCTCCCCGCTTGGGTCTTCTCAGCCTGGCCATCTGTAGTCCCACCCCATGTTTAAACAGGGATTTGATGGTCACCAAGCCACCTTCCATCAAAGGTTTGAGTACAGATAGCTTCCTCAAGACATCTGGATGTCTCTCCAAGAGAAGGAGCTTTCTGGCTGGCCCCAGCTTGAACAATCTCCAAGGTTTTCTCTGACCTTGATCAGCACAGTGGACCATCCTCAGAATCCACAGGGTGAAGCGTTGTGATGATGAGCACTCCCAGGTGGGCCTCCCACGAGCATTCCACCAGCCCCGCTGCCGTCATTCCGGAGCCAGCTCCTTCCTGTGGCGCTCACACCTCTTCCTTTCTGATGCCCTCTCATCTGCTTCCATTGAAGCTGAGCTACCTCAGTATGTGATTTCTAGCTTCTAATTTCATCTTCATCCAAAAGCCTTATTGCGCAATCCAGATTCCATCTTCAAGTAACTGTAATGCCATCTGCTTTAAGATTCCCTTGGTTTATCATCGTAAAACTTGAGCATAAGTTCTGTCTGAGGATCTCATAATCATGCCAAGTTAAGACAGAAGTTGTACAAAGGCCTCTGCTGTGATGTCAGCAGGCAGAGCAGTTGCATTTACATTTGTAGTTCTTTCTTCAACGTGAAACCTTTCTTTTTTCTCCTCCTACTGAGATCAGTGGGTTTGAGGCTATTTTCCACAGAGGTCTCTTAGCCTTGCTGGCACATCCCACACATTGGCCGCGGAGCCAGATGTGCCGGCACTGAGAAGCCATAATCAGCCTGATGCGCAGGGATAAAGTCTCCAGTGATCTCACACCAGCCGCCTTGCCCAGGTGTCAGCCTGCTGCTGCCCAAGAGATTGGCTTTCTCCACTAGGATTCTTGGCGTCTCTGTATAGTTCTCCATTCACAATTGCTCATATGCAAATTCCTCAGCCAAGTACACTTGACCTGTGAATGACGTGGGCTTGAACCACTTACATGTGGATTTTTTTTTTCATAAATATATTGGAAAAATTTTGAGGGATTTACAAAAATTTGCAGAAACTCACAGGTGACCCAAGTAGCCTGGAAACCCTGAACATTTTAAGAAAAATGTATTATTGTAAGAATACAGTAAATGCCTAGAGAAAATATGTATTAATGGACTTTATATGTTATGAGTAAGGCTTCCGGTCAACACTAGCTTATTAGTAGGTAACTCTGTGGGGTCAGGAGTTACACATAGACTTTCTGGGGGCATGCCCAGCACCTCTAGCCCTGCATTATTCAGCTGTACTTGCTGCCTTAGTTTCCCTGCCTAACCCAGAGCAGGCTCCACGCAAGCAAGAAGGGGCTGGTTTGCTCTGCCCTGCCTCAGTGCTGCAGTCAAGGCTTGAGGTCTGGTATCTGTTGTTTTCACTGCGTCTGGCTTTCTTTTGTGGCACTATTTCCCTATCAGACTCTGCCTCTGGGATCTCTCAAAGTTGCTGATCATTGTTTACTTGACTGTCTTCCAGGCACCTCCGATCCAACACCTCATCACCTGAGTTCGTCCCCCTACCCACAGCCACCTCACCACCCCTTATCTCAGTAAATGGCAGGAACATTCCTCCAATGTCAGGCCCTGAACCTAGGCCTCACCTGGACTGCCCACAATCAAGATTCATGCCTTGCTGATTCCACCTTCTCCCTTTGTTTCATTTGCCCGTTATTTCCATCCATAGTTCTACCATGCTCATCCAGGACACCGCCTTCTTTCGCCTAGATTATTGCAACAACCACCTAGATAATTTTCCCTTATGTGTGCCTGTCCCTTAAAACCCATTTTCTATAGATTGCTTAGAGCACTCTTTAAGTGTGCACACACACACGTACGCACACAAACACACACACCTCATGCCACTCTTGAGGCCTATTCGTCTTTACGGGGTTTCTCATGGCTCTTAGGAAATGTCCAGAATCCTTGAGCTGGTCTGTGAGGTACAGCATGTGACCCTGTCTCCTAAACAGACTTTCTGGCTACTCCGTGTCTACATTCCAGCCATACCAGACTTCTCACTTCTAGTCCTGGTGCAGGGGCAGCTCCTTCCAGCAGCAATGTTTGCCCCATTTCATCGCCCAAGCCACCTCCCATGTCACTTAAGGAAGCCGTCCACGACCCCTTGGATGGGTTGGATGTCCTGTCCTATGCCCTGTACTTCTGCCTTTAAAAAAAAATTCTCAGTGTGCAGCGCCTGGATGGTTCACTCAATTAAGTTCCCAAGTCTTGATTTCAGCTCCGGTCGTAATCTCAGGGTGGTAGGATCATGCCCCACATTCTCTCCCTCTGCCCGCCCCCGTCATGGGCATGCACGTGCTCACTCTCTTAAAAAACATCTCTGTGATACTGTGTTTACTTGAGAAACACTGGAGGACATTTTCATACACATTTCAAACACTGGAGCCATCTGATCAATGTTCATCTCCGTCACTAGACTGTTGGCTTCATGAAAGCAAGACTAGTCTAAGATATGTCAGTGTGGGGAGCCCCCACCCCAGGAGGAGTGAGGTCTGCTCCCTCCTGCATGCGGCCCAGGGTCCCAGGCTGGGTCACAGGCTGCAGTCTGGCTCTCAACAAGACAAGCTTCCCTGTGGCGAGTGTGCAGCCCTGTGCACACCAAGGGTGTGTGTGTGGGGGGGGTGCATGAACACGTGACTGTCTTCAGCGTGATATTTGCTTAGTCAGCACTCTCACTCCCTGGTTT
Organism: Lontra canadensis; assembly: GCF_010015895.1. Lineage (NCBI taxonomy): Eukaryota > Metazoa > Chordata > Mammalia > Carnivora > Mustelidae > Lontra > Lontra canadensis. The sequence continues at coordinate 3,047,657 of NW_022631015.1, forward strand.
CTCTTCTGCTCCTGTGCTTGCTAAAACTGGCCCCTGGCTTTTGATGGAGGTTGTAGTCTGGGGACCACAGGCAGCCCCAGGAGAAATGCCCCAGAGAGCTGTCTTCCTTATTTTTACTGATGCCTCTGGGATGCATTCAGGCATCATGAACTTGGCTCCTCCTCCCTCATGCCCAGCAGGCTGCTGCTGCCTCAAGCATGGCAGGTGGACAGGGAAGAGCATCTGCCTTTAGAGCCTCATCCTGCCATCTGCATGGGGTTGCTGGAGCCCAGAATCCCTCAATGCAGGAAGCAGATGCCACACTGCAGGGTCTCTGAAGTCACCAGCTCTAAATGTGGGAGCGGTAGATTCTCTCACCAGCAGGGGGATGCTGCCTCTTCCCACAAGGGGGTTAAAGGACGAGAAGTTCAAGGAGAAGACTCCTCGCTGTCTTCCCAGGTTCTGGAAGCCCAACTTCCCTGCAGAAACTTGGCCTCCCATGTGCCAAGGATCTTAATTGCGCCTTCCAACCAAAACTGTTAGCACTTCAAGGGCCAGGACCTTATTCTAGCTCTTTAGGTCCTAGAGCACTGAGCTCCCTCTGACATTGCCGAGTTGTTTTTGTTTTTGTTTTTGTTTTTGTTTTAATTTTTTTTAAAATTTTATTTATTTATTTGAGAGAGAGAGAGATCACAAGTAGGCACAGAGTCAGGCAGAGAGAGGGGGAAGCAGGCTCCCTGCCAAGCAGAGAGCCTGATGCGGGGCTCGATTCCAGGACCCTGAGATCATGACCTGAGCTGAAGACAGAGGCTTAACCCACTGAGCTACCCAGGCGCCCCCGTTGCTGAGTTTTAAAGCCTCATTGCTGAAAGACTTAAAATGAAAACACACTCAGCACCAGCAGGGAAGCAGGAATTGCTGATAAAAGAAGAAACAGGAAATGACCGCAGTCGCATCTAAGGCAAGACAACATTTTTCTTAAGATCGTGGGGCCTGATTGGGATTCGGGAAGTTAGTTCTCTTTGGTCTTGCAAAGGTAGGTCCCACACCTAGTTTGGGTGGAAGAAAGAAAGTTAACATTGCTCCATGTACAAAAAGTGTCAAGGTATTTGGAGTGGTTATGGCAGCTGGAGAGCATGGGAGAGGGAACTAGGCACAGGTCCCAAGAGGACCTTCCTGAAGCCCAGGAAAAGGGAGCAAGATAGGGGCAGAGGAGAGACACCTCGCATGCCCAAGCAGCTCTGGGGCAGGAAGGCAGAGGCGACTGGGCGGGGGGGGGGGGGGGTGCAGGCAGCAGCCAGTCTTCCCCATCCCCTTTGGGCTCTGAAAAGAGTCTGTTTGCCCTGAAAAGAGAGTGCTTCTCCAGGCAGTGATCGCCAGTGAGATCACTAGGATCACAACTGCACAAGGTCACTCTGCGGCGACACTGGTGGCTCTGTGCTGCCCAGAGTGCCCTGGCAGCAAGTAACAGGAGCTGGAAACACAGCCGGAGCTTTGGCCAGAAAATTCCACCACAGAAATGTATTCTAAGGAAATACACTGAGGGGAAACTTAATTATCTAAATTAAATGTTCGCTTTTTTAGCAATGCTAGTTATAGTAACAAGCAATAATCGCTAACATGTATTGAATACTTAATATATGCCAGTGGCTGATTACATTCTTTACAGGTATTATTAGGTCCTTTAATCCTTTAGATCCAAAGCATCTTTGTTGTCTCTACCTCACATCTGAGGAAACTGAGGCAGCGTTAGATGAAGACACTTGCCCGAGGGTCACAGCTATAGAGAAGCAGATGTGGGATTTGAACCCAGAGCCTCTGGTTCCTCTCTGGAGGATTGGGGTAATGATGAAGAATGCCATGGTCACCCACGGGGCTATTAGGATGGCAAGGGTCACAAACGGTCACCTTTGCCTGTCCCACATCAGTTTCTGTTTCTTCTGATGGCAACACCCTGATTTTCCTTTGGGAATCATGGCCTTTCACCAAGCCATGTGACCTTGATAGGGGTGACAGTCCCTCAGTACCCAGGAGTGGCACCTGACAGACCTGATCGGTCACGGTTCCACTGGGGAGACAAATCAAGCCAGGCAATGAGATTATGCTCAGGAATTCACTGATCTCCTGGGAGAGAGGACACTAGTCTTGCTTCTTGTAAATTGCTTCTTGTAAATCAGCCAAGTGCCAGGACTTAGAGAGCATTGACCTGCAGGAGAAACTGATAAGGAAGCTTGTCCTCGCTGCATAAAGAGACAACTTCCTAATGACATCCTTTGAACACCTGGAACCATCCTTGCCTGAAGCTGAAATTTCTTCAGTTCTTCAGTCATGCAAGGCAATGCATCGCCCCTTTTGCTTACATGGTTTTATTACAATTGGAATTAGTGCAATCCCAATGAATCCAACAAGCACAGTATCTCCATGAAAATATGAAACACTCCAGGGAAAAGGAAACACAAATTCATTTGGGAATCTGATTACAATGACATAAGAACATACATGGGCCATATAAGATTAGAATAATTTATACTAATATATCACATTCTTTTTCTCGCCAAATGGGTTACGTGTATAGTGCCTAATGAACAAAGGAGAAGATGGAGAATCTGCCACTGTGGAGACCTAAGGGAGACAGCAGAGGGCAGTACCAAGTCCTGAGTTCAGTCCCAGTTCTTCCAGTAATTGACAGAGTAGCCTTGAACAAGCTGATCAAACTGTTTGAGGCTCGGTTTCCCCATCTATGAAAAAGGGAGTCTGGCTTCCATAGTTACCCCACCTGATGCACAAAATTCCAATAAACTTTTAGTCCAGTCATACTATAATATTTTTTCCTGAGGTCCAGAAACAGTCTGAAACACTGTCTGGGATCCACAATGGTCCTGAGGCTGATCCCAACTCGGACTGGTATGTCTGATCTCTCTTTACCTCTGTTTCTTTCCATAAAGTGGGGTGGATGCTTTGAAATTAAATTCATGCAGTCATTTGTTTCATTAAAATGTATTAAGGATGAGGTTTATTAGGAATCTGATCATGTATCACTTGAATTCCTCTATCACTGTTGGAAGAACTGTATTTTGTCTGATTTCCCCTAGCATGAGCTGGCGGTATGAAAAATTTTATTATTATGTCCATTTTACAGATGAGACTTACAAAGTTGAAGTAACTTGACCAGGGTCCCACCACTGCAAGGGCAGAGCTGAGGCTCAAACCAAAGCAGCCTTTTTCAGACTTTGTGCTCAGAACCACTCATGTTAGGGAATTCTGCTCAGGGGGCCGGCATGGGGGGAAAGCAACACTGAACAGAGGCCATTTTTTAAAAAATGACCCTCAAAGACCCGTGAGGGGGTTCATAGTGGAAAAAGGAGAAGTCTGAACTGAGGCATCCCACTCAACAAAGACCTAATTTTGGGGGGGTTGAGGATTCTTTTGCCAAGTTTCTGGTTGAGGTTCAAAACCCGACCTAGACTTTCATTTCCTGCTCTGTGGCAGATAAGATTTCTGAAGAGCTCTCCTACAGCAAAACTTCTAGGAGCCAGAAAAATCACAACAGACACACTTTTTAAAAAATTAAATTCAATTAATTAATAAGTAATGTATTATTGGTTTCAGGGGTGCAGGTCTGTGATTCGTCAGTTTTATATAACACCCAGTGCTCATCATAACACATACCCTCCCCAATGTCCATCACCCAGTTACCCCCCCCCCAACAGCAACCTTCAGTTTTTTTTCCTAAGATTAGGGGTCTCTCATGGTTTGTCTGGTTTCATTTTTTCCTCTCTTCCCCTACGATCCTCTGCCTTGTTTCTTAAATTCCACATATCAGTGAGATCATAGGATATGTCTTTCTCTGATTGACTTGTTTCGCTTAGCAGAATACCCTCTTAGTTCCAACCACATCATTGCAAACGGCAAGATTTCATGTTTTGGTGGCTGAGTAATATTTCATTATATATATATACATATACATACACACACACCACATCTTCTTTATCCATCTGTTGATGGACATCTGGGCTCTTTCAGTAGTTTGGCTATTGTGGACATTGCTGCTATAAACATTTAGGTGCAGGTGTCCCTTCTTTTCACTGCATCTGTATCTTTGGGGTAAATACCCAGAGTACAAAATTGCTGGGTCATAGGGTAGCTCTATTTTCAACTTTTTGAGGAAACTCCATACTGTTTTCTAGAGTGGCTGCACCAGCTTGCATTCCCACCAACAGTGTAAGAGGGTTCCCTTTCTCTGAACCCTCGCCAAAATCTGTCATTTCCTGATTTGTTCATTTTAGCCATTCTGACTGGTGTGAGGTGGTATCTCATTGTGGTTTTGATTTGTATTTCCCTGATACTGAGTGATACAACAAACACACTTTTAAATGCATTACTGAGATTGTCAGAGACTAAGGAAAATGTTCAAATGTGTCCTTTCTCTCCCTACTACACTGACCAACCTTGCCCTATAGCAACAAAAAACCCAACTAGCTGCTGATAGCAGAATGATGAGCAAATGCAGAGGCTTATGCTTCCTCAGGGTCAAATGCTGATATTGATATTCTAGAAGGATCTAGAGACCAGATTTGGGTCCGTGCAACCTGGACAACTGAGCTGAGACCTTACATAAATGGGGTCACTTGTGAGAAGGTGAATAGAAGATGACATCTGCCTTCAACAGGAGACAGGAAGCTAACCTATCTATCTCCATCTCATCTCTGGGCAGAAGAAAACAACTCTCCAGTACTATAGGATTTGGGAATGGAATTTAGTCTACCCACACTTACCGAGTAGGGGAAAGCTATATAAAGTGGCCCAAAATGATGAGAACCCTCAATGCAGGAAGAAGTAAACATAAATTTGCCCTGGCGGAAAAAAAAAAAACAAATATCATCTCATGCCTGTCAGAATTCTCCCTGATTACAATCAGCCTAATATAAGCCCCTCCAAACTGCGAGACATAAGAGGAAACAAAACATCATGGCTGAGAACAAGCAGAAACACCAAGCAATCGATCTTATCGCCCATAGTTTCAAATGTCAGCATTATGAGATATATAATACAAAATAACAAAGTGTAAAATCTTTGTTTTTTTTTTTATTTTTAAAAGATTTTATTTATTTATTTGTCAGAGAGGGAGTGCACTCACAAGAAGGGGGAGCAGCAGGCAGAGAGAGAAGCAGGCTCCCTGCTGAGCAAGGATTCCCAAGACCCTAGGATCATGACCTGAGGTGAAGGCAGCCACTTAAACTACTGAGCCACCCAGGTGTCCAGTGCAAAATCTTTGAAGAAGTAAAAATTGAATCAAACCCTGAATGATATAGAAGAGTCATTCGAAAGTGACCAAATAGTTTTGAAAAGTCAGTGAAGAGGTTAAACAGATTAGATATAGATGAAGAAAGAATTAGTGAACTGAAAGATAGATGTGGACAAATAAGGAATGAAATGGAAAGGATGAAAGATAGACTCACTAGGCATAAAGAATAGAGTAAAAAGACCTCCTATATTTGTAATTGGGTTTCTTGAATGAGAAAATGGGGATGTGTCATAATTTCAAAATACACAATATCTGCTTATGTCCCAGAGTTTATGAAAGATATTAGTACCACTGATTTAGTAAATACCACATGTCTCAAACAAGCTAAATAAAAGAAAACCTATACACAGAATAACATCATGAAGCTGCTTAACACAAAAGAAAAATAAAAATAGATATATCACCTATAAAGGAATAACAACTGACAACTGATTTCTCAATAACAGCAACATAAACCAGAAAATGATGAAATCATATCATCAACACATTGCAAAAAAAGATAACTACAAATTGAAACCTCTATTTCAACTCTTAGAGTAAAATAAAGACATTTCACACACACACACACACACACACACACACACACACACTTTGCTGTGAACAGAGATTACTAAAAGGAATTTCCAAAAGTTGCATTTCTTTTAGAAGGGCAATGACTCCAGAAGGAAGGAAGGCCTGAAATGTAACGGGAAATGGGGAGCAACGAAAATGGTAAACTTTGGCCAATTAGACAAACAATGACTATATAAAACAATAACAATAACAATAACCATCCTGTCTGACTCATAGGGTTAAAAAGCATGCTCGACAAAAATAACAGAGAGAGAATGGAACCTAAATTAAAACAGCCGACTTTAGAAAATGTACTGTGTAAAACTGTGCATTTACACATTTTACTACCCATTAAAAAATAGTTAACTATAGGTACCCAATCAAGGTATATACATTTCATAATCAGAAGTTGAGGGAGTGGAAAAAAGGTCACAGAATATCACTCAACCTAAGTATAAAAACATGCCAAGTAAAAATTATTTGGGGACACATACTGAAGTGGTTGAATTTTAATGGAATATTCAGAAAAGTCATATGATGGGAAGGGACACACAGGTCTTTAAAGGTGTATTAGTGTTTGTTAAGTTAGATGGCAGGGGGGCACCTGGGTGGCTCAGTGGGTTAAGCCTCTGCCTTCAGCTCAGGTCATGGTTTTGGGGTCCTAGGATGGAGCCCCGCATGGGGCTCTCTGCTCAGCGGGGAACCTGCTTCCCCCACTCTCTGTCTGCCTCTCTGCCTGCTTGTGATCTCTGTCTGTCAAATAAATAAACCTTTAAAAAAAAAAAGTAGGTACTTGCTTATTCATTTTATTGTCCTTTAAGTCATATTTACATAACATTTACTTTTACATATGTAAAATTGTTTGTTTTTTAAAAAGTAATGATAATAAAGTAATCTAAGTCATTGTTGTAGGTGCCAGCTGCCGAGGTGGGAGGCTCTGCGCCGGGGACAGTGGCCGAGGGAATGTAAGCTGAGAGTGTTGCCCCTTAGGAGCCCACTGCGGGGAACCTGAGGGCCGTGAATGCTCTGAACCACCTAAGGCATGTCCGTCCCAGCGAACAAACGTCGGAGAGGCCCTGTATGTGGTCGGTAAACTCCGCAGTGACCCCAAAATGTCAGGGTCAGGAGCACCGGTGGTGGCGGAGGGAGACAACTTTCCAAGTCTTAAGGTTTGGAAGCAAAAATCCTGAGAAAACCCCTCAGGTTCTTGTGTAATTTAAGGGTAGTTGGAGGGGGCGGATTTTAACTAATAAAGGCATTTAGGGACCCACGGGTTAACTGGAAGAAAATGAAGGCTTCGTGGCCAAGCTGGTGCGGGCGGATGTCTCCAGCCAGGCGCGTTTGAGGTAGGGCGGGCTGGCTCTCTACAGCGCCATCGCGCGGGCTCGGGCCGCAGCTGCAGGACAGCCGACCTTTCTTGGTTCCTCCTTGGCTGGGGAGGGCCACGTCAGGAATGCGGGGTTAGGGCCAGAGGGTAATCCAGAGCTCTCAGAGGCTCCTCCTTTTTGCAGTATCCAAATTGCAGCCATAAAATCTTCTCCCCGGGGGAAAAAAATAAATAAATAAAGACAAATTCCTATTCTTGGGAGAATGGCCTGAAGCTGATAATTTTAGCATTATGTATATATTCCCTTTTTAGAGCCTGAACAAATCCTACAAAATCCTACAAAACAAATCCTACAAAATCCTACAAAAGGATCTATCATTTTAATTTTAAGTTGCTCTGGCTTGCACTTAAGCATTTGGATTTTGTTGTAACCCATCCCGTACAGAGGGCGCCTGCCATTTTTGCCTTCCAGAAGGTTGAAGAGTCTCACGGGGACTTCCGAAATGCTAGCGCTCTGTACCAGGGGTGGCGAGGGGCGGGACATAAGCAGAGCGTGTGAGCCATCACCAGTTTGGATTTCTCGTGGCTGCCTGTATCACCACCAAAAGCCGAATGGGTCTCGGGCTTGCTGAATCTTAGGTCAGTTCTTCGCACGGTGGGCCTGGAGAAGAAGACATAAAATCAGATTGATATTTATCAGGGTGTGGCCATGGCTGAAGGCAAAATGTCAGAGCCCCTGTCATTCAGCACAGAGCATGAACTATATTTATTTTCCCAAGAACAGGGTTAAAATCTCTCATCCCAAAATAACCAAAGCATAAGAGACTTTTAATAAAGTCTGCTTGTTTCATCCTGAAAAGACATGATTTATTCCACTCTATTTTCTAATTGTAAAATCCAGTGAAAGTGAATCTTGCAAATTACCACTTAAAACAATATAAAATGATCACACTTTTTAAGAAGTATAACTAAAAATCTTATTTCTTTGCTTTGAACATGGTAATGCACTTAAATACAATATTTGCTAATGGCTTTCTTCTTCCTTGAATCATGGCAAAGAAGAATTTTTTTTCCCCAAAAAGTTTTCTTTATTTTCTTCTTCAGATTTAGGTGAGAAAGTGCTCACCTGGGGAATTAATCACAGGGATGAAAGGTGCAGCCCAGGGAATAGAGAACATGGCATTGTAATAGCGAGGTGTGGTGATGTGGTCGCTACACTGTGGTGAGTATAGCATAACCTAGAGAGTTGGGGAATCACTATGCTGTACATCTGAAACTAACATAACATGGTGTGACAACTATACTTCAAAAAAAGTAGGAAAAAAGGCAAGTGCTCACCATCTATGCACACCAAGAAAGAACCCAGGTCTTTCAATGGAGCCTTGAAAAACTGTCCGTGGATAAACTCAAAAAGCAGGGCTATGTCATTACTGTTTCTGATCCCTGTTTAAAGGTTTCCTTTCTTTCTTCATAAGAAATCAACTATGACCATAATATTGAATGGCAAAATAAGGATCAGGGGGACGCCTGGGTGGCTCAGTCAGTTGGGCTGCTGCCTTCGGCTCAGGTCATGATCCCAGCATCCTGGAATCGAGTCCCGCATCGGGCTCTTTGCTCAGCGGGGAGCCTGCTTCTCTCTCCGCCTCTGCCTGCCCCTCTGCCTGCTTGTCCATTCTTTCTCTCTCTCTCTCTCTCTCTGACAAATAAATAAATAAATAAAATCTTAAAAAAAAATAATGACCAGGAATGGGGTTTGAGGAAAGGAACTAATGGTACCCCATTAACATGTCAAAGTTATAAGCAGACACCCACAGTCCAAGTACAGATAAATGAGTCTTTTGAGCCACTGCCCAAGAGATAATCAGATGAGCTTGCGAGCCTGAGAAAAGTTTTCAACATTCCTAGACTCTACCAGTCCCCCTTTGCCCCAAAGTTTGTATTGGTTTTTGCCTTTCTCAAAGATTCTTTCAATGTCTAGAGTAGATGTCTAAGTAGAATAAGTACACAAAATATTTTTTGACTATAAAATATTTGTTGACTACTACAACATTATCTGATATCACTAGCTAATAAGTCATAAGTTACCTAAAGCAATTACACTGGGAGGTTTCCTCATAAATAGGCTCTTATACACCATTGTTCTCCCCCTCTCTCTTTTCCACCCAAACAATACAGTAGGTTGAGAGAGAGACAGAGAGAGGGAAAGGTGGCAAATAAAGTTTCAAAACAATTATGACACCAGGACAGATGCTAATTTTTCTTCCCTCAAGAAAAATCAGTATTTGAAAAATTCTTTTTTTTAAAGACTTATTTATTTATTTCAGAAAGAGAGAATGAGCAGGGGGAGGGGCAAAGGGAGAGAGAGAGAGCGCGAATCTCAAGCTGACTCCGTGCTGAGCATGTGTCCAGAAGCAGGGCTCAATCTCACAACCCTAAGATCATGACCCGATCTGAAACCAAGAGTCAGCTGCTTAGACTGAGCCACCCAGATGCCCCAGTATTTGAAAACTTCGACATACACCATAGCTTGGCGGTTTTGATCTCTAACACTGTACAGATTTGCGTCTGAATCCCAGTTCTGCCACTAACTCTGTGGCATCAGGCAAGTCACCTATCTTCTCTGTGCCTCAGTTTCTTCATCTGGAAGACATAGATCACAGTGAGCTCATGGGGGTTATTGCCTGTGATTTCAAAAATGTTTTTATGCCAAATGCATTTAGTGCAGTATACTGCCTGACATGTAGTATGCTTGGGTTCAGGGTGGGTAACTCTGTTATTAACTTTGGAGTCCACGTGCGTGTTCACAGAATAAATCAACGCAGTCCTCCTTTTAGTCAGGATGACGCTCCAGCTCTCTGGTCTAGTTCTGTGGATGCTTCCCTGTAACATCCTGCGCCCTAGCCATCCTTGCTTTCCTCCCATTACTAGCACCTGGGCTTAGGTCCTTATCACCTGTCACCTGGAATACCCCTCCTGGGACAGACGCACAAGTCATTCATATCCAAGTGTTCCCAGCCTCTCTTCTGTAAAAGTCTCTCATCTTTATCCCCAGAGCTTTATACCAACTTCCGAGCAGAGCAGACCGACAGGTGAGTTCCCAGGCTTGTGAGGTGCAAAGAAAGGAAATGGGAAGAAGGAGAGAGGCCACAGGGGCTGAGGGTGGGAATGACCGGTTTTGGAGTATGAGAAGCTCTGCCGTGGAGTCAAAAATGACTCATACAGTGTCTGCAAAGCTCCAAAGGCTAACCTCAAAACTACAGATGCAAGTGTAAGCAAGACAGAATTCCTGCTCTCCGGGTGCTCGCCCTTAGGGAGTGCAGATTTCTGAAGAGGAAGAACTGCCAAGATGTGTTGCTATGCCCTTTAGCAATTTCTTGAAGCACAAGGAAAGACTGGAATTGCTTTTTATTGTTGTTTCTTAGAATATGAGACCCTCAGGTTTCATGAGGCTGGGCCATATGGTGCCCTGGTATTTTTTATCATTATATAGTCATCTCTGAAATGGTTGCCAGACCTCCCACCTTGCCCTTTTCTACATTGCTACCGAAGGATGGGTCTAAAACACAAATCTGAACATGCTCTAAGTTAACCTTCCAGCTTAAACACCTCCCATTGCTGCCCTTTGCTTCCAGAAGAGAGCACAAGACTTCATTGATACAGCCCTACCAATCCCTAGTCTGCTTTCTCGTCAAGGCTCCCTAGCCCTCCTGTGGCTGCCACAAACTCAGCCATAGCCCAGCCCTGACACACACAGACCTTACACTCCAGCAGAGAGCCCTCAACACAATCAAATGCTTTGCCCACGGCGATCTTATTTCTGCCATCTTTTGGGCTCTTCTCTCTGGAAATTCCTAGGTGTCCTTCAAAATTCCATTCAAAACATCCTGTCTGGGAAGTCTTCCTGACCCACCCTAAGTGGAGCTAATCTCTCCCCACTCCTAGACTTGCTGTACTATTTAAATAGATTTTTTATTGCCTGGGAGTTTGAATATTAACTCTGAGTGATTCTGGCTGAAATCTCTGTTTTCCAGGGTTGATTAGACCAATACAGCTGGCTGAACAGGTAGCTTTCCCCCTACATTGCTCCACATATTTTAGTTCCTTTTATCCATCTGTTCCCCCTAATACACTGTGCACCTCAGGAAAATGGGAACCCATGGTGCCCAGCACATACTAGAACGTACTAGCACATACCAGAACTCCAATGAATGAATGCATGTAGAATCAAAAAGAGGCAGGAATATCCTAACCCTGTCTGCTGGGGATGATCTCAAATTTGCATGAGCTGCCTGCTGAGCTCAAGAGTGAGAAGACCTAGGTGTCACATATTTCTCCCCAAGACTTCTCCTCAGCCCCAGGGTCTTTAAGTATGAGTTGAAGAAGATGGAGGCTATAAGAAGAGGTTTCTGGTCAGAGATAGGATAAAGGAGCAAGAGAAGATTCCGGAAGCCAGTCTGATGATATTTCAAGTTTGTTTTTTCTCCTATTTAATATTTAATATCACATAAGCCAGTTGTCTTCAGAATGCAGTGTAAGTGCCACACATAGTAAAGGGCATCAGGGAATGGCACTCACATCACACATCTGACTGCTGTAGCCAGAACCACAAGGAGCCCAAATGGTAAATCCCAAGGCTCCAGGCTAAATATGGCTTGAGGGCTCTTTATCCCCGGTGGTGGCTCCAGAAGTTCTCATGTCATCCCTGCTCCTTTCATGGGCTGGGCTGCCCACCAGCTTGGACTTGCCATGGCCAAGACGAGATGATCAAGGTCACTTAGGTTCACAACAAGCATTCCACCTAAGTCTGGGGTATTGAAGGAAAATCCTCATTGTCTTTGTTTACTCTGATGATTGTCACATGCTCTTTTTTTTGGTTTGGTTTTAACAGGTTCACAAATTGATCAGTGACCTGTGTCAATACTTTCCCAAAGTATTGATTCTAATCACATGTCTTGGCCAGTTCTGCGTGGTGAAGCCGCTAACTGCATAATGTGGGGTCCTCAAGCATTGTGCACCTACATCTGCAGAAGTTGACTGGGGCTCCCAAGACCATCTGGATCCACACGGACATAGGGTGAACCCCCTTCACCCGACCATATGATGCTCCCAAGTACTGCGGCGGCCCCGGGAGCAGGCAGGGACGCAGGCTGCGTATTTGCTTCCCTCTAGTGGCAGATCCTGGATTGAGCCTCGGGACTCTGTCCTCCACGGAATGAACCAGTGCTTTCCAGTTTCACTCCCAGACCATTCCCAGACACCCAGCCCAGAAGCTAAGCTCATTTTTTCCACTGAACACTGACCAGAACCATGGCTAAAGTTTATAGAATGCTTACTCAGTGTCGCACACTAGGCAACAGACTTTATAGAAGTGTGTCATTTAGTCCACACACAACAAGTAGGTACCATTTAGTAGCAGTCCTGTAGAAGATGGTGTGGGGAGGAGAGCCATGCTGGAGAGAAAGGAAACGGCTCAGCTAATGAGTTTTGGAGCTCGGATCACACCCCAGGTCCTCTACCAAAGAGTGCAGGCTCTTAAACTCTGTGCATATTGCGTCCCGCAATGCCCACGAACTTAGCTACATTCAGATCCACGGCTCCCACCTGCATGGCCCACTCCCAGTACCGAAGCTGTAGGCTGGGCAGTGTGAATGTAGGCCATCTGTGGGCATACGAAAACGTCTCATGCAAGTATACAAACCCAGTATAGGAATATAACTTTAGCATGGGTTGAAACCATAAGGCTTTAGAACCTTACTCAGGTCAAATCCAGGATGGCTAGCAACATATTATTCCAGACCTGGAAAAGGGAAAGACTGTTTCCCTCTGTCTGTCATGGGCTCTCCCTTGGCAGGACCCTTGTGCCTGAGGAGAGAACAGACTCCACAGGGCCAGTGCCCGACACAGCTACCAACTGTCTTCCTTGAACATCCCCTTCCTTTGCTAGAGGATCGCATTACTACAACCACACCAGACACAGCCCCCATAGGACAGGAGGACGGAAACAGCCCAGTTTATGTCAAACCTGTCTGATCTGCTTGATGAAAGAGGATGGCTGGATTGATTCTGAGTCATTATCAGTTCATGTTTAGATAGAATAAAGATGAGCTGTGTACAGGGTCTCTCGCCAAACCCAAGTGTTCATTTCTGTTTGGCTAACTGCGTCTCTTTGGTGTTGCCATGGCCGGGGCCCTCAGTGCTGGCTCGGTGTGCCACCTGTCCTCAAGGGCTGGTTGGACGGGATGCGTGTGAAAGATTTTCTTTCAAGTCACCAAAATGCTGTGAATCTGGCTTCCTTCAGGTTTGTGCTCAGTAATACTTGGGTTAAAAGTTCCGTAAAACCTTAGATTATGTTCATAAAGTTTTCTTTTTTTTTTAATCCCATCAAGTTCAACCTCCAATCTATTAGCTATGTTTATTTTTTATTCCATAAACGTTTTTCAAGCAATTATGTGCAGTGCTGTACCTTAAGTGCCTACAGATGGGGACAGCATAGGCCACATTCTAAGTGGATTGTTAAACTACGGGGGGCACATACTCGTACACAAATACCTATGACATGTGGCAGGGAATGTCATATCTGTCTCTATGCCTGGAGGACAGTGATTTGGATTTGCCCCCAGCGATGTTATCAACACTTCGTGTTGGATGTCACTTTTGCTCTTCACCCAATTGTTAACCTCTTCCCAGAATAAATTAGCCCTCTGTTTTTTCACTACCAAAGGAGCTGCGACGTCCACCCTAGTGGGACCCGGGGGGAGACTAGCATTGCTTCCTGTGATCCCCGCAGGGATTTAAGCCGGGATTCCCTGGTACAGCAGTGCCTCACTGCATCCCACCCTCCTCCACCTCCTGCCCCACCCCTGAGCAAAGCAGCAGCCACTGGGTCCTTAATGATCAATCATTAGTTATTAAGAACTGATTGCGAACAGAGAGATAAAGCCAGGCTTGGGGGATGATGGGCTGTCCTGCCCTAACTGTTCCCTCTCTGAGTGTGTGAAAAAGCTTGATGTTGGCTGACCGTGCTTTCTCACAAGGCCCCCCGAGGGCTGACTCATTGAACCCTTCTGGATGGAGTCGAAGGCAAACCTTCCGCACGGGGCTTCTGCCATGTGGCTGAGCTTACAATGCAGCTGGTGGGCACCAATTCCCATGTCTCAGGGTGTCCAAAGCAAAATGCGCGCACCCGAGAACTGCTTTCATGAAGGATGGTCTTACAGAACACAGGGCAGAAGAGAGGTGGGTTAGAGGTGGGTTAATGGTTCTAGGACGGAGGCTCCTGCAGAGTGAGGGGCTTTGGGCTTTTCACTGCAGGAACTGGCTTCTCTCCTTACTGATTCTGACACCAGGATTTGTCCCTGTCCCATCAGAAATCAAAATTGCCTTACTTACAGGAAAGTTGCCTTACAGAAATTAAAACTGCTTACTTGCTTACTTACAAAATTGCTTACGTTACTTACAGAAATCAAAATTGCCTCACTTACAGGTGCCTGACTTACAGGAAAAGTTGTATATCCAGTGTGTTCTGCCCTTACACTGACGGGGACTTTGGTTTTATCTAACTGCCATTTAACCCTTCTGGAAAGGCTTCGGGGTGTTTGGTTCTCAGAGGAATTGTGAGGGATGGCTTCTAACCAGTTCTTTTTTCTTTTCTTCGCTTTCCTTTTTCTTTTCTTTTCTTCCTTCTTTCTTTCTCAGATTTTATTTATTTACTTACTTACTTATTTTAGAGAGAGAGAGAGAGCGTGCAAGCAGGCAGAGGAGCAGAGGGAGAGAGAGAATCTCAAGCCGACTCCTCACTGAGCACAGAACCTGACACGGGGCTCGATCTCAAGACCCTGAGATCATGACCTGAGCCAAAACCAAGAGTCAAACGCTTCAACGACCGAGCCCCTCAGGTGCTCCCAGTTATTTTCGGACTGACTTCAGCACTGTGTGCTACACTTCCATGGAGCTGAGGTCCTCTCCCCTCAGAGGAGTGTTGCTCCTGAGGCTGCATCAGACAAAGGAAGGCAAACAGCAAGTGCACTGGGGGCCCAGAGGCTAGCAGGCTGGGCGAAGGAAGAGCTCGCCCACTGACCGCCTCCTTCGTACTCCGGAAAATAACATGCAGCCCACTCATGCCACTGAGGAGTGGTCAGATGTGACTGTACTTAAATAAAACTAACAGAAAAGTTGGCCGAGTAGACTTAACGTGTACACCATTAAGTTATTGCCTCTTGGCCCCAAATGCCACCTCTAATATTTGCTGCAAGATGAGCATAATTCCCTTCAGCATTTCTCCTCCTGAGCAAGCACGATGTTAAGTTTCCTTGGTGGAGGGCCCTGGGAGGACAGGCCAGCACAGAGGAAGAGGTTCTGGGGCGCTTTATCGTGAGGGCCAGCGTCTGTGGTGTGACGTCACGACCCCCAGTGGAGGGACCCAGCCACAGAGCAGACACACTGCCAACTTGCAGCCTGGGCCGGGCAGACCCCAGGCGCAGTCCCTCTGCAGGGAAAGCCGGGCCCCCTTTTGCAGATACCACCTATTGTCTGCACCCCCAGGGTGGCCTACTGGTCTCCCAGCAACTCCAGTTCAGCTCCAGCGGGAGCAAAGCATTGAATTTATTTGCCACATGGGGGCTGAGCCACAGTCTCCCCAACAGGTCTGAACCCAAGCACTGTCTGCCTCTCTGTGGTGGTTTCTCTCAGCCCAAAGGAACCTTACAGAGTTGTCTTGGATCTAACGTTCACTCTTTTATCATTGTTCACAATTCTTTACATCAAGCTCCTGTTTCCCCAACTGTGTGCTATCTCCTGAATAGACCTAGATGCTACATTTAATAATGTGCATAAAGGTTTCCTAATAAGTAAGTCACCCAAACAGTACTAAAATTCTTTCAAGAATTAGTATGTTTAATATCTTACAAAATAAAATCTTTCTAAGTTTTCAAAAGCTACTCTGAAGATACCTGGATTCAAATCCCTGGGATACAGTCTGTGCTTTCATGGAAACTATTCTCTACTTATAATTATTTAATAAATTTAATTATTTAATTATTAGTTATTTAATCATGGAGCTGAATTTTCCGCTTCTTCCTTTTTCTTTTTTTGAAATCATACCAAGTATATTTTCCCACCACAACAGAACCAAAAGTAAGGATCAACAATAAAACAAAGCTGGAAAATCTACAATGTATATACTTAATGTGTAAATATTAAACAATAAACCCCTGCACAAGCAATAGCCCAAATAAGAAATCAAACAGTACCAAATGTGTCTCAGAACATGAGAAAAGAAAGCACAGTATTCCAAAACCTGTGGGAGGCAGCAAAAGCAGATATTATAATGAAACTTATGCTATAAATGCTTGTATTAAGAAAAAAAGTTCAAATAAACAACATGACACCACAAGGAACTGGAAAAAGGAGAAACTTAGCTGAAATTTAGTGGAGGAAGAAAATAACAGAAATAAATAAAATCGAGACCAGAATAAATAATGACATAACACTGAAAGTAGTGACTAGTTTTTCATCCCAAATAAACAAAACTGGCAATGCTTTAACTAAACTAAGAAAAAAAAGAGAGAAGACTCAAAACCAAATTGAGACATGAATTCTCCAAAACCACCTGTGCAGTAGATGATGACAAATGTATTTGATATTATTTTATGTCCAAATAAAATTGTCTTTGATATTAAAGTGCTATCTTCTACATTTAAAAAAAAAAACAACAAATTGAGAAATGGAAAACAATACAAAAGATATCACAGAAATACATAGTATGATAACATTATTATAAACAATTATATACTAACAATTCAGATAACTTAGAAAAAAAAAACAGGTAATTCCCAAAAACACACAAGTTACCAAGTTTAAATCATGGATCTTGATTCCAGGAAGCAGGAAATCTTCTTAAGCCAATAACAAACAATTCAATAACTGAGTTGAATTAGGAATCAAAAATCTCCCTGCACAGAAAAGCCCAAGACTGCACGGTTTCATTGGTGAATTCTACCACACTGAAGAAAATAATTAACGATAATCTACATCAAAATCAAAATCATACAAATAAGGGATTAGAGGGAACATATTCAGAATTATTCCATGAGGCCAGTACTACCCTGATACCAAAGCAGAATGAAAACAATACAAGAACAAAAACAAAAATGTCCAGTTTGTGTGTGCTACTCTGACTTTCTTTTGACATCTATTTGCATGATAGATGTTTCTCCACCCCTTCACTTTCTTTTTTTTTTTTTTTAAGATTTTATTTATTTATTTGACAGACAGATCACAAGTAGGCAGAGAAGCAGGCAGAGAGAGAGGAGGAAGCAGGCTCCCTGCCGAGCAGAGAGCCCCATGCGGGGCTCGATCCCAGGACTCTGAGATCATGACCTGAGCTGAAGGCAGAGGCCTCAACCCACTGAGCCCCACCCCTTCACTTTCAATCTGCCAGTGTCTTTAGGTCGGAAATGAGTCTTTTGTAGGCATATTTTCTTCTATTACTAATTTTTTCTTTCAGGAAGTAATGGGACAATTTATGAAGAAATTATTCATTACATTCAATACTTTAACTTCATTCTTGAGAATTTATCCTAAGAAATTATTTTAAAAATCACTAAATTATAGATTTTTTAAAATGAAAAGAATTATAAATATAAGTTTGATGAAGCAAGTTACATTGTATCACTTTGATGTAACATTATATACTTAAAAGAAAAATTATGTGTTCTTATGCATAACTTATAAAACCTGGTCATGGAAAGTGTTGCACAGAAACAGAAATAAGTAAACAGGGACTACATAATTGTCAAGTGCTGTGCAGGTTCTAGGATTTTACCCTACTTACAAGCTAACAAGTTAGTCTTTTACATCCTATTTCACAGATGCGGACAGAAGACATGAGACTTCTGGGTCAGAGACAAAGGACTTCATTCATTACTCACAGCGAAAGTGGCAGGTAGCGCTTACCATGTTCTTTTGTGTTGGTTCCTCATGCCATCCAAATCCCATGAAGGCAATGCAAAAAGCCCTTCATGGATGCCTTCACAACCAGAGGATTGCAATTCTCTGGAGAGGAACATGGAGCTTGGGAGATTCCCCAGTTTTTCAAAAAGCAGAAACAAGCTTGTTCTTTCCTGGGGAGGGATGTTAACTCATCTACTGAGGCTGCCCACTGCAAGTATAACCCTGAGAAATAGCCCAGGCAAAGAGTATTCAAGCATTCTTGGCATACTTGGCAGGAACCTGCAGGGAGCTCAGCACCCTTGCTGGATTGCCTTTCCCAGTCTCATGCGTAAGGCATGAAGACTGAAAAAGGCATGAAAAAATAAGTATAATTTTGTTAGTGTGGCAATATTTTCTTTAGGATTGTTCTGTGCTCTTGTCATATATATATATATATTCAGATACAAGCACGGGGCAGAAAACACAGTCCGATATCAGTTTTCAGAAAACTAAGAAAGAGAATTCTCCACTCTTCCTGCTGCTACCATCTCTGTTTCTTCCCTTTGTCAGAGAGGTCTCCCAAATTCTCCCTGTCCTTCGGAGAGGGATATTAGGCGTCACTCATCTGTGAATTATGATCATTTGTGTCTTCATTTTTAATTCTTGTACCATTTTTGCCTTTTTTTGGTATTTATTTTTATTATTTATTATTTATTTTATTTTGCCTTTTTTTGTATTTTTTGTATTTATTTTTGTATTTTTATTACTGTACTCCTGTACAGTAGATAGGTACCCTTATCTTGTTACTGATTTTAATGTGAAAGCTTTTAAGGATTCACTTTAGTATGATCAATAGTTGTTGAATTTATCAAATATTTGTATGCATATATTGAGATAATCATGTTTTTAATCTTTATCTGTTGATGTGGTAGATTTTAGTGATTGTTTTCCTAATTTGAAACTAACCTTGCATTCCTGGGAAGCTTACTTTGACCATTATGTATTATCTTTCTTATATCTTGATGGATTCTGTTTGCTACTAGTTGGTTTTAAAGTTTACCTTTATGTTGATGAGTTAGATTAGCTTCTCATTTTCTTTCTCTTACTGTGTGTGCCAGATTTTAATATAAGCTTAATCTCAAAAAAGTGAGTTGGGGAGTGTATTAACTTGATTAAGAATGAAATAATTTGCTCCTTGAATGAGATAATTTGCTTGATAAAACTCTCTAGTGAAACAATCTGGACATGAAATTCAGTTTGGTTTTGTGGTTCTGGATTAGATAAAATAAGTACAATCCACCCCATCTCTCCCACGGAATGTAGTATAAATCCTGGAAACATGCTTAAAGCAACAACTTCAGGAGTCTAAAAAGTAAATAGTAGCAGGTGGGATGGGAAAGACCAGAATTCATTGTACTACCAACATGTATGATTTTGCCCTCTTCTCTCCCCTACAGTATCCCTCAGCCTGAACTCAATACAGCCCAATATTCTGAAGTAAGCATAAGTTGAAGACAGAAATCTCCAGGAGATGCTCTCTAGTTCTGACTTGACTGGAAGGAATGGGAATTGTTAATGTTCAGGGAAAGTGGGAAATGCCCCATTTTTTTCTTCTTCTTTTTTTTTTCTCTGACAACCCAGCCTGCAAGCAATCCTGAAATGGCAACAAATGAAGCCTGCAACTGCCAAAACCCCAAAGAAATAAAACATCCCTGTCCAAGCAGTGACACTATGGTCCCAAGAAATTGGGCCCCAATTCTGTTGCTTTCTTTTTTTCTCTGTTCTGTTTCCTGGCTCCAGACAGGGGTACACTTGGAGAAGCATGTGGCATAATGGGGCAATTAAAGCCCCAGCTTCCTGTCTGCAGACTAGAAATGGAAGTGTCATAGAAACAGAAAGTACTGGGGAGATCCTGGAGAGGGAGAGGGAAGCACAGGGAAACCATGTCTTAATGTTGTGTTTGAACTCCTAAGCTCACCTTCAAGTGGCAGATGTGTGGATCTGATCTCAATCAGCATACTAAATGCTTTGGGAACTGAACTAAGACAGACTACTGCTCAGATCACAGACTAGACCCTGGATGGCATACACATGAAACAGATCCAAACAGCATGGCAAAGGACTTGAGAACTGAAGCGACACAGGAACCACAGCCCACTAAAAGCATGTTGAAACTAGTGGCCTGAACCTAACTGTGTTGATTATCTGCTAAAACAAAAGTAATAACATTCTTTGTGAAATTGAGATAAGACCCAGAGTTTCATAGCATAATCTTCAAAGTTGCTGGAACATAATCCAAAATTAGTTGGTGTTCAAAGAACCCAAAAAGTCTCAACTTGCATGAGAAAAGAAAATCAAATGATGCTACATCAAGATGAGATGTCAGGATGAATTGACAAAGATTTTACAGAAGCTGGTATAAAACTGTTCCAGTGATCAATCACAGACACTCTAGAAACCAATAGAAAAGTAAAAAGTCTTAATAAATAAATGGAAGATATAAAAAAGAAACAAATGGGTATTTTAGAACTGAAAAATACAATAACCAAAATACTATCTCAGTAGCAGACTGGAAAGACAAGGAGAAAAGTCAATGACTTTGAAGGGAGATCAATAGAAAGTATCCAGTCTGAATAACAAAGAAAAAAATGATTTAAAAAATGACCATAGCCTCAGGGACACAACCTGTGGCACAATAACAAAAGGTCTAAGATCGGTGT
Organism: Lontra canadensis; assembly: GCF_010015895.1. Taxonomy (NCBI): domain Eukaryota; kingdom Metazoa; phylum Chordata; class Mammalia; order Carnivora; family Mustelidae; genus Lontra; species Lontra canadensis. The sequence goes on from NW_022631015.1 coordinate 3,068,469, forward strand.
CATTAGAGTCCAAGAAGAAGAGGAGAATGAGTACACTGCTAAAAAGCATCTGAAGAAAAATTGACTAAAAACTTCCCCAATTTAATGTGAAAGATACAATGCAACTAATTCAAATCTGAACAGCATAGACTGCAATTCATACTCCCATAAATCATGATGAAACTATTGAAAACTAAAAACAGACAAAAAGCCCAAAACCCAAAAACCAAAAAACAAACAAACAAAAAAACTCTTGAAAGCAGCCACAGAAAAAATGTATTACCTTAGGGGAACAACATTTCAAATGACTGTGGATTTCTCACCAGAAACCCTTTATCTTACTAATAGAACTAGAGACTGAAAATCAGCAAGGAGATTAAATAACTGAAAAAATATCATCGATCAATTGGATCTAATCTACACATATAACACCCCCTCCAACAACATCAGAATATACATTCCTTTCACGTATATATGGGACATTAACTAAAATAGACCATATCCTGAGTCATAAGAAGGTTGAAATAAATCATAGCAAATATAATTTCTAGATATAATGGAATTAAACTAGAAATTAATAGAGGAAAGATTAAAAAAATCCCTACACACTTGGAAATTAAGCAACATACTTATAAATGATCCTTTGGTCAAGGAAGAAGTTTTGAGAGAAATTAGAAACGATTTTGAATTGGGTGATAATGAAAATCCTACATATTAAAATGTGAGATGCAGCTAAAAAAGTGCTTAGAAGGAAATTTTTAGCATTCAATTCTTATATTAAACATAAATAAAAGTCTTGAATCAATAATCTAAGCTTCCATTTTAAGAAATAAAAAAAGAAGAGCAAAATACACCCAACAGAGCAGAAGGAAGGAAATAATAAAAATAGGAGTAGAAACCTATGAAACCAAAAACAGAAAACAATGAAAAAAAAAAATCACTTAAACTCAAAGCTGGTCCTCTGAAATGTCAATAAAATTGATAATTCTTAGACTGATGAAGCAGAAAAGTAGAAGACAAATTATTGAGGTTAACTACAAACCTGTAGACATTAAAAACTAATAAGCCAATAACATAAGCATCTCTATGCACATAAACTTTAGATGAAATGGACCAATTCTTTGAAAATGCAAACTACTAAATTGTGCCCAAAATGAAATAGATAATTTGAATAAAATTGAATTTATAGTTAAAAGCCTTCTGGAAAAGAAATCTCTAGGCCCATGTGGTTTTACTAATAAGTGCTTCAAAACATCTATATGATAAAAAATATCAATTCTACACAATCCCTTCCAGAAAATAGAAAAGGAAGCACTTCCCACTTTATGAAGCTAGTGCTATTATGATAGCAAAAACAAAGACAGTATAAAAAAAGAAAATCTTAAGCCACTATATCTATAGACCATGATACCACATGTTTTTTTAAAATCCTCAACAAGAAATTAACAAGTCATAGAATAAAAAAGACAAGAAAGAACAAGTGTTCCAAGGGTGTGGAGATAAAGGAAACTTCACCTCCTGCTGGTGGGAATGTAAATTGGTGCAGCCACTGTGGGAAACAGTATGGAGGTTCCTCAAAAACTTAAAAATAGAAATACCATATGATTCCCAGTAATTTTCTGCTACTAGGTAGTTAGCCAGAGAAAACAAAAATACTTCAGGCTCCTGGGTGGCACAGTCAGTTGAGTGCTCAACTCTTGATTTTGGCTCAGGCCATGATCTCAGGGTTGTGAGATCAAGTCCTGTGTCAGGCTCTGCCCTGAGTATGGGGCCTGCTTAAGAATCTCTCTCTCTCTCTGCCCCTCCCCTGATTGTGCTCTCTCTCTGTCTAAAAAAGAAAAAAGAAAGAGAAAACAAAAACACTAATTTGAAAAATTATATGCTCCCCTATGTTTATTGCAGTATTATATATGACAGCCAAGATATGAAAGCAATCTAAGTGTTCATCCATAGATAAATGGATAAAGAAGATGTGGTATTAGATAGAGATAGATAGAGCTATAATGGAATATTACTCAGCCAGAAAAAAGAAAAAGATCATGTCATTTGTGACAACTCTCTAGGTCAATGGATGGCCTAGAGAGTACTATGCTAAGTGAAATGTCAGAAGGAGAAAGACAAATACCATATGATTTCACTTTTATGTGGAATCTAAATGGGTGAAGAGGAGTGGGAAGTATAGGTTTCCACTTATAGAATGAATAAGTCATGGGGATGAAAGGTATAGCACAGGGAATGCAGTCAATGGTACTGTAAGAGTTGTACACATGAAACTAATGTAATATTGTGTGTCAGCTATAATTCAATTTTAAAAAATCAAAATATTAGCAACTCAGAAACAGTAAGTATAAATAACATGACAAAGTGGGATTTTTCCTGGGCATGCAAGTGTGGTTTAACATTTGAAAATCAATGAATGTAATCCAGTATGAAGAAAAACACATGATCACTATGTATTGATACAGAGAAGTATTTGACAAAATTTAATGTCTATTCACCAAAATAAATACATAAATAAATAAACAAATAAAAACATAAACCTCTCAGCAAGCTTGGAATAGAAAGAAATTGTTTTAATCTGATAAAGAGTATCTGGAAACCTCTAACTAGCATTATACTTTCCCCATAAAATCAGGAATGAGGCAAGGATATCCACTCTCACCACTCCTATTCAACATCATATTGGAAGACCTAGTCAGTGCAAGAAGACAGGAAAAAAAAAAGCTATACACATGGGAAAGGAAGAAATAAAACTGTCCCTATTTACAGGTTATATGATTATCTAAATAAAATATTTCAAAGATTCTGCCAGAAACATCCTCTAAAACTAATAAAAGTTTGGCAAAGTCACAAGATCAACAAGCAAAGACAAATTGTATTTTTATATACTAGCAATGTACAATTGTAAACCAAAATTAAAATAAAACTTGTGATAGGTATAAAAATGGAGTAATCTTACAAAACATGTATACAATATCTGTTGCAAACTATGAATGGCTGGTAAAAAATTAAAATAGTTCTAAATATATAGAGAAACACACCACATTCATGAATAAGGAGAATCAATATTGTAAGGAGATCAGTTCTTCCCAAATTCATACATAAGCTTGGTATAATTCCAATCAAAATCTCCAAAAAATTTTGGTAAATATAGACAAGTCAATTCTAAAATTTCTAGAGAAAAGCAAAGTAGCTAGAATAGTTAAAACTTTTGAACAAATAGTTGGACCCATACCACTCAATTTTAAGACATATTCTAACATTACAGTAATAAACACAGTGTGGTATAGTGAAGGAATACATGCAAGATCAGTGAAAGAGTAGAGAGGAATAGACCCACACAAGTACAGGTAACTGAATTTTTTGGCTTTTAAAAATTAGTAGACTACAGGTTAGATGTATAGAAAAGCTGAACAGATGGTACAGTTTCCATATACTCCATGGACAGTTTCCCCTATTATTATCTTACATCAGTATGGTACATTTGTTACAATTTATGGACCAATACTGATACATTATTATTAACTAACATCCATAGTTTATTCAGATTTGGTTTTTACCCAATAGTCTCTTTTCTGTTCCAGGATTCCATCTACAATATCATGTTACATTTAGTTGTCATGTCTTCTTAGGCTCCTCTTATCTGTGGTAGTTTCTCAGATTCTTATTTTTAATGACTTTGGCTGTTTAAAGAATACTTGTCAGGTACACAGTAGGATGTCCCTCTAATGGAATGTGCCTGATTTTTAAAACCATGATTAGGGACAGCTGGATGGCTCAGTCAATTGAGCATCTGACTCTTGGTTTCGGCTCAGGTCATGATCTCAGGGTCATGAGATCAAGCCCCATGTGGGGCTCTAGGCTGGGTGTGGAACCTGCTTAAGATTCTCTCTTTCTCTCCCTCTGCCCCTCCCCTCCAAACAAATAAATAAAATCTTTAAAATCATGATTAGATTGGAGTTATGGGTTTGAGGCGGAAGATCACAGAGGGAAAGTGCCATTTTCATCACATCATATCAAGGACACAGTGTAAATATGACTGTTGATGTTGACCTTGATCAATTGGATTAAGTAGTTGAATTCTACTTTTTCCCTTTTTATGCTGTATTGTTTGGAAAGAAGTCATTTTGTGGAGCTCACACTTAATGAGTGGGAGTTATGCTTCCCATCCTTTAGAGTGGAATGTCTACATATTTATTTGGAATTTTCTGTGTAAGACATTTGTCTCTTCCTATTTATTTATTCAATCATTTATTTGTATTAATATGGACTCATGGATATATCTTATAATTTTGGTTATCATCCAATTATGTTATAATCCAATTTATTAATTTTCTTGCTCAAAGTATTCTAGCTTTGACCATTGGTAACTCTTACTAATCAAGGTCCAGCCAGCATGTGTGTTTGCTGCTACTGCATAGTGTGATTTCTTTTAGACTGTCAATCAGAAGAGGAAAGAAATATATGTGTGTATACCAACCCCTATATACATATATTATAAATATTTCTGTATGTAGCTATCTGTATGTATATCATGTTCTTACTGTCTTCAATTCTATCCCTCCCACATGGAGTATTCTAGTCTCCTCTTCATATCTATGAATTCCTACTCCAGTGATAAGGAACCTGGCTCCCACCATCCACTATCCATTTACAAAATTGTTCAATTCCAGTATGCATGTATAGCAGTATTAGAATTGTTCATTAGTACACCACGAGAATTTACTTCGCCAGCTCCATCTACATTGTTGCAAATGGCAAAATTTCATTCTTTTTTATGCCTGAGTAATATTCCATTATAGATCTAAATATATATATATATATATTTAGATATACAAATATATTTTTTTATATATCACTTCTTTATCCATTCACAAGTTGATGGGCATTTGGGCTCTTCACATAATTTGGCTATTGTTGATAATGCTGTTATAAACATTGGAACACAATGTATCCCTTTAAATCAGTATTTGTATCAGTATTTTGCATCCTTCAAATAGCATGCAATTGCTGGATCATAGGGTAGTACTATTTTTAACTTTGTGAGGAACCTCCATACTGTTTTCTACACTGGCTTCACCAATTGCATTCCTACCAACAGTACAAGAGGGTTCCCCTTTCTCCACATCCTTTCCAACAACTGTTGTTTTCTGTGTTGTTAAATTTAGCCCTTCTGACAGGTGTAAGGTGATATCTCATTGTAGTTCGATTTGTATTTCCTTGATGGTAAGTGATGTTGAGCATCTTTTCATGCATCTTAGCCATCTGTAGTGTCTTCTTTGGAAAAATGTTTATGTCTTCTGCTCATTTTTAAATTGGATTTCTTTGTTTTGGGGTGTTGAGTTTTATAAGTTCTTTATGTGTTTTAGATACTATCTCTTACCAGGTATGTCATTTACAAAAATCTTCTCCCATTCTGTAGCCTTTTAGTTTTGTTGTTTCCTTCACTGTGCAGAAGTTTTTTTTATCTGATGAAGTCCCAATAGTTCATTTTTGCTTTTGTTTCTCTTGCCTCGGGAGGCATATCTAGTAGGAAGTTTTATGGCCAATGTCAAAGAGACTATTGCTTGTATTCTTATTTAGGATTTTGATGGTTTCCGGTCTCACGTTTAGGTCTTTTATCCATTTTGAATTTATTTTGTGTATGGTGTAAAAAAGTGGTCTATTTTCATTCTTTGGCCTGTTACTGTTCAGTTTTCACAACACCATCTGTTGAATAAACTGTCTTTTTTCCATGCTTTGTTGAAGATTAGTTGACTATATAGTTGTTGGTTTGTTTCTGGGTTCTCTATTCTGTTCCATTGATTTATGTGTGTTTTTGTGCCAGCACCACACTGTCTTGATGACTACAGCTCTGTAATACAGCTTGAAGTCCAGAATTGTGATGCCTCCAGGTTTTCTTTCCTTTTTCAAGATTGCTTTGGGTATTTGGGGTCTTTTGTGGTCCCGCAAATTTTAGTATTGTTTGTTTTAGCTCTGTGAAAAATTCTGGTCCTATTTTGATACAGATTGCATTAAATGTGTAGATTGCTTTTGGGTGGTATACATATTTTAGCAATATTTGTTCTTCTAATCCATGAGCATGGGATGTTTTTCCATTTTTGTGTCATCTTCAATTTCTTTCATTAGGGTTTTATAGTTTACAGAATACAGATATTTTACCTCTTTGGTTAGGTTTATTCCTACATATCTTATGGGTTTTGGTGCAATTATAAATGGAATTGATTCCTTGCTTTCTCTTCCTGCTTCTTTATTATTGGTGTGTAGAAATGCCACAGGTTTCTGTACCTTGGTTTTTGTATCCTGTGACTTTATGGAATTTCTGTATCAGTTCTAGCAACTTTTTGGTGGAGTCTCTTGGGTTTTATATATAGAGTATCATGCCATCTGCAAATAGTATAAGTTTGACTTCTTACTACTGAACTTGGGTGCCTTATATTTATTTTTCTTGTCTGATTGCTAAGGGTAGGACTTCCAGTACTATGTTAAATAACCATGGTGAGAGTGGACATCTGAGTTGTGTTCCTTACCATAGAGGAAAAGCTCTCAGTTTATCCACATTGAGGATGATATTAGCTGTGGGGCTTTTTGTATATGGCCTTTATTATGTTGAGATATGTTCTCTCTAGCCTTTTGTTGAGGGTTTTTATCATGAATGGACATGGTATTTTGTCAAATGCTTTTTCTGCATATATTGAGAGGATCATGTGATTCTTATCCTTCTTTTTTTTTATTAATGTGGTGTATCATGTTGACTGATTTGCAAATATTCAACCACCCTTGCAGCCCAGTAATAAATCCCACTTCATCATGATAAATGACTCTTAATATATAGTTGGATTCAATTTGTTAATATTTTGTAAAGAATTTTTGTATCCATGTTCATCAGGGATATTGGCCTGTAATTCTCTTTTTTAGTGGTGTCTTTGGTTTTGGAACTAAGGTAATACTGGCCTCATAGAATGAGTTTGGAAGTTTTCCTTTGAGTTCTATTTTTTGGAATAGTTGGAGTTAACTTTTCTTTAAAGTTAAAAGTTAAAGTTAACTCTTCTTTAACTCTTCTTTAAATGTCTGGTAGAATTCCCCTGGGAAGCCATGTGGCCCTGGAATTTTGTTTGATGTGAGATTTTTTATTACTGATTCAATTTCTTCGCTGGTTATCAGTCTGTTCAAGTTTTTATTTCTTCCTGTTTCAGTTTTGGTAGTTCATGTGTTTCTAGGAATTGATCTATTTTTTCCAGATACTCCAATTTGTTAGCATATAAATTTCATAATATTCTCTTATAATTGTTTGTATTTCTGTGGTATTGGTTATTTCTTCTCTCTCATTTGTGATTTTTTTTTGTTCAGGCCTTTCTATTGATAAATTTGACTAGGCATTTATCAATTTTTAAAAATTTTCAAAGAACCAGCTCTTAATTCCACTGATGCTCTTTTTTTTTTTTTAGTTTCTACATCCTTTCTTTCTTTCTTTCTTTCTTTCTTTCTTTCAAGATTTTATTTATTTATTTGAGAGAGAGTGGGGGGAAGCATAAGCAGGAGAGGCAGAGGAAGAAGAGAGAGAAAATCTCAAGCATACTCCATGCTGAATGTGGAGCCCAATGTAAGACTCAATCCCAGGATCCTGAGATCAAAACTTAAGCTGAAACCAAGAGTCAGACACTTAACCAACTGCACAACTCTGGTGCTCCTATATCATTTATTTCTGTTCTGATCTTTATTATTTCCCTTCTTCTACTGGTTTTAGGCTTTGTTTGTTGTTCTTTTTCTAACTCCTTTAGGTTTAAGGTTAGGTTTTTTATTTGTTAGAGATTTTTCTTGCTTCTTGAGATAGGCCTGTATTGCTATCTACTTCTCTCTTGGGACTGCTTTTGCTGCATTCCAAAGGTTTGGACCATTGTGTTTTCATTTTCATTTGTTCGGTGTATTTTTTTAATTTCTTCATTGATTTCCTGGTTGACCCACTCATTCTTTAGTAGCATGTTGTTTAGCCTCCATGTATTTGTGATCTTTCCAAATTTTTTTCTTGTGGTTGACTTCCAGTTTCATGGCATGGCAGTCTGAATATATGCATGAAATGATTTCAATCTTTTGTCCTTGTTGAGGCCTGATTTGTGACCTAGTATTGATCTATTCTGGAGAATGTCCTATGTGCACTTGAGAAGAGTGTATATTCTGGTGCTTTAGGAAGAAATGTTGAGTCCATCTGATCCAGTGTGTCATTCAAAGCCACTGTTTCCTTGCTGATTTTCTGCTTAGATGATCTGTACATTGATTGATATGAGTGGGGTGTTAAAGTCTCCTACTACTATTATTGTATTATTGGTGAGTTTCTTTGTTTGTTATTAATCATTTTCTATATTTGGGTGCTCCCAAATTGTAGGCATAAATATTTACAATTGTTAAATCTTTTTGTTGGATAAACTCTTTAATTATGATATAGTGTCCTTCTTCATCTCTTATTACAGTTTTGGTTTAAATCTAACTTATCTAATATAAAGATTGCCACCCCTGGCTTTCTTCTGATGTCCATTAGCAGGATAAGTCACTTCTCACCCTCTCCCTTTCAATCTGGAGGTGTCTTTGGAACTAAAATGAGTCTCTTGCAAAGAGAAGCAAGGGTTCTTCAGAGGCTCTCCTTGCCTGCAGTGGACAGTGTTTGGCCAGAGTGTGGAGAGTTTTAAGTAGGTGTGCTCTAGTCTGTATGTTAATTGAGACCTGATGCTATTTCCACTAGAACTGAAGCCTTGCAGATCTCTATAGGAGATAGATGTGGTGTGTGCAAGGGGTTTTGCTTGTCTTCTGGGGAAAAGGTCCACTGTCCTGGGCCTTAAGCACACCTTCCCAGAAAAAGCAGTACCAATAGAGTGCAGAGAGGTGGGACTTGGTGTAAGCAGGTTAGGCAGCTAGTGTTGGTGCTGTGTTGTTTATTGATGTTGGTTTATGTTGAGAGGTTGGGGAGGGAAATGGTGCCAGCCAACTTCCTTCTCCCCAGAGAGGGAACTCTGTGCTTGCTGCTCACAGGGAAGCACCCTCAAAAGAGCCAATAATTTCCCCTTCAGATATCCCAGGAATTTTTCACATCACTGTTTTCATGCTGTCTGTGTTTGGGTTGGTTGGTTGCTTTCCTGGAGCACTGCAGTACACTTCAAGCTCTATCCCATCCAAGTCTGCTGACTTACAAAGCTCCAAAATTTAGGTACCTGGTGTGGCGAGGATCTGCACTGGTATTTAGGGGGAGGGTCTCACTATGGTGAGACTGATGAAGGTTTGACCCAAAAGGGCAGTTGAGCCAGAGTGCAGGCTTGCGGGATTTGGAACAAAGCTAAACAGCCAGTGTCCTGGTTAGCTGCACTCAGTAGGTGTCTCTGCACCTATGCTGAGAGGTGGGGAAGGGAAATGGCACCCACCAGCCCTTTTTGTCCCTGGAGATGCAACTCTCCAAATGCCATCTCTCACAGATGTGCTCCAAGAAGAGCAGTCTCTTCCCACACACATTAGTAAATTGTCAGATGGCACTGTCTGCCATGGGGTTGCTTGAGTGTCTTCTCTCCAGGACAGGGCAACATCTCAGGCATCTATCTTAGTCAAGCCCGCTGACTTATAAAACTCCAGTCTTTCAGTCCAACTGGTTGCAAAAACTCATGAAAATCAGCCCCTCTCATTTTCCTAGCCAATGGCTTTGTGCAAGTGCTCTCATTGTGTGTATTCCTGTGTACTCCATTCTCTCTCACCTTTCTCCATATCCAGGACTTCCTCCCCACTACATCACCCTTGATTTGTTTCTTTCCCAAACCATATCCTGTCTGCACACTTCCTTCATTCCTCAATATGGCCTCTTCTCTCCCGCTAGTTGTGTGGGTTTTTTTTCCGTCAGTCCTTAGGTCGATTTCTTTGGTATTTAAAATTTGAGTTATGTAGCTGTGTTTGAAGGATGAGGCAAGCCTAGTGTCTTCCTACTTCATGGCCATCTTAGCTCCCTCTCATTAATCTTCTTTTTTTTCCTTTTAGTCTCTATTTCATTTATTTTTGCTCTGCTCTTTATTATTTTGTTCCTGGTACTAACCTTGGGTTTTGTTTGTTCTTTTCCCCCCTAGTTTCTTTAGTTATAGTTTAGATTATTTGAAAATTTTCTTATTTCTTGAGGGAAGCCTGTATTGCTATACATTTCCTCCTTAGAAATGTTTTTGCTTTGTCCCAATGAGTTTGGACCATTGTGTTTTCATTTACATTTGTCTCCATTTATGATTATTATTATTATTATTTTTTTTTTTTTGCTGTTGTTTCCACTTTGATTTCTTTATTGACCCTTTGGTAGCATGTTCTTTAGCCTCCACATGTTGTAGAGTTTTAAAAAAGATTTTATTTATTTATTTGAGAAAGGGGGAAAGCAAGAGAGATCACAGAGGGAAAGGGAGAAGCCGACTCTCAGCTGAGCAGAGAGCCCAATGCAAGGCTTGATCCCAGGACCTGGAGATCATAATCTGAGCTGAGAGCAGACACATAACTGACTGAGCCACCCAGACATAACTGCCAGTTTTTTTTTGTTTTGTTTTGGTTTTTGTTTTGTTTTGTTGTTTTTTTTTTTTTTTACCTTGTGATTGATTTCTACTTTCATACCATTGGGGTAAAAGAGGCATGATATGATTTCAATCTTCTCATCAAAACTTTCTTTGTGGCCTCACATGTGATCTACCCTGAAGAATGTTTTGTTTTTTTTTTAAGATTTTATTTATTTATTTGACAGAGAGAGATCACAAGCAGGCAGAGAGGCAGGCAGAGAGAGAGGAGGAAGCAGGCTCTCTGCTAAGCAGAAAGCCCGATGTGGGGCTCGATCCCAGGACCCTGAGATCATTACCTGAGCCGAAGGCAGTGGCTTAACCCACTGAGCCACCCAGGCGCCCCTACCCTGAAGAATGTTTTATGTGCACTTGACAAGAATATGTATTCTGGTTTTGGATGGGATGTTCTGTAAATATCTGTGAAGTCTATCCAGTATAATGTATCATTCAAAGACATTCTTTCCTTATTGATTTTCTGTCTGGATGATTTATCCATTGGCGTGAATGGGGTGTTAAAGTCCCCTACTAATATTGTGTTACTGTCAATTTCTCCCTTTAGGTATGTTAATATTTGTATGTAACTATTTGCTTCTCTTACTGCTATTTAAATTTTCTCTTTCTTTTTAATCTTTGACATTTTAATTATTATGGTGCTGTCTGCCGTGTCATCTCATCTGGAACTCTCTGTGATTCCTGAATCTGGATGCCTTTTTCTTTCTTAGGCTAGGGAAGTTTTAGTTATTATTTCTTCAAATAAGTTTTCTGACCCTTTCTCCTTTCTTTTTCTGGGAACTCTATAATATGAATGTTCACTTGATATTGTTCAAGATATTCCTTAATCTCTCCTTATTTTTTAAAATTCTATTTTCTTCTTGCTTTTCAGTTTGGGTCTTTTTTATTCTTCTGTAATGTGGTAAATTATTCTGATTTTTGAATGTTAAAACAACATTGCATTTATGAAATAAAACCTTTGGTCATAATGTATTATTTTATTAATATGTCTCTAAATTCAATTTTATAATATCCAATTTAGGATTGTTTACACCTATGTTAATGAGATATATTGTAACATGACTTTCTTTTCTAGTGCTGTCCTTGTCAGGTTTGGCTACTATGTTTAAGCTGTCTTTAAAATGTTTGAGAAGTTTCCTTTACTATTTTCTAGAAAAGTTTGTGTAGAATTTGCACTAGTTCATCTTCAACGATTAGAAAAACCTACCAGTGAAGTCATTTGGGTGTGGTATTTTCTTCGATTTTTAAAGATGCTTTCAATTTATTCAAGAGATATAGGACAATTATAATGTTCTATTTCTTCTTAGATCAGTTTTAACAAGTTAAATTTTTCAAGAAATTTATCTATTTCATCAACATTGTCAAATTAATGGTATAAGGTAGTTAATAGTAATCCCTTATTTTCTTTTTAATGTTTTAAAATTCTGTATTGATGTCATCTTTTTCATTTCTAATATCAGTGGGTTCTTTCTCTCAACTGGGTCGATCTTGCTCAGGGGTTAATTTTAATCTTTGTAAAGTATCAACTTTTTCTTGATTCCTTTTTTTGTATGTTTGGTTTTTATTTCAATGATTTATTCTCTTATATGTATTAGAACCTTATTATATTTTCTTTAACTTTAATTTGCTAGAGAGGAGTCAAGACGGCACAGGAGTAGCAGGCTGAGATGACATCAGGTAGCCGGACATCAGCTAGATAGTTTATCAAAGCATTCTGAACACCTACAAATCCAACAGGAGATCAACGAGAAGAAGAGCAATTCTAGTAACAGAAAATCGACCACTTTCTGAAAGGTAGGACCTGTGGAGAACTGAATCCAAAGTGGCCCCAAAGCAACAGGGCCAGCTCCCGGCAAGAGACAGCTCCCGGCAAGGGGTGGAGCGACAGAGCACAAAATCAGAACTTTTGGAAGTCTGCTCCACTGAGGGACATTGCTCCCGAGGCTAAGAGGGGGTGGAGACATCATGGGGACAGTGTGGTCTCAGGTCCCACGGGGTCACAGAAGGATTGGGGGTGTCTGAGTGGAGTAGAGCTTGCCAGTGGGGAAGCCAGCTACAGAGATAGAGGCGAGGAGTGAGCTCTCAGCTCGGGGTTACCTTAAACTGTGATCCACAGCACAGTCAAGCCACTGCTCTCTGAACGGGGACCCCATAAGTGGCAGATCCAGGGAGACACCCTGGAAGAGCGGCAGGGATCTGCTGGGTTTGGAGACTCCAAATGAGGCTGTGTTCCAGAGACAGAAATGCTCGGTTACAGGCCAGGTGAGCTCAGAGCATGGCCGGAGACCAGGGAGATGGGAGTGATTGAGTGCTTTTCTCTGAGGGCGCACTAAGGAGTGGGGCCCCAAGCTCTCACCTCCTCCAGGCCGGAGACTGGGAAGCTGCCATTTTCATTCCCATCCTCCAGAGCTCTATGGAAAGCGTTCAGGGAACAATAACTCCCAAGACCTTACCCGAGCAGATTACTTAGCCTGGCCCCTGGCAAGGGCAGCACAATTCTGCCTCGGGCAAAGACACTTGAGAATCACTACAACAGGCCCCTCCCCCTGAAGATCAGCAAGAAATCCAGCCAAGACCAAGTTCACTTATCAAGGAGAACAGCGGAATTCCAGAGGAGGAGAAAGCAAAGCATGGAAGTCATGGCTTTCTCCCCATGATTCTTTAGTCTTACAAAGTTAATTAATTTTTTAATTTTTTTTTCTTATTCTGATTTTTAAAAATTTTATTTTTTCCTCTTTTAACATTTTTAAACTAGTTTATCTTAACAATACCTTTCATTAAAAAAAATCTTTTTGAACGTTCATTATTATAGTCATATTTTATCCTTCATTGTATCTAACTTTATTTTTTTGTATACACATAGGGTTTTTTCTTCTAAAAAATTTTGAGATACAATTTCTTCTAATAGATCAAAATATACCCTAAATCTAGCACAGGGCTTTGTTCTAGTCTCCAGCCTGAACAAACTGTCTCCACTTTCCTTTTCTTCTTGTTCCCAACCAACTTATCTTATCAACTCCATTTTAGAATTAAAAAAAAAAATTTCATCCTTATAGTCATATTTCATCCCTTCATCATGTTTACCCTTATTTCTCTCTGTGTGTGTGTGTGTATACATATATGTATGTGTGTGTGTGTGTGTATATATATATATATATATATATATATAATTTTTTTTTCTTTAAAATTTTGGGAGGTAGTTTCTTCTAAGAGACCAAAATACTCCCAAAATTAAGTGGGTGGCTCTATTCTACTCAGCAGTCTAATATATATATTTTCTTTTTCTTTTTATTAAAAAAAAATTTTTTTTAATTCCTTTTTATCCCCTTTCTTCCCCCCACGATTTGGGGTCTCTTCTGATTTAGTTGATGCACATTTTCCTGGGGTCTTTCCACCCTTTTAGTATTTTATTCTCTTCTTCATATATTCTTATCTGGATAAAATGACAAGGCAGAAAAACTCACCACAAAAAAAAAACAAAAAAAAAAAAAACAAAAAAAAAAAACAAAAAGAACAAGAGGCAGTGCCAAAGGCTAGGGACATAATCAATACAGACATTGGTAATATGTCCGATCTAGAGTTCAGAATGATGATTCTCAAGGTAGCTAGCTGGGCTCAAAAAGGGCATGGAATATTAGAGAAACGCTGTGTGGAGAAATAAAAGCCCTTTCTGGAGAAATAAAAGAACTAAAATCTAACTAAGGTGAAATCAAAAAAGCTATTAATGAGGTGCAATAAAAAATGAAGGCTCTTACTGCTAAGATAAATGAGGCAGAAGAGAAAATTAGTGATATATAAGACCAAATGACAGAGAATAAAGAAGCTGAGCAAAAGAGAGACAAACAACTACTGGACGACGAAGGGAGAATTTGAGAGATAAGTGATACCATAAGATGAAACAACATTAGAATAATTGGTATTCCAGAAGAAGAAGAAAGAGAGAGGGGGCAGAAGGTATATTGGAGCGAATTATTGTACAGAATTTCTGTAATATGGCAAAAAGAACAAGCATCAAAATCCAGGAGGTGCAGAGAACCCCCCTCAAAATAAATAAGAACAGGTCCACACCCCGTCATCTAATAGTAAAACTTACGAGTCTTAGTGACAAAGAGAAAATCCTGAAAGCAGCCCAGGACAAGAAGTCTGTAACATACAATGGCAAAAATATTAAATTGGCAGCAGACTTATCCACAGAGACCTGGCAGGCCAGAAAGAACTGGCATGATATATTCAGAGCACTAAACGAGAAAAACATGCAGCCAAGAATACTATATCCAGCTAGGCTATCACTGAAAATAGAAGGAGAGATAAAAAGCTTCCAGGACAAACAAAAACTGAAAGAATTTTCAAACACCAAACCAGCTCTACAGGAAATATTGAAAGGGGTCCTCTAAGCAAAGAGACATCCTAAAAGTAGTAGACCAGAAAGGAACAGAGACAATATACAGTAACAGTCATCTTACAGGCAATACAATGGCACTAAATTCTTATCTCTCAACTGTTACCCTGAATGTAAAAGGGCTAAATGCCCCAATCAAAAGACACAGTGTATCAGAATGGATAGAAAACCAAAACCCATCAATATGCTGTGTACCAGAAACTCATTTTAGACCCAAAGACACCTCCAGATTTAAAGTGAGGGGGTGGAAAACAATTTACCATGCTAATGGACATCAAAAGAAAGCTGGGGTTGCAATCCTTATATCAGATAAATTAGGTTTTAAGCCAAAGACTATAATAAGAGATGAGGAAGAACACTATATCATACTCAAAGGGTCTGTCCAACAAGAAGATCTAACAATTTTAAATATCTATGCCCCTAACGTGGGAGCAGCCAACTATACAAACCAATTAATAACAAAATCAAAGAAACGCATCAGCAATAATACGATAATAGCAGGGGACTTTAACACCCCCCTCACTGAAATGGACAGATCATCCAAGCAAAAGATCAACAAGGAAATAAAGGCCTTAAATAACACCCTGGACCAGATGGACATCACAGATATATTCAGAACATTCCATCCCAAAGCAACAGAATACACATTCTTCTCTAGTACACATGGAACATTCTCCAGAATAAATCACCCTGGGTCATAAATCAGATCTCAACCAGTACCAAAAAATTGGGATCATTTCCTGCATAGACCACAATGCTCTGAAGCTAGAACTCAATCACAAGAGGAAATTTGGAAAGAACCCAAATACATGGAGGCTAAAGAGCATCCTTCTAAAGAATGAATGGGTCAACCAGGAAATTAAAGAAGAATTGAAAAAATTCATGGAAACAAATAATAATGAAAACACAATGGTTCAAAATCTGTGGGACACAGCAAATGTTGTCCTGAGGGAAAATACATAGCGATACAAATCTTTCTCATGAAACAAGAAAGGTCTCAAATACACAACCTACCCTGACACCTAAAGGAGCCGGAGAAAGAACAACAAAGAAAGCCTAAACCCAGCAGGAGAAGAGAAATAATGAAGATCAGAGCAGAAATCAATGAAATAGAAACCAAACCAAACCAAACCAAACCAAAACAAACAAACAAACAAACAAAAAAAAACAAAAAACCCAACAACAACAACAACAACAACAAACAATAGAACAAATCAATGAAACTAGGAGCTTGTTCTTTGAAAGAATTAAGATTGATAACCCCCTGGCCAGACTTAACAAAAAGAAAAGAGAAAGGACCCAAATAAATAAAATCATGAATGAAAGAGGAGAGATCACAACCTACACCAAAGAAATACAAACCATTAAAAGAACATATTATGAGCAACTATATGCCAGCAAATTTGACAATCTGGAAGAAATGGATGCATTCCTAGAGACACATAAACTACCACAAATGAACCAGGAAGAAATAGAAAACCTGAACAGAACCATAACCAGTAAGGAGACTGAAGCAGTCATCAAAAATCTCCCAACAAACAAGAGCCCAGGGCCAGACAGCTTCCCAGGGGAATTCTACCAAACATTTAAAGAAGAATTAATTCCTATTCTCCTGAAACTGTTCCAAAAAATAGAAATGGAAGGAAAACTTCCAAACTCATTTTATGAGGCCAGCATTACCTTGATCCCAAAACCAGACAAAGATCCCATCAAAAAAAGAGAATTACAGGGGCGCCTGGGTGACTCAGTGGGTTAAAGCCTCTGCCTTCGGCTCAGGTCATGATCCCAGGGTCCTGGGATCGAGCCCCGCATCAGGCTCTCTGCTCCACAGGGAGCCTGCTTCCTCCCCTCTCTCTCTCTGCCTGCCTCTCTGCCTACTTGTGATATCTCTCTCTCTGTCAAATAAAAATAATAATAAAAAAAGAATTACAGACCAATATCCTTGATGAACACAGATGCAAAAATTCTCACCAAAATACTAGCAAATAGGACCCAACGGTACATTAAAGTATTGTTCACCACAACCAAGTGGGATTTATTTCAGGGCTGCAAGTTTGGTTCAACATCCGCAAATCAATCAATGTGATACAACACATTAATAAAAGAAAGAACAAGAACCACATGTTACTCTCAATAGATGCTGAAAAAGCATTTGACAAAGTACAGCATCCCATCCTGATCAAAACTCTTCAAAGTGTAGGGATAGAGGGTACATACCTCAATATCATCAAAGCCATCTATGAAAAACCCACAGCAAATATCATTCTCAATGGAGAAAAACTGAGACCTTTTCCGCTAACGTCAGGAACATGGCAGGGATGTCCATTATCACCACTGCTATTCAAGATAGTACTAGAAGTCTTAGCCTCAGCAATCAGACAACAAAAAAGAAATTAAAGGCATCCAAATCAGCAAAGAAGAAGTCAAACTATCACTCTTTGCAGATGATATGATTCTTTATGTGGAAAACCCAAAAGACTCCACTCAAAAACTGCTAGAATTTGTGCAGGAATTCAGTAAAGTGTCAGGATATAAAATCAATGCACAGAAGTCAATTTCATTTCCATACACCAACAACAAGACAGAAGAAAGAGAGATTAAGGAGTCAATTCCATTTACAATTGCACTCAACACCATAAGATACCTAGGAATAAACCTATCCAAAGAGGCAAAGAATCTGTACTCAGAAAACTATAAAGTACTTGTGAAAGACATTGAGGAAGACACAAATAAATGGAAAAATGTTCCATGATCATGGATTGGAAGAACAAATACTGTGAAAATATCTATGCTACCTAAAGCAATCTACACGTTTAATGCAATCCCTATCAAAATCCCATCAATTATTTCAAAGAAATGGAACAAATAATTCTAAAACCTACATGGAGCCAGAAAAGACCTCAAATATCCAAAGGAAGGTTGAAAAAGAAAGCCAATGTTGGCGGCATCACAATTCCAGACTTCAAGCTCTATTACAAAGCTGTCATCATCAAGACAGTATGGTACTGCCACAAAAACAGACACATAGATCAATGCAACAGCATAGAGAGCCCAGAAATAGACCCTCAACTCTATGGTCAACTAATCTTCGACAAAGCAGGAAAGAATGTCCAGTGGAAAAAAAGACAGTCTCTTCAACAAATGGTGTTGGGAAAGTTGGACAGCCACATGCAGAAAAATGAAACCAGACTATTTCCTTAGCACACACAAAAATAGACTCAAAATGGATGAAGGACCTCAATGAGAGAAAGAATCCATCAAAATCCTTGAGTAGAATACAGGCAGCAACCTCTTCGACCTCAGCTGCAGCAACTTCTTTGTTGGAACATCACCAAAGGCAAGGGAAGCAAGGGCAAAAATGAACTACTGGGACTTCATCAAGATCAATAGCTTCTGCACAGCAAAGGAAACAGTTAACAAAACCAAAAGACAACTGACAGGATGGGAGAAGATATTTGCAAACAACATATCAGATAAAGGGCTAGTATCCAAAATCTATAAAGAACTTATCAAACTCAACACCATAAGAACCAATAATCCAATCAAGAAATGGGCAGAGGACATGAACAGACATTTCTGCAAAGAAGACATCCAGATGGCCAAGAGACATGTGAAAAAGTGCTCCACATCACTTGGCATCAGGGAAATACAAATCAAAACCACAGTGAGATACCACCTCACACCACTCAGAATGGCTAAAATTAACAAGTCAGGAAATGACATATGCTGATGAGGATGTGGAGAAAGGGGAACCCTCCTACACTATTGATGGGAATGCAAACTGGTGCAACCATTCTGGCAAATAGCACGGAGGTTCCTCAAAAAGTTGAAAATAGAGCTACCCTGCAACCCAGCAATCACAGTACTGGGTATTTACTGTAAAGATACAAATGTAGTGATCTGAAGGGGCATGTGCACCCAAATGTTTATAGCAGCAATGTCCGCAATAGCCAAAGTATGGAAAGAACCTAAATGTCCATCAACAGATGAACGGATAAAGATGTGATACACACACACACACACACACACACACACACACACACACACAATGGAATACTATGCAGCCATCAAAAGAAATTAAATCCTGCCATTTGCAACAACATGGATGGAACTACAGGGTATTATGCTTAGCAAAATAAATCAATCAGAGAAAAAATTATCACATGATCCCCCTGATATGAGGAAGTTGAGAGGCAATGTGGAGGTTTTGGTGGGTAGGAAGGGAATAAATGAAACAAGATGGGATCGGGAGGGAGAAAAACCATAAGAAACTCTTAATCTCACAAAACAAACTGAGGGTTGCTGGGATAGGGGTGTAGGGAGAGGGTGGTTAGGTTATGGACACTGGGGAAGGTATATGCTATGGTGAGTGCTGTGAAGTGTGTAAAACTGGTGTTTCACAGACCTGTAAAACACCAGTTTACAGGCTAGTAATACTTTATATGTTAATTAAAAAATTTAAAAATTTAAAAAAATTTTTTAAAAAGTTTAATTTGCTATTCTATTCTTCAGATTTTTGAGATGAAAACTCAAATAATTGATTTTCAACCTCCCTTATTTTATAATGCATGCATTTAGAAGCCAAAATACCCCTTTAAGCACTGATTTGTCTTCATCACATACACACATGAATGTTGTACATATTATTATTTAGTTCAAAACATTCTCTAATTTTTAAAAAAAGATTTTATTTACTTTTTTGTTAGAGAGAGAGCAAGAGCAAGCACAGAGGCAGGGGGAGTGGCAGACAGAGGGAGAAGCTGAGCAAGAAGCCCAATGCCAGACTCAATCCCAGGACCCTGGGATAATGACCTGAGTTGAAGGCAGACACTTACATGACTGAGCCACCCAGGCATCCCTCTAATTATTTTAATATTTTCTTGGTCCATTAGGTATTTAGAAATGTGGTGCCTGTGAGTATTTGGGGACTTTCTAGTTCTCTTTCTGTTATTGCTATCTAGTTTAATTTTATTGTAGCCAGCGAACATACTGTATATGATTTCAGTCCTTAGAAACTTGTTGAGACTTGCTTTATTGTGCAGAATATTGTCTGTTTTGGTAAATGTTTCACAGGTACTTAAAAGAATGAATATTTTGCAGTTGTTGAATTTAGTTTTCTATATATGTCAACTGGGTCAGTTTGTTTTATTTATTCAAATATTTCTGTATCTTTACTGATTTTTTGGGTCTGCTTTTTCTAGTCATTACTGACAGAAGTTTGTTAAAATATTTAGCTATTCTTGTAGGTCTATTTCTTATTTTTGTTATGTTAGTATCTTTTTGTTATTAGACACATACAAATTTAGAATTGTGATATATTCCCATCAAATTGACTGTTTTATTGTTATGCAACATCTCTTCCTTTAAATTCTATTCTGTCTGGTATTGGAATAGTTATGCCACCTTTTTTTAGTTGGTGCTTACACTATATAACTTTTCTATTATTCTACGTTCAGACTTTCTGTCCATATATTTAAAATGTGGCTCTTTTAAACAATGTATAGTTTTGTATTTTTCTTCACATTACACTGTCCTTTAATTGGAGTGTGCACTATTATTGACATAATTGAATTTAAGTCTACCGCATTGTTATTTGCCATCTGTTTGTTCCATCTGTCTTTATCCCTTTATTTCTCATCCTTTGTCTCATTTTGAATTACTCAAAAGTTTTATATCATTGTATTTCCACCATATCAGCTTTTTATTTATGCATTCTTATATTAATCTTTTAGGAATTAACTATTTATTTTGGGCTATGTCTTTCAGAAATTAGTATTTTTACCACTTCACAAACAATGCTAGAAACTAAAAAGTTTTTTTTTAAAAGATTTTATTTATTTATTTATTTGAGAGAGAGAGAATGAGAGAGAGAACATGAGAAGGGGGAGGGTCAGAGGGAGAAGCAGACTCCCTGTCGAGTAGGGAGCCTGATGTGGGACTCGATCCCAGGACTCCAGGATCATGACCTGAGCCGAAGGCAGTTGCCTAACCAACTGAGCCACCCAGGGGCCCAAAACTGAAAAGAGTTTAATTCTATTTTCTCAACTCTAACCCTCCTGTACTAGTTATCATATATTTCATTTCTACATAGGTTTTAAAGCCAACAAATCTTCATCACATAATTGTTTTAAAGATTCAATATTTATTTATATTTATCCACGTATATTTACCCTTTCCAGTATGCTTTTTTACTTCCTGTCATTCTGTGCTCTCTTTGAGATGATTTTCCTCTAGCCTATAGAAATTCCTTTAGTATTTATTGTAATGCAGCTCTCTGGCAGTAAACCTCTAAGATCTAGTTGTCTGAAATGTGTTTTCTTTCATTTTTGAATGATATTTTAGCTACTACAGGAATTTTAGGTAGGAATGTAAATATTTTTTTCCTATCAGCACATTAAAGAGGACAATTCATTGGCTTCAGTTTCCGCTGAAAAATCAGCAATCTGTATTGCTGTTACTGTCTTATATGTAGTATAGTACGTCTTTTCCTCCAGCTATTTTTAGGATTTTCTTTTTTTTTTTTTTTTTTAAATTTCCAACTGGCTTTTCTGTCTAGGTGTGGTTTTCTTTGTATTTATCCTGTATGGGTTTACGACGTTCTTTGAAGTGTTGTTTAACGCTTGACAATTAAATTTGAAAGATTTTTGGTCAGTAATTTTTCATATATTTCTCCTATCCCATTCTCTTTCTCTCCAGTATTTCAATAGCATAAATATTTGACATTTTCATCGTGTTCCATATATCTCTTGTGCTTTTTCCCCCTATTTCCGTTTATCTTCCTGTATGTTCTTCACTCTGGATATTTTTTAATTGCCTTATCTTCCACTTCCCTAATCCTTTTATCTGAAATCAATCCCATCCATTTGATTTTTTTTTTTTTAGATTATTTTATATTGAGAGAGAGAGAGGGGCGCCTGGATGGTTCAGTGGGTTAAGCCTCTGCCTTCGGCTCGGGTCATGATCTCAGGGTCCTGGGATCGAGCCCCACTTCAGGCTCTCTGCTCAGCAGGGAGCCTGCTTCCCCCCTGCCTCTCTGCCTACTTGTGATCTCTCTCTGTCAAATAAATAAATTTAAAAAAATCTTTAAAAAATATATATATTTTTTTTAGACAGAGCACATAATCAGGGAGAGTGGTAGGCAGAGGGAAAGGGAGAAGCAGGTACCCCCTAGCAGGGAGCTGCATGTGAGATCAATCCCAGAACCCTGGGATAATGACCTGAGCCAAAGGCAGACACATAACCAACTAAGCCACCCAGGTGCCCCTCATCGTTAACTATTTTAAGTTCCTTTCTGATTATTCAGTATCTGAATCACAAGTGGTTATTTCTTTCTCTTGTATGTTTTCCTCCTGTTTTTTTTAAAGTTCTATTACTTTTAAGCATGTTTCATAACTTTTTATTGGATACCAGATATTATGAAAAAGTGTAGAAGTACGGAATAGTGTTGTCGACCTTCAAAAGTGTTGTTTCCTCTGGCAAGCATGTAGTTTACCAGCAAATTACCATAATCCTGTTTAGGTGGGTTAAAGCTGTGCTTTGTTAGAGCTGGATTATTTCAATTCTGACTTTATTCTTGGGTCATGTTCTTATTTCAAGGGAATTGCTGTAGACTGAATTGTATGTCCCCTGCCCCAAATTCATATATTGAAGGCTTAAGCCCCAACGTGACAGTATTTAGAGATGGGGACTTTGGTAGGTAATTAGGTTTAGATGAGTTCATGAGGAAGGAAACTTCATGTTGGGATGTGCGCCTTTGTAAGAAGAGACACCACAGAACTTGCTCTCTCTCCACAAGTGCACAAAGGAGAGGTCATACAAACACACAGCAGGATGGTGGCCACTACCAAGGCAGGAAGAGAGATCTTTACCAGAAACCAACCATGCTGGCATCCTGATCTTCCAACCTCCGAAACAGTGAGAAAATAAATGTGTATTGTTTTAACTACCCAGTCTATAGTATTCTGTTTTAGCATTCAGAGCAGGCTAAGGCTAGCATGGTTCTGACTCCTAGGGCCTGTCCCTTCTATGAGATATTAATAGAAAGCCTGGGGTGTTTTCCGAGGCCCATTCAGCTTGGCAGGACTTGAACTCTAACCTTTATGTCCCTAGCCTATGAAGCTGCTGAAAATCCTGTTCAGCTTTTAGCCTCTGGTCTGGTCTTGCCTGCTGGGTTTCTTGGAGTCTGTCCCTATATACGTATGGTTTAGTCATCAGCCAATCACTGGAGTGTAATATCAATGGATAATTTTGGAGTCACTTCTTTATAACTCCCTCCTTTCTGAGATTTTGCTCTTCAAGTTCCAAATTCACGTCCTCAGTGAGACTGCTACTTTCTGCTTAGGTTCTATTATCCCATACATAGAATTAGATATAACCCCAGAGAAAAAGCAAGGAAATTAGCTCTCTAATGCCTTAAGTCATTTCATATATTTTGTCCATTTCCATTATTGTTTTCAATGGCAAAGGAATCATTCTGAATGTTCTGTGAAGACCAGAATAGGAAGTTCTTTGGAGACCAGAATACTCATATTTTAAGATTCAACCTAAATGTGACTTCCTTTGTAAAGTTTTTCCTGATTCTTTTGCTCTAAAATAAAATTATCATCAAGTGGAACTTTTCCGGTTGCCATAGAACCTGTCACATACCTCTGTCATTACCCTTACCAGATAACATTTCCATTTTTACGGAACAATTGCCTAAGGGATTCACCTATCAATTTCATTTCATTTTCTGAAAAATTCCTTCAAAGACCTAATTATATTCACTGTGTCTCATTTTTCTCCCCATCTCCTCCAACTTTTCCTTGAATGTACTCCAAACTTGCTTTTGCTCCCACCATACCACTGAAGTTTACATTACTGTAGTCATTGACCATTTCCATGTTATTAAATCCAATGGTGAATTCTCAGGCCACATCTTAACTTCACTTCTTCGCAGCAACTAGCACAACTGATCACTCTCTTAAGGATGCTCCCCTGACCTAGGTTTCCGCCACTTTCCTAGTGGCTCCTCTTCATCTCGACCTCTAAACATTGTAGAAGCTCAGGGCTCATTCCTCAGACCTCTCTTCTTTTCTATCAACACTCCCTTTCTGGAAGATCTTGTCTCTTAGTTTTAGATACCATCCATGTGTTGGTAACATTCTAATTTCTATTTCCTACCTGGACTTCTTCCCTGAACTCCATACTCACATATCTATATGCCTACTTGACATCTCCACCTGGGCATTTAATAGACATCTCAAACTTTAACAAGCTCAGAGTTTCTGATATGTCCACCAACATGCTATTGTCACTACTCTTTCTCTTCTCCATCAGCAACCCTCTTTCCAATTACACTCAGGACAGAAAACTTCTGGTTTCCTCTTCATTTCTCACACCCTGTTCCTGATCTCCAAGCTAATCATGACTTCCACCTTCATATTTTATCTAGAATCTGACAATTCCTCACTATCTCCATTGCTATCACTCTCATTCAAGCCATCCTTATCCTGTCAACATTACTGTAATGACCTTCAAACTTGTCTTTCTACTTTATGCTTGTTCATTTTATTTTTTAAAAGATTTTATTTACTTATTTGAAAAAGAGAACAAGTAAGCAAGGAGGGGGAGGGGCAGCGGGAGGAGAGAATCTCAAGAAAACTCCGCATTGAGCATGGAGCCTGATGCAGGCCTTGATCTCACAACTCTGAGACTATGACCTGAGCTGAAATCAAGACTCAGACTCTTGGGGCACCTAAATGGCTCATTTGGTTAAGCTTCTGACTCTTGGGGGAACTTGGGAGATTAAGCCTCCCCACCCCACATGCTCTTGCTCTAAAATAAACAAATCTAAAAAAAAAAAAAAAGACTCAGATGTTTTAACCAACTGAACCACCCAGGCACCCCCGGTTCTTGTTCCTTTTACTGTATTTTCAACTTAGCATCCAAAATGATCCCATTATAATGTGGACCATGATTTTTTCCACACAAAACCTTTCAATGACTCCATAATTCAAAGTAAAAGGCAAACTTCTTTAAATCATTTACAGAGCCTCACATAGTCTCCCCTGCTCCCTACCTACCTTTTCTGACCTCATCCTCTATTACTACTTTTTATCTTCCCTTTTAGGCACCTCCTTGCCATGCTCCTATCCTGAGCCTCTGTCCTTGCTTTTCCCCAAAATATCCTCATGGCTTCCTCCCTCACTTCCTTTAGTTATTTCTCAAATATAACCTTTGCACTTGGCCACCCATCTAATACCATGAATCCACTCTCCATACATACATGCACATCTTCGATCCAACTTTGGTGCTCTTTTTTCTCTCTTAGCACTAACCACTAACATACCACAATTTCCTCACTCATTCATCTCCCCCATTAGCATGTAATCTCCACAAGGGTAGATATTTTTGATTTATTCACAACTGAGTCTTTAGTGTTTACAAAAGGTGCTCTGAAAATTTATTGAGTGGATGAATGCCTTTTTGGATCACTTCTATCTACCATCAGATATTCTTATATCTAGTACCTGCTTAGCATACATTAGTCAGAAATGTTTGTTGAATGAATAGGTACCACCTTCATCTTTTTTATAGGTATTTTAAAAATAAAGAAGTTTTTTAATAGTTTTAGTTTCAAAGAAAAATTGAGTGGAAAGAGCAGAATGCTCCTGCATATTTTATTTCTTCCCCTACCTGCAAAGACAGACTACCCTGCCATCAACATTCTGCACCAGTGTGGCATGTATGTTAATAATCAATCAACCAACACTGACACATTATCATGCAAAGTCCATAGTTCACATCTGGTTTCACTTTTTCTTGTACTTTTGTGGGTTTTGACAATATATAATGTATTCACTATTATGGCATTATACAGAATAGTTTTGCTGCCCTAAAAATCCTGTGCTCCACCTCCCTGCAAACCTGACAACCCCTGATTTTTTCTGCCTCTGTATTTTTGTCTTCTCCAGAATGTCACATAGTTGGAATCATTTATTATGTACCTTTTTCAGATTAGTTTTCACTTAGAAATAAACATTTAAGCTTCCTCCATGCATTTTCACGGCCTGATGGCTCTTTTTGTGTGTGTGTGTGAATAATATTCCATTGCATGGATGGACAAGTGTTTTTGCATATTCACCTACTGAAGAACATCTTGGTTGCTTTCAAGTTTTGGCAATTAGAAATAAATGTGCTATAAACATTCATGTCAGATTTTTGTGTAAACATAAGCTTTCAACTTATTTGGGTAAATACCAAGCCATGTGGTTTCTGGACCATATGAATGGTAAGATTACTTTCAGCTTTTAATGCCCAACTCTCTTCCAAAGTGGATGTACCAATCTGCACACACACCAACAATGAATGAGAATTCCTGTTGTGCCATATCCTCACCAACAAGTATCATCAGTGTTTCAGATTTTGGCCGTTCTAATAGGTATGTAGTGGTATCACACTGTAGTTTCAAATCTGCAATTCCCTAACGACCTGTAATGCTGAGCACTTTTTCCCATGTTTGTCATCTGTATGGTGAGGTGTCTATTCAGATCTCTTGCCCTTTTTCTAATTGGGTTGCTCCTTTCTTTATTGTTGAATTTTTAGTATATTTTGGATAACAGTCCTTTATCAGATGTCTTTTGCAAATATTTTCTCCAGCTTGTGGCTTCTTATTCTCTTGAAGTATACATTTGACCCTTGAATACAGGGTTGGGGCACCAACCGAACCCACACAGTTGGAAAATAAGCATAAAACTGACTCCCCGAAAAGCTTTATTAATAGCCTACTGTTGACTGGAAGCCTTACACTAACAGTCAATTTAACACATAATTTATATATTATATATATCATATACTGTATTCTAACAATAAAGTAAACTACAGAAATGTAAATGTTTAGAGTATCACGAGGAAAATACATCTAGAGTACTCTACTGTATTTCCCAAAAATATCCACCTACAAGTGCTCCCGTGCAGTTCAAACCCCTGATGTTCAGTGGTCAAGTGCCTATCTTTCTCCAATATGTAATCATGTGTGTACGGTCTGCTTTCTAATATAACCCTATGGCACTTCCCATTTTGCTTGAGACTTCCTAATCTCCATTCTAAAGGGCTGCAAGATAAATATCACATTTCTTCCTCCACAGCGCGATTATGCCCACTTCACGGATGAGGGGAGATAAGAAAATGGTAATTTGCCTAAAGCTGTAGGGCTGATAACGCGCAGAGCTCAGAGTGGGAGTTGCGGGGAGTGGTGGCATCTTCCCAGTGCGTACCCCTAGACCAAGCTGCTTCTCCCCAGCGGCGGCGGTTTCTATGATTAGGTAACATGTCCTCTTTTGGCCTCCCGGCTGACTCTAAAACAAAGTAAATCCATGATACTCTGGGTGACATCTCCGGGAATTTTAAAATCTGGGTGCAAGGCACGGTTGGCCGCGGGGCAGGCGCGCCCTCGGCTTTCCCGATTGCGGAGCCCGCGGAGGCGGAGCGAGCAGTCCACGCCCTCTCGCCGGCCCCAGCGCCCTCACTCGACACCCAGAGGGCGCGGACACCGGACCAGAGCTCCCGGAGAGCGGCGGTTTTGGCGGGCCCCAGTCTCGAGGTGCGCCAGCCCGCCGTCCCGTGCAAGCAGGGAGCCCGAGCCGCGCGGCCGGACGCGCACTGACCGGCGGGACCCACGGAGCCGGGCGCGGTGAGCGCGCAGAGGGGCGCGGCCGCTCTGCAGCTCGGCCTTCCCGAGCTCCACGAGCTCCATCCCCGGCGACCCCCGTGTCAGGCTCGGGCGTCTGCCCCCTGCCTGTCCCGGCGAGGCTGTCGCGGCGTCGGAGTAATTCCGGAGCCTCCCACCGCTGCTTCTTTCCTTCCTTACCCAGGCCTCGGGAAGCTTGCCGCGGAAACGAAAGTAAATAACTCGGGGCGCGTCTGCGCGGAGGCAGCGGCGGCCACAGCTAGGTTCGCCCGGAACCAGCTTCCAGGCGGGGGTGGGGTTTCCTGACTAGACTGGCGGGCGGTGGGCGGGGACGGCGTTCACCGGAAGTCCACCCTTGACTGGGCCTTTCGGTTGGTGGGCGGGGCTTGCGGCGGAGGGGGAAGTTGAGTTGTGGGAAAGGCGTCGGTATTCCCGGAAGTAGGGCGGCCGGCTAGACGTGTGGAATTTCCCTGAGTGAGCTGCAAAACTGTCAAAAACCCACCTGCGCTCCTTTCTCTCCCACCAGGTGTTAACTCCGTCCGAGGGCGCAGACCTGGCCTCGGGCCAGGAGGACGGTGTGGCGTTGGGTTTTTGCTATCGTTGTTTCGTAGCGGTGATGGGTTTTTATTACAGTATCATTAAGATAGGTGGCACACGCTCTCCTCGTAATAGGATGACGTACCAAGCCTTTGAAAGGGCTTTTACTCTTGCCCTTGGGGTCGCGCGCGGGAATCGCAGAGAAAAAGCATTTTGCAAAGCATTTCCGCATAATCTTAGATGTGAGCTGGCAAATGAGAAGGAGGGATCCACTGCCACAACGACAAAAGGGATGAATGTCATAACCCTAAAGACCTCTCAGGTAGTCAGTGGCGTTTGCTTTTACTAAAGTGCTGCAGAATCTCGTTAGAGTTTGAAGAGGTTAAGCTACATCCTCCTTTCCTAAGCATCTGACAAAACTCCAGGGGGTGGGGGGGGCGGTTATTTCTTCGTCTCTTGCTGATCATTTGGCTCCTCCTTGCCCTGAGCTGTTGTGTGTCTTGGCAAAGCTCGAGTCTGTTACAGTCAACCAACTTTTCAGAAGTCCTTGGGTCTTTAGACCACTGTTAAGTCTTCCCTTGATTACACCTGAAGAAATCAAGGCACAAGTAACCTTTGGAACATAGAGTGACTTAGTAGTTGATCTGCATTTTGTAAACACCAGGTAGATGCCAGAGGAAGGAGGAAATTGCAGTCAGTTAAAAATGTGGTGCCTGGGTGGCTCAGTCCCTAGGCATCTGCCTTCAGCTCAGGTTATGATCCCAGATTCCTGGGATGGAGCCCCAAACCGAGCCTGCTTCTCCCTCTCCCACTCCCCCTTCTTGTGTTCCCTCTCCCGCTGTGTCTCTCTCTGTCAAATAAATAAATAAAATCTTTTAAAAAATGGGGAAAACTGCTCTTCTAAACACAGAAAAGTGAAGACTAAGTTTGTTTAAAAACTTTAGGGTGTATGGGGTACCTGAGTGGCTCAGTTGGCTGAGTCTCTGCTTTGGGCTCTTATCACTATCCCAGAGTCCTAAGACTGAGTCCCGCACTGGGCTCCTTGTTCATTGGTGAGTAGGCTTCTCCCTCCCCCTGCTAATGTGCGATTGCTCTCAAATAAATGAATAAAATCTTTAAAAAAAACAATTAAAATTTAGGGTGTATCATTTTAATTATTACTAATTAAACAGTAGTGATGATTTACTTTAATTTTCATTTTCCTCTGCACTATATTGAGCAGCAGAGATATGTTGCACTTTTTTAGGGGGGCGGAAGGAGCAGAGCGAAAGAGAGAATCTTAAGCAGGCTCCGCCGCCTACTGGAGCCCCATGCAGGACTCATTCTCACAACTCTGAGATCATGACCTGAGCCAAAGTCAAGAGTCAGGCTCCCAACCAGTTTAGTCACCCAGGCTCCCCAATATGTTGCACTTTTAAGAATGAATATTATTCCTAAAATATCAGTTTCCAAAATGGCAAATTACTATTTGGTGCTTTTTAATTAATAATATGTTAATACCATCAATATTATCTGGGACTTGAAAAAAAAATATATATATAGGTTCCCATACTTTGGTTGGATATTTTATTCTGGAAAAATGATTGGCTGCATTTGCCTGTAAAATACTGATTTTGAACCACATATTTCGTTACGTTTTAAAAATTTGGCCTATGCATTCCCCACGTTTCTGACTGTAGCATATTCATTTAATACAGGTGGGCAAGGTAATAAGATTAAGTCTTTGAATGGGATTTTAACAAAGATTATAGTTCCGCTATCTAGAGAAGCTGTATCTGTGGGCAAATTGCGGAAGTTTGAATGAAGAAACAAAGGTTCAGTGCCAGGATCTGGTACTTTAGGTGAATCATTTAACTCTTCAGATTTTAATTTCTTTATTTCTGAATTGGGATGATAAAAAAAAACTTACTTCATGGGGTCATAATATGCTAACATATATGATAATACCTGGTTGAACTCTTCTAGTCCTGTCCTTTATTCTTCTTTTGGTTCTTCCTTACTCACAGCTCTTGTTTATCTGCATCAAGCCATTAAAACCAAAGAATCTTCGAGAATTCCACGTTGGATACTTGAGTAAAATCAGAGTTCTGTTAGCAGGGGAAAGGAAGGCAGTGATAGGTAGGCAACTGACATTTTCTAATTCTTGATACATGATCATCATTGAAAAATTGAGAAATAGTCTTCTATCACTGAAAGGTAAGTATGAATATTTTTAAAGTCTTTTTAAAACTTTTAAAGTATAACAATCAGTGTGAAATGCACATTTCATAATTGTACAGCTCTATGAAGTATCACAAAGTGAACATGACCTGGGTTAAGAAAAGAACATTGCCAGTATTCCCAAAACCTTTTGTGCCTCTCTCTTCTCATTCACTATCTCCTGTTTTCTGTCTTATAGTAACCACCATCCTACCTCTTAGTATCAGGAAATAATTCTGCCAGTTGTTTTTGGTATCATTTATTTGTATTTACCCCAGTTTTATTGAGGTATAATTGGCAAACAAAATTGAATATAGATGTGAGTATTTTGATATATAGACTATCTGCCTTAGAAGACATTTTAGAAATTTGTGAAGTTTTTTGAATTTGTGAATGAATTTCAGTGGACAAAATTTGCTTTCTTGAGTCCCTGAATTAACATCCATTTATGAAAAAAAATTAAGAAATTCCATTAAAATGGGCATGATTACATTATTAGTTGAAATTAGTTAACATAAGATGATATAAGAGGGCAGTGTGCTTTTGTTAATTACTCTGTAACATGGCTTTATAAGGTGGTTTTTTACCTGCCTACATTCAATGTTTTTGAGACTGTTGGGTATCTAAACCACTCAAGACCTTCCTAAGATATTCAGTGCTTATAAAAGTTGAATTGTTCATGGTGGGGGAAAAGGATCAAAAGCGGTAAGAGCAAAAGAAATCACTGGGAACCATGCAAGAGGTGCGTAAGATTGAAGTCAGGCTAAACCAGCAAACTGCAAGACTGAGAGGAGAATTGATTTGGGTCAGGAGCCAACTTCACAAAGTGCAATGGAATCAGCAGGAGGCCTCCTTGCCCTGAGGTCCATCATGCTGGCAGGAGGCACTGCAAATCCCAGTTGGTCCTGGCAAATTCCAGGAGACAAGATCTTGGCTGAAGGAGAGTGAGCAAGTAGAACTCCTCAAAAAAGTTGAAATCTTATACTCAGATGGCATATTTCAGTTTAATTCCTTCCTGTTTCTTTACTCTCTGAGCCTTTTTTTAAAAGGTCTTATACAACAGTATTTTTGAAAACTGCAATATGTATTTCAGAGTATGGATGGGCTATAACTTATCCTCTCTTCTGTGTATGTAAATTGTTTTACATGTTTTTGCCATTGTGTGTAATGTTGCCAGGACCATTGTTGTAAATAATCTGTCTCATCGTCTCTGATTTGACTAAAGAAATACTGGTGAAATAATTATTGCCTTTAAAGAAAAAATAAGTTTTATTATAAAATTATAAATGTAATTAATCTTTATTGTAAGAAATTTGGAAAAGGTAGAAGTGTACAGAAGAAGTAAGAATCATCCTACTATCCAAATATAATCCTTGCTAAC
This sequence comes from Lontra canadensis, assembly GCF_010015895.1. Classification (NCBI taxonomy): domain Eukaryota; kingdom Metazoa; phylum Chordata; class Mammalia; order Carnivora; family Mustelidae; genus Lontra; species Lontra canadensis. The sequence goes on from NW_022631015.1 coordinate 3,100,208, forward strand.
ATTTTGGTGTCTTTTTTCCCCCCTGTGTGTATGTGTATATATATATGTGCCATCTACCTGTAAATATATTTTTTATTTTTACCTATAATTTTGAATGGTTATATGATATTCTATTTTATGAGTGTCATGTAATTAATTTTCCCTATCCTTTATTTTTGGACAATTAAGTGTTTCTTTAAAAAAAAAATACCCATTTAATGATCGATTAGGACATACAGAATCTTCATGGTTTCCTATATATAATATCATGTCTTCTGCAAATAGTGACAGCTTTGCTTTTTTTCTTTCTAATTTTGATGCCTTTTATTTCTTTTTCTTGCCTAATTGCTGTGGCTATGACTTCCAACATTACACTGAATACAAGTGGCTACAATAGGCATGCTTGTCCTGTTCCTGATCAGTGCTTAGGACAAAACCTGCCATATGTCCGTTTTTTTTTTTTTTCTTTTTTCCCTAGGCAATACAGACAGTATACAAGGTAGTTTCCTGCCTCCTATGTAATTAATTAGAAGTAATTCTCAGATTACAGCTATCTTAGCTGTTTAAAGGAGAAGTTAAGGGTGCTCTGAGAATGTCTGATGGGAAGACCTAGGATGGCTTCCTTGAGGAAATGACACTTCGTTGAGATCTGAAAGATGAGCAGGATGAACCTGGAGAAGAATGTGCCTTTAGAGGGTTGTAGGGGAGAGTGGAACAAATTACACCATCTCACCCCTCCCCCCCCTTACCATTCTCACAAGGATGAATCAGTAGAGAACTGCTGAGCAGAGGATCCCAGCAGCACACTGGCATTCTCAAAGTCCATTGAAATGGGAGAAATGTGGATAAGTGAGGGCAGCTGGTCCAAATATAGCCAGAACCTTTAAGCAAGGAACAAATCTGTTTTCCTTTCAGAAATGAGGAAATTGAGGCTTTTGAAGTTACACAAGTCATGGGGCTAATACATTACAGAGCTACAGTTCATACTCACAAAAGAAAGGCCTGTGTTCTTTCCATAGTAATACGGCTCTGTTACCTCTCCATCAGTGCCTGCCTCAGAGCCATCACTGCCCTTTGCATCTCATCCTCCATGCCTTTATCTGGGTAGCCTCCCCCATCCCCTGTCTACCCCATACATAGATATGCTTCTTTCCAGAGGCTGATTCCTCTTGTTTGGCAATGTCTCATGTTACAGAAAGATGGTCCATAGGGTTGTGTACTTTGCTGATATGTGAGCTTTGCTGGAGTGACATGGTCTGCCCACAGCCTTTGTACATGTTGCAGGTGGTAACCTGAGCCAGAGTGCCAAAGGCCACTACACAAGACTACCATCAGGCCAGACATTTTCAGAAATCCCTCAATTACTTTCTTTTTTAAACTTCCTGCTTCCCAGTACTTTATTATGAAAAATTTTGAAGTGAGAAGTTAAAAAGATTTTATAACCACAATTAACATCACACTCAGTAGTGAAAAATTAAAAGGCTTTTCTTTAAGATCATGAACAGGACAAGGATGCCCACTCTTCCCACTTTTATTCAACATAATATTGGAAGTCGGGTACCTAAGTGTTTCAGTCAGTTAAGTACCTGCCTTAGCTCAGGTCCTGGGGTCAAGGCCCACATCGGGCTCCCTGCTCAGTGGGAAGTTTGCTTCTCCTTATCCCTCTGCCTGCTGCTTCCCCTACTTGTACTCTCTCTCTGTCAAATAAGTAAATAAAATCTTTGAAAAAAAAAATGTCCAAAAAACCCCATAATATTGGAAGTCATAGCCACAACAATTAGGCAAGAAAAAGAAATAAAAGGCATCAAAGTTAGAAAGAAAAAAGCAAAGCTGTCACTATTTGCAGGAGACTTGATAATATATATAGGAAACCATGAAGATTCCATCAAAAAACTATTAGAATAAGTGATTTTTGATAATATAATAGGATATAAAATCAATATACAAAAATCTGTTGAGTTTCTGTACACTAATAATGAACTACCAAAGAGAAATTAAGAAAATAGTTATGTTTACAAATGCATCAAAGGAAAAGAATGCCTAGGAATAAATGTAACCGAGGAGGTGAAAGATTTGTGTAATGAAAACTACAAGATATTAAGGAAAGAAATTGAAGAAGGCACAAATAAGTAGAGAGATATTCCATGCTTGTGGATTGGAAGAATTAATATTGTTAAAATGTCCACACGACCTAAAGCAATATACAGATTTTAAAGCAATTCCTATTAACATTCCAATGGCATTTTTCACAGAAATAGAACAGACAGTCCTAAAGTATATATAGAACCACAGAAGACCCTGAATCAGCAAAGCAATCTTGAGAAAGAAGAACAAAGCTGGAGGCATCATACGCTCTGATTTCAGACTTTATTACAATGCTATAGTAATTAAAGTAGTGTGCTGTTGGCATAAAAGGAGACATTAGATCCGTGGAACAGAATAGAGAGCCCAGAAATAAACTCACTCGTGTGGTCAATTAATATATGACAAATAGGCCAAAAATATACAATGGGAAAAAGACAATCTCTTCAAGAAATCATGTAGGGAAAATTGGACAGCCACATACAAAAGAGTGAAACTAGACTACTATCTTGCACCATACAAAAAAATTAACTCAAAATGGATTAGGGACTTAAATGTATCATCTAAAACCAGAAAAATTCTAGAAGAAACCATAGGCAATAAGCTCCTTGACATAGGTGGGTGGCAATGATTTTTGGAATCTGACACCAAAAATAAAAGCAACAAAAGGAAAAATAAGCAAGTGGGACTACATCAAATGACAAAGCTTCTTCACAGCAAAGGACACCATCAACAAAATTAAAAGGCAACCTACTGAATGGGAGAAAATATTTACAAATCATATATCTGTTAAGAGGTTAATATCCAAAATATATAAAGAACTCATACAACTTCATAGCAAAAAAAAAAAAAATAAAAAGATTCAACTAAAAAATGAGCAGAAGATCCGAATAGACATTTTCCCAAAGAAGACATCCAGATGGCCAACAGACACATAAAAAGATGCCCAGCATCACTCATCATCAGGGAAATGCAAATCAAAACCACAATGAGATACCGCCTCACACCTCTTAGAACTGCTGTTATTGTACAGACAAGATAACCAGTGTTGGCAAGGATGTGGAGAAAGGGAACCTTTGTACACTGTGAGAATGTGAATTGTTTTAGCCACTATGGAAACAGTATGAAGTATGGAACAGTATGAAGCTTTCTCAAAAAATATTTACTCAAAGAAAACAAAAATACTTACTCAAAGAGACATATGCACTCTTAAGTTCATGGCAGCATCAATTACAATAGCCAAGATATGGAAATAGCTTAAAAGTCCACCAATATATGAATATGTAAAGAAGATGTGTGTATATATATGTATAAATTCAGCAGTAAAAAAGAAGAAAATCTTGTCATTTGACAACATGGATGAACCTTGAGGGCATTATGCTAAGTGAAATATCAGAAAGATAAATACTGTATATGATCTCACTTATATGTAGAATCTTTTTTTTTTTTAATATGTAGAATCTTTAAAAAAAAAAAAAAGTTCATAGATCCAGAGAACAGGCAGAGGCAGGGGCTGGGAGAAATGGGGGAAGGGAGTCAGGTTTTAAGAAATTAAAAAATCATGAGCTACAAAAAGCAATGTAGTATTCTGGGTCGGATCCTAAAACAGAAAAAGGGCATTTGTAAAAAAAAAAAAAAAAATGGGTAATACCAGAATCAAGTAGGGTGTTTTGTTAATAGTAATGTACAATGTTGGTATTTTAGTTTTGACATATGTACCATTAGGAACTGGGTGAGGAATACATGGGGGAAATTAGTAAATAAACATAGAAATGTAGAAACAAATTTAAAAAAATTTTACAGTGAACTTTTATGTGTCCACCATCAATATTATTTTATTCGGTCTGCTTTATTACAGAATATCTGTTTACCACACTCTTTATCCACAAGTCTGTCTGCAAAGTAAATTGCAGATATCAATACCCTTCCTACTAAATATTTTCAGTATGCACACCACTAACTAGAGTTCAGTATGTTTACAAATTTTTCTTTTTCTTTCTTTTTTTCTTTTTTTTAAGATTTTATTTATTTGTCAGAGAGCAAGAGAGAGAGGACAGGCAGGGAGAGCAGCAGGCAGAGGGACAAGCGGACTCCCTGCTGAGTAAGGAGCCTGATGCATGGCTCGGTGCCAGAATCCTGGGATCATGACCTAAGCTGAAGGCAGACGCTTAACAGACTGAGCCACCCAGGCATCCCCCAATTTTTCTTTTGATGCCAGATTTGCCTACAGTACATTTACTGAGTATTAACAAATGCTTATGCCTGTGTAACCCTAACCCCCACCGAGATGGGAGAGTAGTACCATCACACCGGAAAGTTTCCTCCTGCTCCAAACCATGCAGTCCTCACCCTGTCCCTGGGCTATCTGTTCTGGAAAACTGCTCCTTTGCCAACACAGATTACTTTGTTCAAGAGCTTAATATAGGTGGAGTTGTACAGTATGTATTCTTTTGTACTAGGCTCCTTTTATTTAGCATCTTTTGTGATTCATCGATGTTGTTGTGCGTATTGGTAGTTCATTGCTTTTTTTGCTGGGTAGTTACCCATTGTACAAATATATGATCTTTTTTTTTTTTTTTTAAATCCATTCTCCTATTGATGCATCACTGTTTCCAGTTGGGGGCTATCCTGAATAAAGCTGCAGCGAACAACACAGAAGTCTTTGGGGACATATGTTTTCATTTCTTTTGGGATTAGAATTGCTTAGCCATAGTTGAGGTGTATGTTTCGTTTTATAAGAAACCTCCAGAACTTTTCTCAAAGTGGTTGTACCACTTTATATTCCCACTCACAATGTATGAGAATTCCAGTTGTTTCTTATCTTCCCCAGTATTTGGTGGTGTCAGCCTTTTTAATATTCTGGTAGGTGCGTAATGGTATCTCATTAGGGTCCCCCATGGGTTTTTATGCTTCAGTTCAGTTTGGGGAAAATGAATGGAAGAAGGGAAGAATGAGAAGCAAACAGTTCTGTTTTGGGATCGTATACAGTGTAGACTTCATAGCACTTATGTACAAATTCTCCAAATCCTCATCCTTTTTATACCTTTCTATTCTTTTTAGATAATGCATTGTTCTTTCATATTCTTCAAATTCATTCTTTATGTTCATAATTACCTAAAACCTATTACTTTCTAGGAGTATTCAATACTCTGAAATTCTTTAGTGCCTGAGACTGCTCTTGTATCTGCTGGATTTGGCTCGTTTGAACTTTGTGCTTTATAATTTTGGAACAGGAGCTGATGTTAAGTTAGAATTTATTTGTGGGAATTCTGTCTGGTCTTCCCTGAGGGTGTTTGTTTGCTTTACCCTTAATTCAGTGATATCATGAGCCCGTAGCCACTTTCTTTTTTTAAAGTTCTTCGTTTGGGCAATTTCAGCCATAGGAGGAATAGAAATTCAAAGCCCAAATCTATTAGAAAACAGGCCCAAGTTTATGAATTCACTTCGAGACTTTTTAGCACCCCATGTCCTATCTAAGACAAGCAATTGCCTCTGCTAGTGGACTAGCTTTTCCCCTGTCCGTCCTTTCATTGATGAGTGCTGTGTTCAGGGCAGAGGGTATCTCTGTTTCAACCCTCTTTTCTTGCATGCCATGATCTCGTCTCCTGTCCCTGGCTGCATTTTAGACCTTGACTTTTGGATGTCAAGATTGGCCTTGCACAACAGGGCCACTGTCTTAGTTCAGCAAGTTATTGACACTTATCACAAGTTATCACAAGTTATTGACTGGGGGGCTTAAACAATGGACATTTATTTCCCACGGTTCTGGAGGCTGAAAGTCCAATATCAAGGTACCAGTAGATTTGGTGTCTGGTGAGAGCATGCTTCCTGGTTTGCAGATGACTGTCCACTTCTTGTATCCTCACATAGTGGGGGCAGAGAGAGAGAGAGAGAGCACTCTTATATCTTTTATAAGGACCCTGATCTCACTTGTGAGGCTTTCACTTTCATGACCCAATTGTCTCCCAAAGACTCCACCTCCTAATACTATCACAGTGGAGTTAGAGCTTCAACAAATGAACAAATGACAAACGTTCAGTCCAAAGCAGCCCCCATGTGGGCCACTGCCCTAGGCCCAGGGCCTGTTCTTTTTTTAGTCATAGAATTAATTCTCCTTTCTCTTGGGCCTATCTGTGCATCTGAATGATGTTTGTGTTATGCTATCCTACATAGATAGGTCTTTTGCAGCAGGGACGTTTTAAAATTTTTCTGTTTCTCCATGTTGCCAGAAATGGAAGCTTAAAGGAATAAAACTTGTGGTTTTCTGTGATTCTTGAAAATATGACAAACAGTTCATCTTACAATGTCTGTCCTCAAAAAAAAAAAAAATTAAGGCACACTAAGCACATGGTAGAACTTTGCATGTTTTTTGGATAATGACTCTTTGCACTGAGATGCCTTCTTGTTTTTGTTTTGTTTTGTTTCACAGGGCACAGCTCTGAGTGGGGAAAAGTGGTGCATTTCTGAACATTCTCAGGATTCACAAGGAAACCAACCATGTCCTTGGATGACATTAAGATGAAAACTAGTGACTTATTGGAGAAGGAGTACCTGGACAGCGGGGGTTTCGGAAAGGTGTCTCTGTGTTTACACAGATGCCATGGACTCGTAATACTGAAAAAGGTGTACACGGGACCCAAGCGCACTGAGTGAGTCAGGAGCAGAGGTGGTTGGGCCAGATTACAGGCTGGCCATGGGAAGAATTACTGTGGAGATGCAGGGCAGGGCAGTGAATAAACATGGCCCAGGCGTTTGAAGGAGACAGACTGTGGTGTGTCAGTGGGCACACTTTTTGTCCAATAACGCTGAGAGCTGGTTTTTATTATCCCTGTACTGCTAAATGGGGATTCTGAGGCTGGTTAGCAAAAAGCTCCCAGCTAACAGACAGTGGAAGAGAAGCGAAGAGAAGGAATTAGAGAAAGGGAAGGAGATAGACTCCTGTACTTGCTGCAACGTTTTGGCGGGGACCAGCCCTACCTATAGAAAAAAAAAAAAAAAGGTAGGCCATTAATTAGAAGTTCCAGAAGCCCTCTCTTTAAAGCAGTTGGTAGATTTGTTTCACTTCCCTCTTTTCTTTCCAGAGTCGTTACCAAGAGAGGCTGCATTTTCTCTTATGCCATCTGTTCAGGCTGCCTCTCCTTGTGGCTCTCCACATGCTTCACATTCATTCGTTCTTTGCTCTGATGTTTCTTGAACACTCGCTACCCATCACTGGGAAGGACTGAGAAATTCCTCTACCTGTGGACACCCACTGTCTAGAAGAGATCAGGGCACACACAGGCATCAACACCAGTGTGTGATGCGTTGGAGGAGTGTACTGCATTTCTTGGGGGCACAAGGGATGAGTGTGCGAACTCTGCCCATCTTGACAGCACCTTTCTGTCCCGCAGGTACAACGAGTCCCTCCTTGAGGAGGGCAAGATGATGCACAGGCTGAGGCATAATCGGGTAGTGAAGCTGCTGGGCGTCATCATAGAAGAAGGGAACTACTCCCTGGTGATGGAGTACATGGAAAAGGGCAACCTGATGCACGTTCTGAAGGCAGAGGTAAAGAGGGCTTCGCTGCGTGCTCGACCCGCACTGCTCCCTGGGCGCTGCTCTTCTGTGATAGTTTTCACTGTCATAGTTGTTGGTGTCAAATAACCCCCTTGTGAGTTTGGATTTTCTGAAGTCAATACCGGGTGAAAATGTCCTGAACTTTCCCTGCCCAGAAGGTGGTCTTGCTTTCCTGTCAGTCGTTGCAGATAGCTGTCTGTACCCCTCACTTTGGGGGGGGTCCCCCTGTGTCTTAGTGCTGGAGCTGGCCTTGGTCAGCCACTCCAGCATCCACAGTTCAGGGGTAGGCACTGTCTTCCAGAAGCCCGTGGTCTGACCTGAGGCAGATGCCTGCTGGGTAGCCAGGAGGTGAACGACTGACTGAAGGATGTACACTAGATGTGACTGTCTGTGGAGACGGAATCTTAGTGATTGCTCTTTGATGCCAACTGAGAAACCTAGAGGCTGAATATAGAACATCAGAGGCAACAACACTGGATAAGTAAGACTCACAATAAAAGAAAAATTGTGTATGCAAACCACATCACTTTAATAAAGCATTTTTTAGCGTTTATCTGCCTATTAAGGACAAGGCCTCGTGCTAGTTGCTGAGGAGGCAATAGCAAATAGAACACACCACGGACAGCTGAGGAGGGAACAGTATGGCATAATGGTGTTTTGGTAGACATCTCCCAGCATGCTGTTGGGAACACAGGGGAGAGGTGCTTACTTCTGTGTGGAATAGATAAGAAGGGATTCCAGAAGGAGGATGCTTGAGCCAAAGCCTGAAGGACAAGCAGAGATTTAAGGAACATGTGTTCCAGTGAGAGAACGGCAAAGCAAAGAGAATATGCCAAATTTGGGATACTGCAAACAACTGGATTTGGCCAAAGCATAGACTGCATGTGGGAATGGTGGGCTGTGGCAGTCTGTAGGGCAAATATCCCCTCCTTTCCCCTCACCCTACAGCTCTTCTCCCTCACTCTACAACTGCCTGAGGTTATGTCCGTTCTTTAGGTCTTCTAAGCCCCAGACATCTCTCGCAGACAGCTGTGGGAAGGGTAACAGGTGTTCGCTGATACACATTGTGTTATAATTGAGTTAGACTGCTCTTCTCGCCCAAACTAGGCGAGACCAGCTGCTGCATGAAGTAAGTAGGCATCTTGACTGGGAGATAAATCCTGTGTGACACAAGGCGTCCTGTAGGATGATGTGAAGATAAGGTGAACTAGTTTGAGCTCCAGAAGAATTCAGGAGGATGTGAGGGAGAAAAGCAGAGCGGGGAATGTGAAGGGGATTTCCTTTGCTTGTTCAGAATTTGTTCCGAAGTCCAAAAGTATACCAAGGAAGAAGGGAAAATCTCTGACTCTTTTTTGGATGGTGGTGATCAGGCTACCAATTCAGCTACATTGTGGGTTTTAAATATGGTTTGGGGGGATTCACTTGAGATTCTAACTTCCGTCATTTAAATTTTAGTGTTTACCAACAACCAACATAAATTTTTAGGAAACAGCCCGTTTGTAAACCAGAGACTGCACGTGTGCGTGCACACACAGTTTGCATTTTTCAGTGTTAAGCAAAACTAATGTTTTGGAATGCTCTACATTAACGTTGGTATTTGTGTAACTAGAATACAATTGTTAAGTAAGAATGACTTGCGAATTTACAAAGACCTGAAGTATCTGATAACAGATTACCAAATAGTAAATTCACTTCCGCATTCTTTTCACATCATGATATCTCACATGTTAATCTCTCTATGTTTGTAATCAGTGTGAGCACACTGAGAATCTCTTGTATTCTTTTTTCTCAGTATTATTTCATCTACACACTGCTGTGACATTGTTCACCCATTTAGTATATAGTAGCATATATTAATGCACTGTGGAAAATGCCTGTTTTTTGTTTATCTATTTATCCCTTCATTCAACAACAATTCTAGGCAGTATGCTAGGTAGTAAAGATGCATATATTCTAATCATCATCGTGTTCCTCTCTCAAGGGGCTTAATTTAAAAAATTTTTTTTTAAAGATTTTATTTATTTACTTGAGAGAGAGAGAGTGAGAGAGAAAGCATGAGAGGGGAGAAGGTCAGAGGGAGAAGCAGACTCCCCACCGAGCAGGGAGCCTGATGCGGAGCTTGATCCCGGGACTCCAGGATTATGACCTGAGCTGAAGGCAGTTGCCCAACCAACTGAGCAACCCAGGCACCCAAGGGGCTTAATTTTATAGCATTTTAATGTATTACCATATTGGCATGAAAGTTTTATTTTTACATGACAGAACACAGCATTAATACTGTTAGCACATGGAATGAAATCTTTATTTCAAAGGGGGCTTCTTTTAAAACGATGACAGGGCTGCAGATCATGATAGTAGGACTCCTGGTAGCTACAGTTGGACGCTAACCTATGGTTCCACTTAAGATTTTTTTCACTTTATCATGGGCAAAGCAATGGGCATTCAGTGGAAACCATACTAAGAATTTTGAATTTGGATCTTTTCCTGGGCTGGCAGCATTACGATCCTCTCTTGTGGGGCTGGGCCGTGGCAGTGAGCCACGCGATGACGTGGGGGACAACTGACATCCTCACAACCATTCTGTTACTCACACAGCCATTCACTTTCTCACCTGCTGTTTCAGTATCAGTCAATTACATGAGATAATTACCAGTTTATTGTCAAATAGGCTCTGTGTTAGATGATTTTGCCCAACTAAGGCTGATGGAAGCATTCTAAGTAGACTTAAGGTAAACGAGGCTAAGCTATGATGTCCAGTACGTTAGATATATTAAACACATTTTTTTTTTTTAAATTTTTTTTTTTAAGATTTTATTTATTTATTTGACAGAGAGAGATCACAAGTAGATGGAGAGGCAGGCAGAGAGAGAGAGAGAGGGAAACAGGCTCCCTGCTGAGCAGAGAGCCCGATGTGGGACTCGATCCCAGGACCCTGAGATCATGACCTGAGCTGAAGGCAGCGGCTTAACCCACTGAGCCACCCAGGTGCCCCTAAACACATTTTTGACTTACGATATTGAGGATGTATGATGTGTTTATAAGGACATATCCCCACTGTATGCTGAGAAAGATCTGTATATCCTCTGGTTCAGACCCCACTACTCTGGAATAAAACAGTCGCTTTGGCCCGTTTGACTTACCTTTCCTTTTCATAGACTTAATGTCACTTGTTTTAGGTCAGTATCCCCCTTTCTCTAAAAGGAAGGATAATTATGGAGATCATTGAAGGGATGTGCTACTTACATGGACAAGGCATAATACACAAGGACCTAAAGCCTGAAAATATCCTCGTTGATGATGACTTTCACATTAAGGTAAATCGTAATCTGAAGGTTTCTAGAAGATTGGGGTGATTTAATTTTAATTCTCCATTGTAAATCCACTTCTGTACCTGCTAGATCCCTAAAGGAAGACCTCACTCAGCTTAGAGCTGGCAACAGTGGTGCTGGAAAGTTCTGCTGAGCATTGACAAGAAAGTTATGGACTTGATGGAGTTCATATTACTTATTTATTTACTCTCATCTACATTTTTTTATCAGTTTTTTTATTTTTAAACTGTAACTTACTCCATTGTAGTAAAGGGAACAAGGAGAAGAGGTTTTCCTTTTGTTCACTCAAGAGCAAACTTAACTCGGTGGAACGTCTTATCTAATTGGTTTTGGCAGCAGGAATCCAAGCACCAGAATCTGAAAGGGGAAGCAGCACTTGGGGGAGAACTCAGGAACTGCTTACACAGGCATCTTTCCACTACAAGATTCTGCTTCTAACACTTCCTTCTAATCTTGGACAGATTTTATTCCTACAACATTGAAAGAAGGTTCCTTCTTTACATTAGTAACATCTCTTACGTATCTCTTATGTTAAAATCTGGGGATTTTAGATCATCACATGCCAAAACCCATACCCATAGGCTTGGATTCCTAGAGGTGAAAGTGAAACTCTCATCTTTGATTTCTTCTTAACTGTATTTTTCTGTTGTTCCACACTTTTGCCCTTGCCTCCTCTCTCTGTTCTGTGTCTGACCTTTGTATTTTTCATTTTGCCTTCTTCTCTGTTCCCCCCACCCCTTTCCTATCCCATCTTCTCTTAGGTTCAGGCTACCCACTCAAAACAATTAGCACTGCAGTCCTTCTCCTCAGGACTTTGGAGTCCTTAGAATCTCGCATCCATGGGCTTCAGGACACCCTTTGGGAAAACTAAAGGTGTGGTATGTTGTCACCATTGGCTGTACAAATCTGCTGAGAAGAAAATACCTTTTCTTCCTAGCCCCCCAAATAGTTGAAAAAACATGCAGAGTAAATGAGGAATTCAAATAAACATGTTTTGCTGTAGTTCATGTCAGAAATGACTTCTGCTTTTTCTCTCCCCTCCCCTGCCCCTAACCCCACTAGCAGATTCCATGGTTTTATTGCATAAGACTCTGAGATACCAGAATTTCACATGGACATTTCTTAGGGGACATTGTCCAGCTAGTTGAGGAAACACAAAGTTTCTATGAATTTGTTCAGAATTAGCTGCTCTACCTAGTGGAAATTTCTGGAAATCCACTATACCTCCCATCTATTAGCTAACCCCCAAATTTAAAGACAAGTCTGATTTGCCTGTGGCTCTCACAGAATAATCCCATTGGTTTGATCTCTTGCAGATAGCTGATCTTGGTGTTGCTTCCTTTAAGATGTGGAGTAAACTGACTAAAGAGGAACATAACGAGCAGAGGAAATTGAATCGAGTCTCTAAGAAAAACGGTGGAACCCTTTGCTACATGGCCCCTGAGCATCTGAATGACATCAACGCAAAGCCCTCCGAGAAGTCAGATGTGTACAGCTTTGGCATAGTACTTTGGGCAATATTTGCTAATAAGGAGCCCTATGAAAGTAAGACATTTGTAGAGGAGTGAGGTGTTAATCAGACCTGCTGAGTAAAATAGTGGCCTTCAGTGAAGTCAGTTAAGACTTATCATGTCTGTTCATTTAATGTCTTTCTTACCCGTTAGACCATAAGCTACACAGGGTCTGGGACCATATTTGATTTCTTCAGTGCTACTTTACCAGTATCTGCCCACACAGTGCCTGGAACACAGTAGGTGTTCAACACCATGAGGTTGAATGAAAGTAATTTCAGTTTGGGAATCAGGGATCACAGGACAAGTAGGAGACTTGACGATATATCTGAGTTCGGGAGGTGCCATAAAATTCCGGGATTCTTCCTGGACTAGAAAGCTTGCTTGCTTCTGCTTATGAAACATTGTATTTCATACTTGATTCATTCACTTGCTCCCTTACTCGAGAATCATTTCTTTTCAGTACTTACTGTGGGCACTTTAATTCAAATAAAGAATGAAGAGGTGAGAAAAGACATGGTTCATGTAGGAGAACAGATACAGAAGTAGTCATTCTTCAGACTAATGGACATTCTCTGGTTCCATTTTCTTGGGTGATTATCAGCTCCCCTGGTTTAATGATCACCCATTGCCACTCAAATCTCTTATCTCTAGCCCTGGCCTGGATATCCACTTATCTGTTATGTCCATTACACTTACCAGAGGAACCCCAAAGCAACATCCCCTAAATAGACTCATCTTCTCCATGTTCCCTTTGTTGTCCACTCAGCTTTGCTCTTCTCATGTTCAGAAAATGGCATCACCATCTACCTACCAAGTTGCTGGACCAGAAACCTTATGCATCCCAGTCTCAGCTTTACCCCTTGTTTCCCATATCCAATCAGGCATCAAAATCTATGAGTTCAAGGTATACATACACTTCTACCCCCACCAGACTCTGCTGGTCACACCTTCCGTATTTCTGCTGAAGCCTGCTCATGCCATTCCCCATTCACACTGCAGCCAAGCTGGTCATCCTAAAAGGCAAGTATGACCATCTCTCATCTATTTAAATCTTTCCAAGGCTCCCTGGGCCTTCAGGTAAAGTTCAAATTCTTCAGTATGGAATACAAGGCCCTCTCTGATACGGCTTTTCTGTCTTTCTCTATCCTTATTCTTTATCTCTCTTTCCTTAGTCAATATGTCCAGTGAGAGTGAACTACTCATAATTCCTGGGACACATGATGATTTCGGGGACTTCCAGTCTATTCATATCCTGCTTCCCTAGCCTGGAATCCTCTCTGAGTCCTCCTTCCTGATTCTTTACATGGATAAATCCGGCTTATTTTCTTGACTCAGCAAAGCCTTCTCTGACCTTCTAGTCACGGTTGTGTTAGAAGAACCCTATGTACTCCTTGAATAGCAGTTACCACTCTGTATTCTCAGTCACTCTCAATAGACTGAGCTCCTTACAGGTAAGAGCTATACCATATTTGTTTTTGTATTAAAATCTGGAGTATGCCATTGGTTTTATTTATATATTTTATTTGTTCTACCAGGCGGCCACCTTGTGATGAATTCTGTCTCTCCTTGCCAAGGTTAAATGTTGTTTGATCATCTGGACAGTAGACTATGTCAGTGCCTTTTCAGGGGGTCATTCTGACCCTATTGGATGAGGCACCTGGACTAAAAGCACAGCCTTGGTAGAGAGAGATTAGCAGCTTTGTCCAAGTTCTACCACCTCCCTACCTGAGACATGCAGGACCTGAGGAGAAAGTCAACTTAAATCCTTCTTTGCTTTATAGATGCGATCTGTGAAGAGCAGTTGATAATATGCATTAAATCTGGGAACAGGCCAAATGTGGAAGACATCCTTGAGTACTGCCCAGAGGAGATAATCAGCATCATGAAGCAGTGCTGGGAGGCAAAACCAGACATTCGGCCAACATTTACTGGTAAGGGCATCTTTTATGACCTGTACATTGCCGGTGAGGCGATTTTTTCCTAGGAAGATATAATCAAGTTGCTTTAAGTTTTCAGAAAACTCAGTTCCACTTGTGATTTCAAATTGATTTTCTAGATTTCAAACATTTTGTTCAATGAAAAGATACCATCCCTCTCAAAAGCATGAAGGCCTACAATGTGCTCTTATTTCTTTTTTGTTTCATAATTAACTTATTAAAAATTGTGTTAAGATTGGGGCGCCTGGTTGGCTCAGTGGGTTAAGCCTCTGCCTTCGGCTCAGGTCATAATCTCAGGGTCCTGGGATCGAGCCCCACATCGGGCTCTTTGTTCAGTGGAGAGCCTGCTACCCGCACCCCGCACCCCCCCACACTCTCTGCCTGCCTCTCTGCCTACTTGTGATCTCTGTCAAATAAATAAATGAAATATTTAAAAAAAAATTAAAAAACAAATAAAATTTCTAAAAAAAAAAATTGTGTTAAGATATACGTAACATCATTGACCATGTTAACCTTCTCTTAAGTGTACAGGTCAATGGCATTAAGTACGTTCACAGTGTTGTACGTCTGTCACCACCGCGCATCTCCAAAACTTCTTCATCTTCCTCAACTGAAACTTTGTACCCATTAAATACCAACTCCCCATTCCCCTCCCCCCAGCCCTTGGTAACCACCTTCTAACTTTTCATCTCTCTGAATTTATTCTGTTATTTCTATTGTTACATAAACAGAAAGGTACTCCTCTGGGTACCTCATGTAAGTGGAATCATATAGTATTTGTCTCTTTGTGCCGTGCTTAGTTCAGTCAGCATAATGTCCAAGCTTCCTCCATGTTGTAGCCCGTGTCAGAAGTTCTTATCGCTGGATGATATGTATTCCGTGGTGTGTATAGACCACATTTTCTTTATTCATTCATCTGTCAATGGATACTTGGGTTGCTTCCACTGGCCTCGTTGTCTCTTAGCTTCTATTATTTCTTCTCTCTCCCTTTGTGTAGCTGACATCCTTGGAAATGTATGTTCTCATTTAGATTGGGCCTGTAGTAGAGGAAGAGGGAGAGGGACATGGATGTTTTTCACATCCTTGCACTTCTTCCCACTCCCCTAGGTTACCTAGGATCTTGCTAAGATCCTAGATGCAGAGGAAACATGGAAATCAGAGGAAAGACAAACAGTTGAGCAAAAAATAAATAGCAAGAAGTCACTTAGGAGCCCGTTTTTGCTATGAGAAAACAGAATTAAAGCCCTGCCTCCAACTACTACCAAGGATTAAAGGAGTACTTTGGTTTATTTGCTTATTTTCTTATTCTCTTAGTTGGCCAATCTTCTCCTGACTTGGTCTTTTCTCTTGTTTTATGCCTTTTTCACTTTTTTTAAAATTAAAGTGCTTATTTTGAGATTATTGTAGATGTACGTGTGGTTGTAAGAAAAACACAGAAGGGTACTGGCTGGCTTAGTTGGTAGAGTGTGGGACTCTTGATCTCAGGGGTTGTAAGTTTAAGCCCTAGGTTGGGTGTAGACATTACTTAAAAATCTTTTATTTAAAAAAAAAAAACAATGCGCACTGGGGTGGCTCACTCAGTTAAGCCTCTGCCTTTGGCTCGGGTCATGATCCCAGAGTCCTGGGATCAAGCCCTGCATTGGGCTCCCTGCTCCATGAGGATCCTGCTTCTCCCCTTCCCTCTGCCTGCCACTCTCCCTGCCACTCTCTCCTCTCTCTCTGTGCCAAATAAATAAAATAATATCTTAGGAAAAAAAAGAAAAAGAAAAGAAATAAGAAATATTCCTTATCCTTTTACTGAGTTTACCGCAATGATAACATCTGGTTAAACTATAGTATGGTATTACAAGTAGGATGTTGACATTGGTAGAGTCAGATACAGAACATGTCCATCACCACAAGAGCCCCTTATATTGCCCTCTTATAGCTACACCCACTTTCCTCCCCAGCCCCACCCCCCTCCTTCACCTTTGTCAATTACTGATCTGTTCTCCATTTCTTTTTTTTTTTTTTTTGTCATTTCGCAAATGTTACATAAATGGAAATAGAATCATAAAATACTTTTTGGAAACACTTCAGGATTGACTTTTTGCCACTCAGCATAAATCCCTGGAGATTCATCAAGGCTGTTGTGTTTATTAATGATTTGTTGCTTTTCCTTGTATGGTGTGGCTGTACCACAGTTATTTTCACCTCAAAGGAAATCTGCTTTGTTCCCAGTTTTTGGCTGTTACAATGAACACTGCTGTAAATATTCATATTACAGGTTTTTGTGTGAATATAAGTCTTTATTTCTATGGAATAAATACCCAGGAGTGAGACAGCTAGGTTGTACAGTAGTTTCATGATTGGTTTTTTTGTTTTGTTTTGCTTTTTTTTGTGGGGTTTTCTTTTTGCCACTATTTTCCAGTGGTTGTACCATTTTATGTTCCTGGCAGCAGTGTGAACCACCAGTGATCCAGTTTCTCTGTATCCTTGCTAGCATTTGATATTGTCACTATATAATTTTAGCCATTCTGATAAGTATGTAGTGATATCTTGCTGTGGTTTTAATTTGTATTTCTCCAATGGCTAATGATATTGAATATGTCTTTTTTTGTGCTTATTTGCTATTTGTCTATCTGTTTTGGTAAAATATTGCTTTACTAACTTTTGCCCATTTTCTAGTTAGATTGCTTGTTTCTTTTTAACTATTGAATTTTTGAATGTTCTTTACATATTCTATATGGTATTTCTTCATTGGATATGTGGTTTGCAAATATTTTCTTCCAACATGTAGTGCTTTTTTTTTTAATCCTCTTAGCAGCATCTTTCACAGAGTAAAAGTTTTTGATGAACTCTAGTTCATTAATTTTTTCTCTTATGGATTGCACTTTTGGTGTCCAGCCTAAGAACACTGTCAGGGTTAGCTTTCAAAGATCTTATAATGTGTTTTTTTCTAAAATTCTTACAGTTTTTTTTTTAAGATTTTATTTATTTATTTGACAGAGATCACAAGTAGGCAGAGAAACAGGCAGAGAGAGGGGGGAAGCAGGCTCCCCGCCGAGCAGAGAGCCCAATGTGGGGCTTGATCCCAGGACCCTGGGATCATGACCTGAGCCGAAGGCAGAGGCTTTAACCCGCTGAGCCACCCAGGCGCCCCTAAAATTCTTACAGTTTTACATTTAAATCTGTGTTAAGTATTTTTTTTTCTATAATTGTCACGGAAAATTTTTAATTTATAACCAAAGAACAATAGCACAGAGCTAAATATTTGATTGTCTTTCTTACCTGTTACTCAATTTATATTTTATTGGAAAAATAACACAATCCATTTTGAGTTAATTTTTGTATAAGATATGTGGCTTAGGTGAATCCCATTTTTTGCCTATCAGTATCCTCTTGTTCAGCACCACTTGTTGAAAGTCTATCTTTCCAAGGTGCCTGGGGGGCTCAGTCGGTTATATGTCTGACTTCAGCTCAGGTCATGATTCTGGAGTCCCAGGATCAAGCCCCACATCAGGCTCCCTGCTCAATGGGGAGCCTGCTTCTCCCTCTGCCCCTCACTCCACTCACGCACCCTCTTGGAAATAAATAAATAAAATCTTAAAAAAAAAAAAAAAAAGGAAAGTCTATTTTTCCTCTATTGAGTGGCTTTTTCTTCTTTGGCAGAAATAAGTTGGGATATCTGTATGCGCTTATTTCTGGGTTCTCTATTCTGGTCCATTGATCTATGCATCTATCCCTCTGCCAATACCCACAGTCTTAATATAGTGGTATGTTTTAAAACCGAGTAGACTGATTCTTCCCATTTTTTTTTTATTTAAAAAATTCTTTTAGCTACTCTAGTTCCTTTGTATTTCCATATAAAATTTAGAAAAATCTTGTCTATAAAGAAATCTCACCCTGATTTTGATAGAAATTATGTTAAATCAGTATATCCATTTGAGGAGAATTGAGATCTTTACTATATTGAGTTTTCTAATCCATGAACACAATATGTCTCTTTATTTATTTATATCTTCTTTGATTTGTTTTATCAGTGTTGTATAGTCTTCAGCATACAAGTCCTATATATTTCTCTTTTGAGCAATTGTAAGTCAGCTATATTTTAAATTTAGGTGTCCATTTGTTCATTGCTAGAATATTGAAATATAGTTGGTTTCTTTGCATGCTAATCTTGTATCTTATGACCATATTGAAGTGACTTATTAGTTCTAGGAGTTTTTTGGGATATCTTCTTTAGATTTTCATGTCATCTCCAAATTGAGACTGTTTTCTTTCTTCCTTTCTGATCTGACTTTTATTTCCTTTTCTTACTTTATCACATTGGCTAGAATTTCTAGCATTATCTTGAATAAGAGCAGTGAGAGCAGACATCCTCACTTTTTCTCAATATTAGGAGAAAACACTCAGACTTTCAGTATGAAGTATGTTAGCTGTAGGTATTTTGTAGATACTCTTTATCACTTGATGAAGTTCACCATTTTCTTATTTTTCTGAGAATTTATCATGAATGGGTTTTGAATTTTGTGAAATGCTTTTCCTGCATTGATTGGTATGATGATGTGATTTCCCTTCTTTTAATTGTTAAGATGGTGAATTATACTAATTTTTTAATACCTAACCAGCCTTGCATCCCAGGAATGAAACCTATTTGGTAATGGTGTGTGATTCTTCTAATATATTGATAAATTCTATTTACTAATATTTTATTAAGACTTTTTCAAGTATAGTCATGAGGACATTGGTCTATAACTTTCTGCTTTTTGTATTATCTTTGTCTGGTTTTGATATCAGGATCAATATTGGCTTCATAAAATAAATTGAGAAGTTTTCCCTCCTAATTTTTGGAAGAGAATGGGTGATGTAAGTGATGTTAATTATTTAAAAGTTTGGTAGAATTCTCCCAAGAAACCATCCAGGCCTGGAAATTTCTTTCTTTCTTTCTTTCTTTTTTTTTTTCAATTTAAAAACTGAAAAGTTGATTTCTTTAGTAGTATAGGAGCTATCAAGATGACCTGTTTTATATCAGAGTAGTCTGTTTTATATCAAAGTAGTGTATCAAATGGTTTGGTAGTTCTAGTTGTGGTAGTTTGTATTTTTTGAGGAAATGATATTTCAATTAGGTTGTCAAATTTATATATGTAAAGTTGTTTGTAGTGTCTCTCATTATTGTTTAGATATCTGCAGTGTTTGTAGTGATATCCCCTGTTTCATTCCTGATACTGGTTATGTATGTCTTCTGTTTTCCTTTGTTAGTCTTCCTGTTGATCTTTTCAAATAACCAGCTTTTTGTTTCATTGATTTCCCCTATTGTTTTTGTTTTCCATTTCATAGATTCCTGTTCTTTATCATTTCCTTTCTTCTACTTTTTGTTTGTTTTGTTCCTCTTTTTCTAGGTTCTTAAGGTTGGAACTTAGATTACCGATTTGGATTTGAGACCTTTTCTCTTTTCTAATGTGTGTGTAATGCCATAAATTTCCTTCTCAGCACTGCTATAGTTATGTCCCACAAAAATTAAAAATGCATTTTTAATTTTTCCTTGAGATTTCCCTCAGATCTATGTATTCTTTAGAAGTATGTTGTTTAGTTTTCAAGAGTTTGGTTGTATTCTTGTTATCTTTCTGTTACTGATTTCTGGCTTGATTTTATTTTAGTCAGAGAACATGTTCTGTGTGTTTAACATCTCTCAAATTTATTGAGGTTTATTTTTTGGCCCAGGATATGGTGTATCTTGGGATATGTTATGTGGACACTTGAAAGGAATAGATTATTCTGCTGTCATTGGGTAGAGTGTCCTGTAAATCTAGATTAGATCCTATTGATGATGTTGTTTAATTCTTTTATGTCTTGGCTGATTTTCTGTCTAGTTCTTTGAATTACTGAGAGATATTCAAGTCTACAACTAATATTGCGAATTTGCCTATTTATGCTTTTAGTTTTATCTTTTGTTTTATAGGTTTTGCCATCTCTGTTGTTTGGTGCATATATATTTAGGATTGCTATGTTTTGATGGAGTGACCCTTTTATCATTATATAAATGTCCCTTTTGTCTCCAGCAGTCATCTTTGCTCTGAAGTCTGATTTGTTGGATATTAATACAGACACCCTTCTTTCCTCTTATTAATATTTATTTATCTTTCCCCATCTTTTTACTTTAAATTGTCTATAATCATATGTGAAGTGAGTTTCTTGTGACAGCATGTACTTGAGTCACGTTTCCTTAACCTGTTCTGCCAATGTCTGTCTTTTGATTGGTGTTTTTAGACCATATTAATTTAGCGTAATTTTGATATGTTAGAGCTCACATTTGCCATTTTATTTTGCTTTTTATTTGTTCTTTGTGTGTCTCATTTCTGTTTTCATTTTGTTGCCTTCCTGTGCATTCTTGATCATTTTTAGAATCCCATTTGAATTTATCAATAGTGTTTTTTTCTGCTTTTCTTTCTTTTTTTTTTTTTTAAGAGAGAGAGAACATGCACATATGAACAGGGAAGGGGCAGAGGGAGAGAATCTTAAGCAGGCTTCATGCCCCAGCACAGAGCCCAATGCGGGGCTCCATCTTACAACCCTGAGATCATGATCTGAGCTGAAATTAACAGTCGAACACTTAACTTACTGAGTCACCCAGGCTCCCCTGAATTTATCGATAGTATATTTGAGGATAGTTTTTCCAGTGGATACTCTGGGTGTTAACATTATCTGTACATAATTTATCACAGTATACTGATATTATTTTACCAGTTTGAGCAGAGCATAAAAACTTTACTTCATTTTCCTTTACCTTCCTCTGTATAAAATTGCCTTAAATATTTCCTCTACATATATTTAGAACACATTGGCATTGTTACAGTTTTGCTTCAACTGTCAGTGATAGTTTAGAAAACTCAAAAAGAGAAAGAAAGCCTATTGCATTTACCCATATTTTTGATTACTGTGTTTTGGGGTGTTTTTTATAGTACTACTTCTGACACTAAATGTATCACAATTAGAATTCAATTAAATTCTGACATTAACCACCTGGAGTTATTATTAGACTACACAGGTTTAAGGGCTTAGCCCAGCTGTAAGACTGTCTCCACTTTAGACATCAGGTGCAGATAGTATGCCTAGGCTACCCACACTTATGCTCCACCAAATACAAATTTGAGAGTCCTCATAATGCCGTCTTAAGGTTCAATAATTCACTAGAACTCACAGAACTCAGGAAAGCATTTTATTTACATTTACTGGGGTATTACAAAGGATACAACTCAGGAACAGCCAAAGGAAGAGATTCATTAAGTTATTGGTGGTGGGATTGGTGTGCCACAGAGCTCCCATGCCACTTTCCTAACAGTGTACTCACTTAATGTAGTCACTACTGGAAGCTCTCCAAACCCCATTGTTTAGAGGTTTTCATGGAGGCCTGACTAGGTAGGCAATATGAATTAAATCACTGGTCATTGGTGACTGAACTAAATCTCTAGTTCCTCTCCCCTCCCTGGAGGTCAAAGAGTGGTACTGAAAGCTCCAATCTTATAATCATAACTAGGTGTTTCTGGTGACAAGCTCCCATCCTGAAGCTATCTAGCTTCTTTACCTCATCCCTCTAGCCAGGAGCTGTCTCATTAACTTAGAAAAGACATTCTTACTGCTTAGGGGACCCCAGGGATTTTGAGAGCTCCCTGCCATGTGAACCAGCTGAAGCTGGGAAAAAGAACAAATATTTATTTTTTAATTACACCACATGTGTTCTTTCTTCCTCCCTGATATTCCAAGGTATCTTCTTTTATCATTTCCTTCTTGTTTAGGAAGTTCCCCTTGGCCATTCTTTTAGGGTATGTCTGCTAGGGACAAATTATCACAGTTTTTCTTCATTTGAGACTATCTTGAGCTTACTTTCATTTCTGTAGGATTTTTTTGCTGGGTATAGGATTCTGGGTTGACAATTCCTTTCTTTTAGGACTTAAATACTGTGCCACATACTCTGGCCTCCATGGTTTTAGTTAAGAAATCTTTTTTTTTTTTTTAACCTATTTTCTCTGGGTGCTTTCACAACTTATTCTTTTTCTTTATCTTTCAGAGGTTTAATTATTATTTGTCTTGGTATGAATTTGTTTGGGTTTATTCTGTTTGAATTTTGTTTTGATTTTTGAATCTGTAGATGTGTGTCTCTTCCCAAATTTGAGAAGCTTTCAGCCATTATCTCTTAGAGTACTTTTTTCAGTCTTTATCCTTTCTGAGATTGGGATAACAAAAATGCTAGATCTTTTGTTACAGTTTCACTTGTCCCTGAGGCTCTCTACACTTTTTTCCCCACAGTTTATTTTCTTTCTCTTGATCAGATTGGTTTATTTCTATCATTCTGTCTTCCAGCTCACTGATTTTCCTTTTCCCCTTTACTCTGCTGTTGAACTCATCCATTTTGGTTTACTATATTTTTCAGTTCAAAAATTTCATTGAACTTTCTTTTATATCTTGTTTCTTTCTTGAGACTTCCTGTTTCTTTTTTTTTTTTTAAGATTATTTATTTGACACAGAGAGAGTGAGAGAGAGAGAGAGAGAGAGCATAAGAAGGGGAATGGTGGGCAGAAGGAGAGGCAGGCTCCCTGCTGAGCAGGAAGCCCGATGAGGAACTTGATCCCAGGGTTCTGAGGTCATGACTTGAGCTGAAGGCAACCACTTAACTGACTGAGCCACCCAGGTGTCCCTCTTTTTTCATTTGTTTTAAGCTTATTTGTAATTGCTTATTGAAGCATTTGTATCATGGCTGTTTAAAAAGTTTTAAACAGTGAATTCTAATATCTCTGGTATCTTGGTATTGGGATCTATTGATTATCATTTTACCTTCAGTTTTAGATCTTCCTGGTTCTTAGTGTGATGAGTGATTTTTCTCTTGAAACTTGTACATTTTCTTACAATGTTAGGAAATTCTGGATCTTCTTCAAGCTTTCTCTTTTAGCTGGCCATTTCTGACATAGCTTTGGCAATGGAAGGTGCTGCCACCCTGTTTGACAGGTAGAAAGAAGTCCAGGTTTTCTACTGAGCCCTGTTGACACCTGAGTCGGGGCAGGGGCTCTTTATTTGTACTGGTCAGGGCGGAAGTTCCAGGGGAGTCCACCTGGTCTCCACGGACACTGCAGTGGATGTGAAAGTTGTGACTCCCTGTGGGGCCTCTCCTGACACTTCTCCATTAGAATGGGTGGGAGTGCCTTATTACTGCAAATTAAGGTTGTGAGTCCAGTTTACCCTCATAGTCCATTGATACCATGGAGTGGAGGAGCTCATTACCATCTGGCAGGAAGGGAAGCCCTGGTTTCCCATTTGGCCTTCTCTGACATCACCCTGGTGGGGTATTGGAGTATCCTGTTACTGTTGCATGAGGTTGGAAGTCTTAGGTCTCCTTACTTGGCCTTTGCTGGTGAGGTTAGGAGTGGAGCCACAGTGTTTTCTGTGATGTTTGGCTGGAGAATGGTTATTGACTAAAGGTCCTCTGTCTTCCTAGGCTGCCCCTTGCTTTGTCCTTTGGCTAGAAAGAGCAGGCTTTTGTTAGGTGTTTTTTTTTGTTTGTTTGTTTTGTTTGTTTTGTTTTTGTTTTTATTGTTGTGTTGCCAGCTTCCTTGTCTGGGATCTTAAAGGCAAAAAGAAATCCTGGTGAAGTCATCACCATGTCTTTCCTCAGATCCCAAAGTCCCTAGTTGGTCTGTCCTTTCCTTTCCTCCTTTCAGACTCTTTTTTATGTTTGTTTCATGTGTGATATCTAGGGGTTCTTGTGCTTAAGAGGGAGAAATGAGGAAAAGTGTGTCTACTCCATCTTCTGAAAGTGGAAGTTGCCTTTTTCTTTTAAGGCTAGCAGCTTTTAACTCTTTATATTAAATCCCTATACTAAGTATTCTGACCTATAATAATTCTGATTCCAGAGAGAGAGAAACAAGCAGTTCGTCCATCCCTGTTGACTTGGAGAGGAATTCATATTAGATAGGACTTTGTGCTACAGCTGCAGAAACATGCTATTAGGTAGCATCTCCTGGTTTCCAGTGTTATTTTGTCCCTCTTTCTGTCCCCATAGTTATTAGGCTTATTAGTCTCTTCATGTAAGTTGGTGATCTGGCATTAAAATGTTTATTTTACTGCTTTGTCTACAGACTAAGGTAAGTAATTCAAAGATAATAGATTACTAATATTTAAATTTTACTTTAGAAAATACCTAAGAAGTTTAAAGTACTATTTTTTTTAATACAGGCCTTGAAGAAAAATTTAGGCCTTTTTATGTAGATCAATTAGAAGAAAATGTAGAAGACGATGTGACAAGTTTAAAGGTAGGTAACCTAGCAGGTACTCAATACATTAACATATTAAAGCATATATATTATCAGTCTTGAAAATCAAAGCAATATAATTTGTCACCAAGATCTGAGGTAAGCGAGCTTGATAACCACAATGTAACAAAATTAGCAATTTTATACAGAAATCATCAAGTTGGCATACTGGACCCATTCACTGGAATAGAATTAAAAGTGCCATAGGTGGATCGGTCATTTTGAGGAATTCTTGAATGACAGAAAGCCAACAGAATTATATATGCTGAGTCATAGAACAGAAAAAGAAAATGCTAACCCGACACAGTTACAAGTCTTGGCTCCTCCCCCTGATTCTCTTGCACTGAGCAACAGATGGGAGCCGTATCTGCCTCAACCTGAAGCAGTGAATTTGGTGTCTGAGCATTACCATAGTAATCAGGAATATTTCATAATGATAAAAAGTTCAATTCACCAGGAAGATAATAGCAGCTTTAAATATGTATATGCCCTTAATAACATGGTTTCAATATATACAAAGCAAAACTTGACAAAACTCAAAGGAGAAATAGACAAATCGGAGATTTTAATACAGATTTCTCACTGATAGAACAAATGGACAAAAAAAAATTAGTAAGGATGTAAAAAATTTGAAGAACATGATTAACATTTGACTGAATGGAAATAAATGCTGCATTTAATAACTGCAGAATACTTACCTTTAAAGGCTTTTCAGGAACATACAGAACATACTTTACAATTGACCATGTCTTGGGAAATAAAACAATTATCAACCAACTTAAAATGATTGTAATCATGGGGCGCCTTGGTGGCTCAGTGGGTTAAAGCCTCTGCCTTCAGCTCAGGCATGATCCCAGGGTCCTGGGATTGAGCTCCACATCGGGCTCTCTTCTCAGCAGGGAGCCTGCTTCCTCCTCTCTCTCTGCCTGCCTCTCTGCTTACTTGTGATCTCTGTCTGTCAAATAAATAAATAAAATCTTTAAAAAAATAAAAGGATTGTAGTTATATAAAGAATTTTCTCTGATTTTATTTTAGTTATGCTCTGATTTATTTAGTTATGCTCTGAATTTATTTTAGTTGTCTTAAAATTAGAAAATCTCATGTGATTAGAAGTTAAGAAATATATTCTTAAATACCCTGTGGATCAAAAAGGAAATCACAATGGAACTTAGAAAAAATTAAAACTGAAGACTAAAAGAAACACTGCATATTAAAACAAAATGCAAATATGACTAAGAAAAAAACTTAAAGGAAATACCAAAATGTTAATTTTGTGCTTGAAGTGGAGGCAGTAAATGTAGGTTCTTTTTAAGTATAATTCTGTATCTTTTCTATATTTTTAATAATGGATAGTATCACTTTTATAGCAAAACAGAATATCTTTTTCTACTTTTTTTTAAAAGATTTTTTTATTTATTTGAGAGAGAGCATGAGAGGGGAGAAGGTCAGAGGGAGAAGTAGACTTCCCATGGGGCTGGGAGCCCGATGCAGGACTCAATCCCAGGACTCTGGGATTGAGCCGAACTGAGCCACCCAGGCACTCTCTTTTCCTACTTTTCTCTTTTTATATTTCGGTAAAATATATGTAACATAAAACTTGCTATCTTACCCATTTTTTTCTTTTCTTTTTTAAAGATTTATTTATTTTAGAGAGTATGTGTGTGCACATGATGGGGGAGGGCAGAAGGAGAGGGAGAGAGTCTTAAGCCGACTGGGTACTGACAGACGCTGACACAGGGCCCAATCTCCTGACACGGAGATCACAACCTGAACTGAAACCAAGAGTCA
Organism: Lontra canadensis; assembly: GCF_010015895.1. NCBI lineage: Eukaryota > Metazoa > Chordata > Mammalia > Carnivora > Mustelidae > Lontra > Lontra canadensis. The sequence continues at coordinate 3,126,676 of NW_022631015.1, forward strand.
GTCGCATAAAGGACCGCACCACCCAGGCACCCACCATCGTACCCATTTTTAAGTGTACAATTCAGTAGCATTAAGTACACTTACAATCTTGTACAAACATTGCTAGTATCCATTTACATTTTTAAAAATCCCAAACAGAAACTCAATACCCATAAAATAAGGGTTTCCAGCCCCTGGAAACATTTAATTCCTGTTTCTATCTATGAATTTGCCTCTTCTAGGTACCTTACAGACATGGGGATCAGACAATATTTGTCTTTTCGTGTTTACCCTATTTCACCAAGCATAATGTTTTCAAGATTCATCCATGTTGTAGCCTGTGTTAGAGCTTCATTCCTTTTTAAGGCTGAATAATTCTGCATTTTATGTGTTTATCACAGTTTGATTATTGATTCAGCTGTGATGGATACTGAGTTGTTTCTACCTTTTATCTGTGAATAATGCTGCTATGAAACATTGGTGTACAATTTTTTTTTGAGCTCTTCCCTTCAATTGTTTTGGGTATATACATAAGAGTGGAATTGCTGTGTTGTGTGATAATGCTATGTTTAACTTTTGAGGACCCATCAAATTGTTTTCTATAATGGCCCTGCCATTTTATATTCCACCTGCAATACACCAGGTTCCAACTTCTCTACATTCTCAAAAACACTGTACATTCTCTGGGTTTTGTCTTGTTTTTTAAATAATAGCCATTCTAATGAGTATAATGTCATATATATCTTACATGGTGGTTTTGATGAGTATTTTCCTGATGACTAATGATGTTGAGACTTTTTTCATGTGCCATTTGTATATCTTCTTTAGAGAAATGTTTAGTCAAGCCCTTTGGTCATTTTTGAATTAAGTTGTTTATGTTTTATTGTTGAATTGTACAAATTCTTTATATAATCTTCATATTCATCCCTTATCAGAGATATATGATTTGCAAATATTTTTATTCCTATTCTGTGGATTATCTTTTCACTCTCTTGATAGTGTCCTTTGATGCACAGAGGTTTTAATTTTGATGTAGTTGCATTTATTTATTTTTATTTTGTTGCCTATGTTTTTGGTGTCCTAGTTGAGAAATTATTGTCAAATTGAATGTCATGAATCTTTTCCCCTATGTTTTCTTCTAATGTTTATATGGTTTGAGCACTTAAGCTTCAGTCTTTGGTCCATGTGAGTTAATTTTTGTATGTACTAAGGGTAAAGGTCCAGCTTCATTCTTTTAGGTGTTGATATCCTGTGTTCGGCCATTGCATGGTCTTGGCACTCTTGTTGAAAATCAGTGGGCCATGCAAAGGTTTATTTCTGGGTTCTCTATTATCTTCCATTGGTCTCTTCCTGTCCTTAGACCAATACCACAATGTTTTGATAACTGTAGTCTTGTAGTAAGTTTTGAAATCAGGAAGTTTGAATCCTCCAGATGTGTTCTTCTTTTTAAGCTTGTTTTGGATATTTGGGGGGGAAAAGTTTATTTTTTAAAAAAGGTTTATTCCTTGTAAGAGATACATGAAATCTTTACCATTTGAAAAGATTCATTTTTCTTATAAGAACTTTCTGGAACTATTTTCTGCTATTTATACTAAAGTATACATTTATGCTGTTAATTACAGAAAGAATATCCAGACCCAGTCCAGAATTCATTTGTGAAGAGAATGCATTCTCTCCAGATTGACTGCACAGCAATACCTCCAAGCAGGTCAAATTCAGGTAACATCCTGTGATTGAAAGTAATGTAGTCCCTTGCTTATTCATGCATTCACTCTCTTCTAGGAAATACTCTTCAGGACTGTAAAGAAACAGAAGAAGCTATAAAATTTAGGCCCTGCCTTAAAGGAATTTATAATATATTTGGGAGTGAACATACATATATCTGAAATAGTGAATAACAGTGTATTCACCAAAATCTCTTAAGCATCCTGAACGTAAGAGGCCTAACATACCTGACAGGGAGAAAGTGACGGCTCAGGAACAAGAGGGGACATGTGTCCTTGAGGTCCTTGAGGTCAGGGATAACAGATCCAGAGAACAAGCAGAGAAGCTGATCTCAGATTCAAGGAGGTATACTTTTTTCATTATAACAAAAGGAAAAACAGAGTATAGGATATTGAAACCACTTATTAGCTATCTGTTCTAAGGCAAATTGACCTCTTATAAACCCTGTCCATCAAATCATGATAATAATTGCTCCTACTCTTACAGGGCTTTGAAAGAATAAAAGAACCCATGGGAAGTACTGAACACCAAGCTGCTCCTGTTCTCATTTTGTAGCCCCGCGTCACACCAAGGAGACAGCCACCTTCTCTGCTACAAAACAAGTCCCTTTCTTCCTTGGTCATTCCCATGACACTCACGTTTCTGTTGCCTGTTAAAATTTCTCCAGCACTCTTTCACTACCATGCAGGGACTTCTACGAATTACCTATATAACTTGTAGGAAGAGGACCATCAAGTAAATGCTTTTTTATTTGTTGTCAAAGGTTTCAGTATTTTATTTTGAGGTACAGATGTGTGATGGTGCTCAGCTTTTATTTTACTTCTTGTTGCCTTATGAAACTCTTTCCAATGTTGATTATTTCTTTTCAGCCCCAGAACAGCCCAGCTCACTGCACAGTTCCCAGGGGCTTGGGATAGGTCCCGTGGAGGAGTCCTGGTTTGCTCCCTCCCTAGAGAACCAGCAGGAGGAGAATCAGCTCAGCTTGCAGAGTAAACTCCAGGAGGAAGCCAACTACCATCTTCATGGCAGCCGCATGGACAGGCAGACAAAACCACTCAGACAGAATGTGGTTTATAATAGAGAGGAGGAAAGGAGACGAAGGGTCTCCCATGACCCTTTTGCACAGCCAAAACCTTACGAGAACGTTCAGAATCCAGGAGTAGGCCTTACTTACTCTAGTGCAACCAGTCCTGGTCATGCACTACACCAACCAACGGGGCCAACCAGCCAACCCCAAGTACTGTACTGGAACAATGGATTGTACAATCCATTCCCTTTTGGAACAAGACCACAGGATCTGGGAGCAGCAAGTTCAAGAGCTTGGTATGGGCCAAATCCAAGCCATATGCCAAGTGTGCATAAAACTCCAGTGCCTGAGACCAACCTACTGGGAAACACACCCACCCTTTCATTCGGCACCTTCCCATCAAGAGGTAAACAGTTTTTTAGCTGCACCATTTTTTTTTTTTAATATTTCTGAAAATAAAGCAGCCATTAGCTCTCTTGTAGACTGTAAGTTGACAAGGGTGAGTTGCTTGTGGCCTTCAGCTACCAGATGCAGTATGCAACTGTGGATAGTCTCCATCAGATCACTTGGCCTCAGTTTGGGTGGGATTCATTGCAGCTGCCCACAAGTGTTGGGTTACAGGTCCTTGTAACCAGTAGGTATCTTCTTCTATAATCTGCATCACAGTGGTCCCATTATACCCAATCTCTGATGGAAGTGAAGGTCACTGCTTGAGTTCTTTTACTTGCTTGCTGTTTTCTGAAGGTTAAGAAAGAAGTCTTGGATATTTTAATTCTTATCTTATAAAACTCAAAGACTGCCATGTGTGATGAAAGCAAAATGTTGGGCTACCGTCCCCACCATTTATTTCCAGAGCTCTTTTCATCTTCCCAAACCGAGACTCTGTACTCAACAGACACTAATTCTCCATTCCCCTCCCTCTAGCCCTGGTAGCCACCATTCCACTTTGCATCTTTATGAATTTGACTACTCTGGAGTACTTCATATAAGTGGAATCATACAGTCTTTGTCCTCTTGTGACTGGCTTATTTCACTGAGCACAGTGTCCTAAAGGTTCATCCATGTTGTAGCATGCGTCAGAATTTCCTTCCTTTTGAAGGCTGAATAATATTCCATTGTCAGTATATAACACATTTTGTTTATCTGTTCCTCTGTTCCTCTGTTGATAGACACTGGTGACTTCCACTTTTTGGCTCTTGCTGCTATAGATATGGGTGTATAAATATCTGTTTGAGGCCCTGCATTTAGTTCCTTTGGGGTAGATACCCAGAAGTGGAATTGCTGGATCTTAAGCTAATTCTATTTTTAATTTTTGAGGAACCTCCATACTGTTTACCACACCATTTTGTATTCCCAACAGCAGCACACAGGGATACCAGTTCATCCACATGCTTGTTACTTTCTTTTTTTGTTTGTTTGTTTTGTTTTGTTTTTATAGTAGTTGTCCTGATGGATGTGAGATTGGTTCAGCTACATTTTAAAGAAGAAAGTTTCAAAGGTTGGCATAGAATAAAGAATTTAATATACCTCTGGAGTAAAGAAAGCTCTGCCCTTATACCATGTTGTATTTATTTCTCTTGCTTTCGATCTAGCTATACTTACCTGTGTGTTTCACTCCATTCAGATGAGTCTGTGAAATGTTCCATACACAACAGTGCTGGCATTCAGATTGGAGACCATAATTACATGGAGATTAGTGGAATGAGTTCAGTGCCACTGGACATGAACTTGAAAGAAGAGCCAGCTGCTAAGTACCACGATATCTTTGGTAAGATTTCCTTTAAGGACCTGTCGTCTAGCAGCCTTGAACTTTCTTACTTGTTTAGAGGGATGTTGTGGAATCCTGAAGTTTCTCTGATTATTCTCCCTGAAAGTTGCCCCATGTTTTCTCTATAACATGTCTCTGTAATTTCCATATAATTCCTTTGTGATTTATTTATGTTTATTATAGGGGGTAATTACAATATCTAATTAACTGATTTGTTATGAAAATTAAATGAGTCAATATGTATAAGGAGCTTAGAACACTGCCTGGCACGTAGTAAGGTCTATGAAAGTGTTGAACCCATCACCATCATCATCACCATCATCATCAGGATCAATATCACTACTTAGACCTGGGAGAGGCAGCTCCCTCCGATCTCATCAAAAGGGATTCTGACAAGATAGAAGACTATGCCCTCAACAGCACCCCTGTAATAAAAACAAGAGAGCTTTCTCTTAGAGGGTTCCACTATGTAACTTACATGTAACTTATGGAACTATATAACTCATATGTAAGTCTTATAGGGTTCCACTCATAACATTAATCCCAAAACACAACGGTGGGGGTGGGGGAGTGGGAAGAACACAGGCATGAGGCCAAAACAACAGGATTTAAGAACCCGGCCTTCTGATTAACCCCAGGATTGACAAAATGTTTCTATCTTATTAACTGGATAGTAAATATTTTAGGTTTCTCTGGCTCTGAGGTCTCTGTTGCAACTACTCAGCTGACATTATAGTGAATAGCAGTCACAGACGATATGTGCATATGTACATGGCTGTGTACTAATATAACTTTTTTTACAAAACAGGCAGCAGGCCAGATTTGGCCCACAGGCCATCGTTTACCAATCCCCAGCCTAATCCAATTGAAGACTAGGCCACCTTAGAGAGGAGGTTCCTAATTTTTCGGGTGACACAGGTTCCTGTGAGAATCTGATGAAACCAGGGTCCCTCTCCCGGAGACGTATTGACAAAACTTGGCAAATATCTTGGGAGGTTTTTGGACTACTGCCATCCAGTGGTGGTAACAGAAGCTGCATTGTGGGATGCTAGGAAAAGAATGGGAGTTGGTGGTGGGGGAGGAGAGCAGGAATGAAATGTCTTTTTTCCTTATATTTGGCTTATTGGGGTGGGATGAGGATCGAGGAAAATGTGTGTGATGGTGGTTTTATACTTTAGTTTCTTTTTGTTATTTTTATGAAGGCCTAAGGAGAAGGGACCAGTAGAAAGTGAGGGTATGGCTGTAGGAGAAGAGAAGATAGCACTTAGGGTAGAGGAGAGAGGAGTCCCAAAACAGATCTTGAAAAGTAGATACCTCATTCCTTAAAAGACAAGGGAAGGCACTGTAATTGAATGAGTTCACCCTTGATGGTCTTGACTTCCCTAAGAGGAAAATGAATTGTTGGGTGCAGGGGATCGGGAGTTGGATGACCTTGATTCTGGCCAGATATAAGTAGACAATGCGAAAAGGAACAAAAATGGCGTTTTTTCCTCTTCACATCAGGAAGGTCTGATATTAACGGGGTCACTGGATAAGGTTGTATAGAACAACTTCATAGCCAAGCTGGGCTTTCATTCCCAAAGCCATCAGCTGTGGCTCAGAGAGGAATCTGCTAGGAGGAAGAGGTTCTCTATTGTCTTCACATAAACATTCCAAATGGGCTTCCAGAAACATAAAGTATCACCTCATGGGTCAACAACTCATAATTAAGAAGTTATCTTTTTTACTGTCTCCCGATACTCTTTATACGGGTTTTTGAAACTAGAATGTTCAAATGGATTATAGCCTGATACCTTCTTCTCTTTTCTGTTTGGCAGAAAATATCACTAGTCTGACTGACAAACATCTGGATCCAGTCAGGGAAAATCTGGGAAAGCAATGGAAAAACTGTGCCCGTAAGCTGGGCTTCACTGAACCTCAGATTGATGAAATTGACCATGACTATGAGCGAGATGGACTAAAAGAAAAGGTTTACCAGATGCTCCAAAAGTGGCAGATGAGGGAAGGCAATAAGGGGGCCACAGTGGGAAAGCTGGCCTATGCGCTCTACCAGTGTTCAAGAACAGACCTCCTGAACTATTTGGTACGTATCAGCGAGAGCTAACTCCTGGAAGGGCCATGGCAGCATAAGGTCATCTCCTCGCCAGTAAGTAACCCACTGAAAGTGTGCTGCCTCCGATCCTGCAGAATTCTTTCCTCACTGATATAGGTTCTCTGCATGAAAATCTCCTGCATTCCATAGCTGGAGAATGGGAAAGAAATCTACAGCAAACAGCTTACTAACCGGGAAGACCTATTAACGGCCAAGGCCCAATCCAGAAAGTAGCCTAATTGGGTTTTGAAAGAGAGAGAGAGATGTTTGAGAAAGATAATTTTCTTTCAGTTCATTCCATAACCTTCAACAACATCATTCATTTACTTTCCTGGAGTTTTGTTCCAGCAAGAAAAAAAAAAAATTCAGGGGACACAAACAAAGTCAACCTTCTTATTTTATGCTCTCTTTTCCATAAAGACTCCTGTTATAACCAAAGTACGGTGAGATTGTGAGTTCTCTTCAACTAGGTTTTGTTGTTGTTGTTGTTGTTGTTGTTTTGTATTCTAGCCACAGTTCATTCCAAAACTACAAGATCTGTTAACTTCAGTATCAAATGTTGTGTCAGGTAGTACAGGCTTCAAGAATTACATGTAGTCTCCACTCCATAAATTAACTGAAGGGATTTTCAGTACTAAAACAGAAAAAAAAATAATAGAGAACAAAAATATCAGGATTTTCCAGTGGCTGTTGCAAGGAATTGCTACTAATTGTGGTGACTACATCAATTCTTAATGAAGTGTTTAAGTTCTTTCCTAGCATTCTAATACTTTCCTAGCATGTATGTATTGATCTCTTCATACCTGGTTGTGACTGGAGCCTCAGGGCTGATCACTGTCGAGCGGCTTCCTCAGATTACCCCAGGATGCTGTAGAAATATTTTCATTTTTTCTGTGAGCACCTGTGATGTTAAAAAAAAAGAAAAAAAAAAGGACGCTTCAAAGCCTAATAACTGCGCCTCTAACACTCAACCTTTCAAAGCCCACTCAAAACTCAGACCAGAAGACTAGAAGACTGAAGGCAAGCAAACCATTCGGTATCATTGCCTGCACGTGGCTAAACAGAGAGGGTGTGTCATTGTGCTCATCCCTTTCTGGAAGGAGGGAGTGATGCATGCAGTATGGTGACTCATGATGTCCGAACAGATTCTACAATCTGGTGGGCTGATAACAGTTTTATGGTTCCGATTCTAAAATCCCTCTAGCCCCAGCTGACAAACACATACATACACACACACACACACACACACACACACACACACACCCCTCCACTTGAAGTGGGACTATAAAACAGAATTTCTTAACTTTGCACTATTGGCATCTTGTGCCAGATAATTCTTTGTTGTGGGGGCTGTCCTGAGCACTGTAGGATCCGGATGTCTGAAAGTGTCCTCTACCCACTAGAAGCCAACAGTGCCATTCTTCCCTCCTCCTGTCGTGGGCTGGGACAAGCCAAAATGTCTTGAGACATTGTGAATGCTCCTTGGAAGGGCCCAATTGCCGCAGCTGAGAAGAGCACTGCTACAAAGTAATGAAGCTCAGTCTCTTATCCATACATATCCAGGCTCACTACTTCGTTGCCACATAGCATTAGATCATGTAGACCAAAACAAAAATTGGATGGAGAGATTCCCAGGCTTTGCTAGAGAGGAGTGGGTGGATGATTGCTTTTCTAAATGTATCCCTTGTACCTCTGTCCTAAGTGTCTAAATTCTCTAAATTCTAAAGCAATTGGAAGATCAAGTTTAGAGGCAAAAAAGGTATTTTTAATGGACTTTTAAAAATAAAATTTTGTACCTCAAATACTGAAATGATGTGTTTGTATAAATGAAACCGTTTGGGCTTCTTCACTTAGGTTGGCATTTCCTATATGTATTCTCTGTTTCACCCTCCTCTGTTAGCAGGCAAGAGGAAGCTGATAGTAAAAAGAGAAGTTTCTGGACAGCTTTTTGGCTCTCAGGATGAAATCACATTGCCTTGAGAGCCTGCAGCCCCACTGTCCTTCAAACACGGTTCGGAAATCTTTCCTTTAGCCCCCACTTTCTTAAAACTGGGCTGAAAAGAGCCAACTTTGTATCTGAAGAGTTTCAATACAAGAAATCAGTTGGGCAGAAAATTAATTAAGTGAGATGACACGGACTACAAAATGAGAAAGAAAACTATCCATACCTGGCTTCAGAAAAGATACTCACACCCTAAGGTTTCTACTGGTAAATAACGCTCCCTCCCAACTCTTACAGTCTTGTGCAGTCAGTGGATTTTCCACTTGGCTATGCTTACAATATGTGTTTGGGGTCCATCATATGACGTTAGATCTTTCAGAATAGTTCTTTCTTTCTCAGAAAATGTTTTACTTTTTATTTTTTTAAAATTTAAATATTTTTATAATTTTAAATTTTAATTTTTTTTAAATTTTAAATATTTTTTAAAAAATATATTTTTAATTTATTTGACAGAAAGAGAACTAGCAAGAGCAGGAACACAAACGGGGAGTGGGAGAGGGAGAAGCAGGCTTCCCATCAAACAGGGAGCCCAATGTGGGGCTCCATTCCAGGACCCTGGGATCATAACCTGAGCCGAAGGCAGATGCTTGGACTGAGCCACCCAGGAGTCCCCAGGAAATGTTTTAAATCGTATTTTGATGTGCATTTTAATGTGTCTTATTTATAAAGGTTTTTCTCTTACAATAATATAAATAAAAGTAGGTGTTTACTAAGATAAATGACTTAGCCAGTTGCAGATAAAAATGGGCTGTGTCAGCAGCAGGCTGTGACCCTACAATGGAAGACAAGCTCAACCTGACTTTATGTAAAAACTTCCTTGCCAGGAATGTGCAATGGTAGATGATATTGTTAATACTGGTTTCTCGCCATACAAGCGTAACCATGTCAACAAGATCAATTATTTTAGTCACATCTGTTCTTGTTGGATAAAAAAAAAAATCTACTAACTGCCAAAACTGAATTTAATACAACATCATGGTTTAAATTTCAAGTTTATTTTAACCCATTAGGTTTTAGTGTTTTAAGAGTAAGAAGTGAGGGGCGCCTGGGTGGCTCAGTGGGTTAAGCCTCTGCCTTCGGCTCAGGTCATGATCCTGAGGCGCCCCCAAAGTTATTTTTAAAACTGTATGATAGTGGGGTGCCTGGGTGACTCAGCGGGTTAAAGCCTCTGCCTTCGGCTCAGGTCATGATCCCGGGGTTCTGGGATTGAGCCCCGCATCTGGCTCTCTGCTCAGCAGGGAGCCTGCTTCCTCCTCTCTCTCTGCCTGTCTCTCTGCCTACTTGTGATCTCTGTCTGTCACATAAATAAATAAAATCTTAAAAAGAAAAACTGTACAATAGTGTTATGCATAAAGGACTAGTTCTCAAGTATGCACTTAAAAATCAACTGTGACACCAATAACCTAAAGCCTCACAGTGCTACCATTTTTGCTTCTCGGTAGGATAGCATGTTAAAATTGTACAATTGTTTTTACTCGCATGATCTCTGACCAGAAATCCCAAATCAACATCTCAGGAAAAAATAAGGAATTGTTGACCCACCAAAGGTTTCTGAAAGTCAGATGATAGTAGTCAGCTGAAATTATTTCTCTTTCCTTCTATGCGGGAAATTGATGTGACACATTAATGTTGAGAGAATATTTTTGCATAATCCATTTGTAGGCCAGCCTTGCCTTTATTGCTCAAGAAACTCAAATGGCCAGTGAGGATACTGCTATTACAACAGCGGGGTCTAACAGTGGAGGATAAAGAATGCAATATGCAAGGAAGCTATTTCTATCCTGAATAATTGGAGCCAAGGATAAACAGTGATGGTGAATCTGCCAGTTATTTCCAGTTTTTTCTCCACTGAATTGTGAATGCAGGCAATGTTTTATAACCTTTAGAAAGCTTGAATTATATGATCTGAAGAAGAAAAATACTTCAGTTGTGATAAAATACCAATAAAATTTACCATCTTAAGTAGATAGTTGAGTGGCATTAACTACACTCACATCATCTTGCTACTACCACCATTTCCATTTCCAGAACGCCTCTCATCTTACAAAACTGAAACTCTGCACCCATTAGACACTAACTCCCCATTCTCCCCTCCCCACCAGCCCTTGGCAAGCCACCTTTCTACTTTGTCTCTTTGAATTTGCCTATTCCAGTTACCTCATACACATGAAATCATACAGTATTTGTCCTTTTATGACTGGCGTATTCACTTAGCATCATGTCTCAATGTTCATCCATATTATGGCGTATGTCAGAATTTCCATCCATTTTAAAGAACAGTATTCCATTATATATATACACATTTATACCTTTATCCCTCCATTGACATTTGGGTTGCTTTCCACCTTTTCGCTGTTGTGAATAACGCTATGACCATGGGTGTATAAATATCTTTGAGACACTGTTTTCAATTCTTGAGGGTATGTAACCAGAAGTGGAATTCCTGGATCTTATGGCAGTTCTCGGTGTAATTTTTTGAGGACCCACCATACTGTTTTCCATTGCCACCGCACCATTTTACATGGTGCACAGTGTTCCAATTTCTCCACATCATCGCCAATACTTATTTTCTGGATTTTCTTCCTTTTTTTTTTTTTTTTTTTGGTAATAGCTATACCAATGGGTGTGAGATGAAAAATTTTATGAAGGAAAATTTTAATCCCAACATTCTTAGAAACAATTGCATTTCACCCCACCGATAGCAGCCAGCCTGAGCATCCCCCTTTCTCCACCACCCCTCCCGAGCCCCGCCGTGCCTGGGCACCCGCTCCCTGAGAGATGGGCGGAATGGGTGGACGCGGGCTCGCCTCCTTGAAGGGGCGGGTCACCGTGGCAACGAGTAAGGTAGAGTCGACTGGGACGCGCTCCTCGTGAGCCAGAGCTGGCACCCCGAGGGAAGACATCTGCGTTGCAGTATCCGTGGGACCCAGAGTCCAGTTTCTGTCAAGGGTCAGGAACAACCCAGTGGACTACGCGGCCGGGCACCCCGGAGTGACAAAAGTTAGGCTGGCGAAATGTCACCAATGAACGCCATCTCCAGGCAGAAGTCCCTGCGCATGCGTGTTCCCGGGCAGCCGGACGGAGCGGTCTTCGGCGCATGCGTGTTTTCTAGCGACTACGCGAGTGGGGCTGGGGCTCAGGCAGCAGGTGGGGAGGGGCGCAGGCTTGCTCCCCCGCGGGGCAGCCGAGCCTTCCCAGGGCGGCGGGTGGATCCTGGCGCTGGCGTCCTGCGCGCCTGGCGCCACCTGTGAGCATGGCTGCGACGCTAAACAGCCGGGTTTTGCGGAGGCTGCGGATTCTCCTCTCGGCTCTGAAGCCCGGGAACCAGGTCTCGCGTGCCGGGCCTGCAGCCGCATTCGGGTAATGGTACCCGCTTCCCTCCGGGAGCCCGCGGGGTCTGGTCCAAGTTCTGAGGGGCGGGGAGAGAGGAGCGCGCTAGCCTGGGGGCAGGCTGGGCGGTGCAGGTAGCGGCCTGGAGCGCCGCGTCTCCGCCCTCTTGCTTTTACCCGGCGATGGGGAGCCTGCCCGAGGTGGGTACGCGGGAGGCGGTGGAGCTAACCTCCACCTCTGCACCTCCGGGACTGAGCCCTTCAGCCATGCATCGGCTTCAGTTCTGTGACTCGGAAGCCTTAAAGGACTTGGGTGATGGAGTTCAAGCCCTTCATTGTGCAGACCAAAGAAACCCAGGGAGGTATCGTAATTTGCTTTTAGCCGCAGACACTCTCACGCCAGAGATTAGAATTCCAGACGCTTCATTCTTATTCGGTGCTCTGTCCAGTCTGTTCACACCTTCATGGCTCTGATCTCTCATGCTTCTTATATAAAAAACCAGCCTGAGAATGTCTGTGACCTATTAGCTCTAATAGTCCCGGGTCCCGGGTCCGAAGTCCTCGCGTCGTCTTTTTTTTTTTTTTTTTTTCCCTTTCTTTTGCTGATTTTGAACTTTAAGGTGCAAAAGAATCCCCTTGAGCGCCTGGGAAAATTCAGAATCCTTGGCCTGACTCTGAGGTTCTGATGTGGCAGGAAAGGCCAAGAATCTGCCTTTTTTTCTTTTCTGACTCCCTGCCCCCATCCTCACGTACGCTTCGAGATAAAACAAAACAACTAGATTAATCTCTGGCTTACTGTCTTAAAAATGGCTGCCCTTGGTCCCAGGAGATACTAAGCAGAAAATGTGGCTAGAACAGCGTGAGGCTTACTCTACTTTATTCCCTACGCACCTACTCCTCACTCTACACACATGGGTACACGGGGCATGTATGCAGTTAACTGGGCATGTATGCAATTCACTAATTGGTCAGTTCCGTTTATAACTAGGAAAAGTCAGATCCCAAATGGGTACCTGGCATTTAGAACTTCGGTTGATCCAATGTGGAAGCGTCTCATTTGAAATTTTAATTTGGAAGGAGAAGGGAAAAATCTGACCAGTTTTAAATTTTTATGTTGTGATCAACTAGTCCCTGAGTTTCATATTTGATTTAAGTTCTTTTTTATTATTTTAGAACTTTTAGACTTTCAGGACTGTCTTAATACAGGTGGGAAAAATAGGCCAGTGTTCACAGCTGTGTAAATCAACATTGAAAAGTGGCAATTTATTCAGTTTCCTATTTGGAGAAAGAGATTGAAATAAGGTTACTATATACCAATACTCAAGTTAAGATAGGTTAGTTAATGGTTGCAGGAAGGCCCCATTGATTGAGTGCAAATCATTCTTCCCATAACTCTGAAAAACAGGTTTCTCTGGATTTTGAACTGCCATTTTGTAAATGCAGTTGCAACTTGATATTACATGTAATCAGAGGAAACCAGCAGCGGTATTGGTTGTCCTGAAATGAAGCTGCAGCCTAGTACAAGGAGGTGAAAACACCCCTTTAAGACCTTTGCTTCTGAGCAGCCAGTACCCATCCTACACTTGAGTTGTGTTCCGGAAGCTTATTTTGTCTGTGGTTTGGAACTTTGACTCTTTTTTATTATCTGTAACTTTGACTCTTTTTTAGTTTGTAGTCTGTAAACTGATTTGTTCCGGGACCAGGTTAAAAAAAATAATAAAACAAATAATAATAATAATAACATTTTAAAGAAAAAGCCTTTCCTACCTGCAGTTGTATATTGAGTACAGTTCTAGTATTGATGATTTGCAGAACCTAACAACCTGCCAGAAGAAAAATGTCTTCTGAGCTCAACCTTGGGATGCTCTGCCTGAGAACCAGAGACCCTCCTTTCCCTGGCACCTGCCACTACCTTCTTTCTGCTGGCAATCAGGGTGGGTGGGGCCCCTTTGGGAGACTTTGTTCACCCATGAGGTAACAGAGCATGGAATCTGGTCTTTTACCTAGCTGCGTTGCCACTTCTAGCTGCGCAACTATGAGCAAGTTACTTAACTTCTCTAAGCCTAGTGCCTTGCAGTTTTGTTCTGAGCATTAGAGACAATAAATGTAAAGGGCCTGGAATATAATAAGAATTCACTAATTGGTAGCTACAGTTAGCACTGATACAGATTTGACTATCTTAGTAGTAATGCAGTGTGTAAAAGATCCAAAGTAAGTCATCAAAATTCATTTAATTCTAAGCCCTAGGGGTAGCTGCTACTTTGTTGTAGCTGATGGTTACTTTGGAATAAGTATACAAAATAATTAGCTGAACATAAGATAAACGGAGAATATGTAGGACTTTCAGAGTGAGGATGTGTCGTATTAATTGGCTCCATTTTTATTTCTTTTTTTTTTTTAAGATTTTATTTATTCATTTGACAGATCACGAGTAGGCTGAGAAGCAGGCAGAGAGAGGAAGGGAAGCAGGCTCCCTGCTGAGCAGAGAGCCCAATGCGGGTCTTGATCCCAGGACCCTGGGATCATGACCTGAGCTGAAGGCAGAGGCTTTCACCCACTGAGCCACCCAGGCACCCCTCCATTTTTATTTCTAAGCAAAGGCAAAATGCCAAAGGTGCTGATGTCAGACACTCAGGTATAAATTACCAGTAATGTGACGGGGGCCAGTTGTTGAAACACTCTAATCCTCAGGTTTCTCAACGATAAAATTAGGGTAAGTGTAATGTACATCACACAGCAAAACAAATGAGATAAGTAAGCTCTTAATAGAGTTGGTTACTGACCTTAAGCAATGAAACTAATTGTTAGTTTGTTTTCCCCAAGTTGTTAGATTCTTAAAGGAAACTTTCCTTCTTGGAAGGGAGTTAAGGCCCCCTCGGTCAGGGAGTTATTATCACTGTATTGCTTGTGACCTCTGTCCATTCACATAATTGCTTATCCAGCTTCCCAGAGAAAGAGAGTCAGAGACAAATAGGAGATAAGGTGATTCTAGGTGAGTATGCCCTCCTACAGGCTGTTTTTATTTTTATTTTTTTAAAGATTTTATTTATTTGACAGAGATCACAAGTAGGCAGAGAGAGAGAGAGAAGAGGAAGCAGGCTCCCTGCTGAGCAGAGACACCCCCACCCCAGGCTTCGGGGGCTCGATCCCAAGACACTGGGATCATGACCTGAGCCAAAGGCAGGGGCTTTAACCCACTGAGCCACCCAGGTACCCCTAAAACTCCATTTTTATGCTTACAGTTTTAGTGAACTAATTATTAGCAGGGAGAAAGTGGTGGTAAAGATGGATGGACACCCCGAAGGAAATATTCATTTTTGGTCTTTAAATTTTCTGAAGTTTTGTATCCTCTTTCCTGTGTGACAGTTTGGGAAATTTGGTCTCTTGACTGTGGGTCAAGTAATAATGCACATTTCAGGGCCATTGAAGGCCTGGTCTCTCTGTAGCCAGATTTTCTATCAACAGACACATAAAATGAGGCCTGAAGTACTGTCTAAGAGCCCCTTGCTAAGCTGGAGAGAAGAATGCTTTCCTCATTTCAGTGTTCTATCGATGATAAATAAATCATTCAGTAAATGATTTGATAACTCTATTTTTTAAATTCAGCAACTTTTTTTTAAATAAAATTTTTTACTTGCATTTAAATTGATTTGCTTTTACTTTTGTTCATAAACACTTCCCTATCCTGTTTCCCTAACCTGGAGATCGATGAAAGGTTGTTGGCAGCCTCCATTAACCCCATGGCGTGGGCTGATGTGACAGTGGGGCAGGTACCTCTGGTATGGGGACACATAGGATGTTGATGACAAGGCACTAGGGACATGTTCTTTTCCCTTAGCCTAGCTGCGGACCTCTTCAGCATTCAGCCCAAACCTTGCTCCCTGACTCCACTCTCCTGCCAGGCTGAACACTGCCTTGTCCCCACATAAATATGTCCCTTGCTCTGGGCCTTCGATCATGCTATTTCTTCTTCTAGAAGCACTCTCCACACCATATTCTTTTTTTCAAAATTTTACTCCTTTTGGAAGTTCAACTCAAAGGCTACTTCTTTCACTCTTCTCCAATTATCTCTGCTCAACCCCATATGGTCTCTGTCTCTCTTCTAAAACTATCTTCAAAGTCTTCTGCCTTAGTAACCCTCCCTGACATTGAGTTCCTATTAAGCCAAATTCTAGACTACATGGTTTTGTTTTTGCCTTCATCTTGGGCAACCAAAAGATGGGATGGGGATAATTGGGGGGAAAAGTTTGGAATGGGGAACCAAAACACAAATACAGCAAAACGCAAAGGGAGGTTAGAGGTGTTTTTGCATTAGAGACTTTGGAATGATCACGAAAGGTGAAGGAAAGGATTATGGCAGTGCCCTTGCCGGGCCCCGAACACTTGCAGACAGGGAGAGTCAGCAGTGTCCAGCCACAAAATCCCACTGTCTTGGATGTTGAGAAAGATGCCATGGGGAATGGGGTTCCTCTCATTGTATGTGCCATCTTCCCTGCACATGATTCCTACATGTATGTCCTTTAATGCGGCAAGGAAGGGGAGCCCCTCAAAAATCTTAGGACACGAGGTACAACAAAGGCACACGTCATTGCTAACATGAGCCGTGCGAATACAGGTCATCTCTAGCTAGTTGCTGCCTCATTCCTGGGTGGTGAATATGGGAAATCCTACTAACTAGTTCTAGCCGTGCTCGTTGTGCTCCTGGCCTCGGTCATCACCTTCTCTCCCTGATGGTTTGCAGAGGGAATCTCTTGTCTCTTTATCTTTTCTCCCGCTAGACTGTGGGCAAAAATGAATATGTCAGTTAATGTTTGCAGAGATGAATCTTTATTCCCAGAGAATTATTTGCCTTTATCTGGATCCTAGAGCCACCTTAACAGTAAAAATCAAGGACTCCGAAGAGCTTGGCAGTATCAGTATGATAGCACTGTTGCTCAGTGGCTTTATTATTGCTCCTCGTGATTTTTCTGTAGATAAGGAGCTTATAGTTAATGTCAGGCTGTATTACCACCCAATTCTGTTACTTTTGCAGAAATTGTGTTAAGACTTAATGTACCCGCATACAACACATTTGTTTCTGCATTCTCATTTGAAATTGGTGATGGGAGGAAACCAAAAGAGGAAAGAGAACCTCATTTTTTAAAAGAAGTTTTTATTTATTTGAGAGAGAGAGAGAGCATGAATGGGGGGAGGGGCAAAGGGAGAAGCAGACTTCCTGCTGAGCAGGGAGCCCAATGCAGGGCTCAATCCCAGGACCCTGGGGTCATGACCTGAGCCAAAGGCAGATGCTTAACTCACTGAGCCACCCAGGCACCGAGGACCTCATTTTTAAAAAAAAATGCTTCATTCCTGTAAGCATTTTGACTAATTGCAGACAGGTAATAGGGGTAGAAAATACGTAAAGAAAAGGGGGGCAGTGGTTAATTTAAATTCCTTAACATTCTGCCAGGAGAAGAGGAGCACCTCCTTCCAGCATCTGTCCTGGCATGCCAAAATGTCCTTTCCACACGTCACCCAGCCACCTGGGAAATCGGTGGGGAGGCTCTTAGAGCCTGATGCAGGAGTCTTGTGTGTGCTTATTGCTATGTATCCCTGCATGTTCATTCTGGAGGTTCTGGAAGAGCCATGGAGGAGAGGTTCATCAGAGCAGTACCCTTGATGTGGTCGGTACACGCATCAGTCCAAACAGACCTGGGCGCAGTCCTATGCCAGCATGTCCAGTTAGATACTATGTCATGGGAGGTGTTGGGCTAAGGAGGGTCAGCGACCCAGGGAGCGCTCTTGACACGGAAGGTTATGGACTCGCATGTTTAATCATCAACACACGTATTGCAACATGTTAAAAACCAGGCCGGCCGTAGCAGTGCAGACAGGCGTTCCCGCCAAGAGCCCTGCGGCGGCTGGCCAGAGAACACGAGAAGCCACATGTCTAAAGGACTCCTAGGGACCAAGGCCTTCTCTGTGGACTCCTGAGATCAGACTTGCCCCGAGGAACACTGCTGTGCAGCAGAAGTCCCAGGCCACCCCTCTAGATCTGCAAAGGTCCTGACCAGTGACTCCAGGCTCTGTGCCCTGGTTGTTTAACCTCGCATGTCATTGAGTGAAGCTCGTGCATCTGCCTGCACCCTTGGCACCGCTGGCTTCCAGCTTACCAGGTGTGTGCCCTTGAGGGTGTATGGCCGTTGATTTCAGCAAACTCTCAGTACTGTCATAGGGTAAGCCCCGGGCTGGCGGTGTAGGGCATTCAAACATGAAGGCATAGTTCAGACCTGCAGTCTAGCCCTGTTAGGTTTGGGAAACTTAAGCACAAATCAAAGGAATCCAAGAAGCCTGAGAAGGGTACTAGAGTTGACTCGGGTACAGAAAAGGGCGGTTTGTTCATATTACATTTATACTGCTAAGTAATCTTTCTTTGGGGTTGGGATTTTTCTCTTGCAGCACCTCAGTAACCTCTGCCAAAGTGGCTGTGAATGGTGTCCATTTGCATTATCAGCAGACGGGAGAGGGAGAACATGCAGTCCTCCTGCTTCCTGGAATGCTGGGTCTGGAAGTTTTTTAATGGAATTTGTGTGCTGTGTAGTCTATGATGCATTCACGTTATTAGATGCCAAATATTGATTATTGATTTTAGTGCTTTGTTAAATGCTTTAATATTTGCTACAAATTTAAGTGATAGAAAAGAAAGATAACTTTCTACTATATGTATTCTTTATTCCCTTAAATACCCAAGGTTTGGTTTTGTTTTTTTTTTTTTTCATGCAGTTACACCCTGTAGTTACCTATAATTTGGGAGGATGACAGGGGTTAAGGAGAGGGGTATGGGCAGCAGGGATTGACTAACTAGACGAGCTACTGACCAACCATCCCAGTGAGCCTGGGATTGAGGGATTCCAGGATGCAAGACTGCCAGAGCTAGAAGGTGGATTAATCCCCTTGTTGGAGTTGATTATATGCTCAATTAAAATAAGAGCTAAAAGCAAGACTTAATTTAAATCTTTTTGGAAATCAAAATTAGATTGGCATGAATGGAGCATAGTAAAGCCAACTGGATCCCAATTTTATCTTCCAGATAAGTAATTTACATGTATCCAGCTCAGGGAGATAATGTCCAGTGATTCCAGGATACTCAAATTTGGTTTTAAGGGTTTTGGTATTGTTTTAATTTAGTTAAATAATACCAATATATACTATTTCCTTGTGATTTATTTTCTTGTAAAAGTTAAATGCTAAAATGCCTTTCCAAACATATACACATATATGTGTGTGTGTAGAAGACATATATATATGCAAAAACATATGTATACTATGTATATATATGAAACATTGTATATACATATATCTAAGTTTTGTTTTGTTTTGTTTTTTCCCAAGTAGGCTACATACCTTGCGTGGAGCCCAACACAGGACTTGATCTCACAACCAGGTTAAGACCTGAGCTGAGATCCAGAGTTGTACATTAAACTAACTGAACCTCCCAGACACACTCTCCATTTATATTTTTGCCTTAGGTTTTCTGGTATTTACCAGATATTCAGAAAGGTAGATCTTCCCAGAAAGAATGGTGGTCCTTGATATTGTTAAATGATTCTGTACCATCTTAAAAGACATTTTGTAATAATAACTACTTTATCAAGCAAGATGTTTAGTATCTGTGTGTGGCCTGAGCTACAAGCCCTTAGCAGTGAAGCAGACTTTAAAAACAAAATGCTGACTCACCCCTGGACTGGGCTCCTTAGAACCTTCCACGCCACACACGGTAGGTGTTTGCACACAGTGGCCATGACCTCGTGGGCAGGCTGGGAACTGCCAGTCAGCTCCACCACAGCCTCAAGAACGGGGTTCTACTTGTTAACATGCTGTTGTTTGAATGAAACAAGTGAATCTGATTACTCCCCTCCACACCCTGCCCTCCCTCATTTTAATGTTTTAGTTGAGTTTTCTGGTGCTTACTTATAACCAGAAAATAAAATATGCAGGGCTGTTCACATTAGCCTAGTTAAAAACACCTGGGAATTTAAAATTCTACTTTGAATAACTTGGATCAAATCATATAAATTCATTGACAGATAATATTGGGATCTCTCTCATTTGTAACAGTCAATTTAAAAAAAAATCACCCAGAAACATACCATATTAGTAAGTCAATTTCTATGCAGTTTCATGAATTCCTTTTTTTTTTAATTAAAAAAAATTTTTTAAGGAAGATTAACTGGGAATATATCAAAAGTGCTGAAGTAATAAAGTAATAAAGGATCAAATGAATCCTCAAAGTTGCCACTAGGAGGAGACAAAAGGCAAGTCTGAACTCTACCAGGAAAGGAAGTCAGCCTGTCCGGAAATGGATTTTATTTATCATCACAAGGCTTCTTTGCTGACTGCATCCTGCTGTCCAACTTTTGAGTAGAAACTTGTTACTTTAAGATTGCAATTGTTTCTGCTTTTACCTTAACGTGCTTGAAATAATGAAATCGTTCACCTGAGGGTAACCGAGTGGCTATTTTTAGGAAGCGGAGAGACTGATTTTGGACCCCAGATCCAGAACCTGAATAAGAAGCTCTTCACGGTGGTTGCCTGGGATCCTCGAGGATATGGACATTCCAGACCCCCAGATCGAGACTTCCCAGCGGACTTTTTTGAAAGGGATGCAAAAGATGCTGTTGATTTGATGAAGGTGGGTCTCTTAGGGAAGAGCCCAGAGGAGGGAGGAGGGCTGGGCATGTCTTCATCCATTTTGTTTTTTTTCTATCTATAAGAGTAATACTGTGTAATTCCTGCAGAAAGTTCAGGGAGTTCAAATAGGTATGAATTAGGAAGTAGAAATATCCCACAATCCAACTATTGAGAGATACTCTTGCTATGACTTTAAGACTGCCTTTCCAGCCAATCTTTTTTTTTTTCAATCTAGTTAACATATAGTGTATTATTAATTTCAGAGGTAGAATTTAGGGATTCATCAGTTGCATATAACACCCAGTGCTCATCACATCATGTACCCTCCATAATGTCCATCACCCAGTCACCCCATCCTTCCACCTACCTCCCCGCCAGCGACCCTCAGTTTGTTTCCTAGAGTTAAGAGTCTCTTATGGTATGTCTCCCTCTCTGTTTTCATCTTATTTTATTTTTCCTTCCCTTCCCCTCTACTCATTTGTTTTGTTTCTTAAATTCCACATGGGAGTAAAATCATATAGTATTTGTATTTTGCTCAGCATAATCCCCTCTAGTTTCTTCCATGTTATTGCAAATGGCAGTGGAATAAAAAAGATTTCATTCTTTTCGATGGCTGAGGGATATTCCATTGTATGTATAGACCACATCTTCTTTATCCATTCATCCATTGATAGACTTCTGGTCTCTTTTCTTATTTTGGCAATTGTGGACACTGCTGCTATAATAAACATTGGGGTGCGTGTGTCCCTTTGAATCACTGTGTTTGTATCCTTGAGATAAATACCTAGTAGTGTAATTGCTGGGTTGTAGGGTAACTCTATTTTTAACTTTTTGAGGAGGCTCCATTCTGTTTTCCAGAGCAGCTGCCCCAGTTTGCATTCCCACTAACAGGGCAAGAGGGTTCCCCTCCAGGCAGTCTCATTACATTTATAAGTACACAGTTTTGTATTGACAGCATCATCCTTACCCATAATGTTTTTCCAAATTACTGTTCTTTGAACAATTTGTCAAGGAGATACTTCCATGTAAACAAATAATGGGTTCAAGTAAGTCTTATAATTGTCACACAGTATTCCATTGTGGGGGTGCTCTGTCTTATTCACCCCTCTCTAATGGCAGATAAATACTCAAATTTTTAAATTGCTTTTTTGTGTGATTATAAACAGCAGTGCAGGAAACACTGTTTTACCTGTGGACATTTTCGATCTCTTATAAACAATGTGGTGTGGACACCCCTGGACCTGTCCCCTGGTGCACGGGTGTAGGAGTTCCTTGCATATCTAGGGGATGATGCTGGGGTGTAGAAGACACAAATGTTCCTTTTACAAGATAGAGCCAAATGATTATCCATGCTACTTACAGCAATGTATAGTCCCCTCAGCATCTTGGGCTGATATTTGTTAAATCTTTCATTTTCCAAATCATTCTATTTTTACTTCGAGGCAGCATCTCTCAGATGTAATCTTAATTCAGTTTCCCTGTCAAACACGTTTTCAGAGCCTGATTGATTTAAGGATGAACATAACCTCCCTGTGACACCATTCTCCTCCACCCTGTTCTTCCCACAGTTGCAGTCAGTGTTTTTATCAGATGCGATGACTTCATTCCACCCAGTAAATATTAAGTTTCCCTCTCTAATCTGCATGACTGTTCTCAAAGCCTTCGCTCAGGCGTGGGTGTGTGTGCACATGTTACTTGTCATTCCCAAGGACAGCTGATCGCCACTGTTTCCAGAGATTCTGTCCAACCAGAAGATGTGGTTCCCTCATTAATTCAAAACAATACTCTGTACTTAGGGGGTTTTTTAAAAATTAAATTTAATGAATATATACTGCATTATTAGTTTCAGAGTTACTTAGGATTTTACGATACTTATATTTATCCCAAAACTAATTGAGGAAAACACATTTGCATCATCAAATGACAGAGTCTAGCATTTTTCTTTAATTGCCAGCGGCTGCTCCAAACCTCACAGCTGTATTGATTTTGATGATTGTCAGTTACGGGATTCCTTTAGCAGAGAGGAGCAGTTGGCTGTGCTATGCGTTTCGCTGTATTCCTTGCAGACGCTGAAGTTTCAGAAGGTGTCTCTGCTGGGGTGGAGTGATGGTGGCATCACCTCTCTCATTGCGGCTGCAAAATACCCATCATACATCGACAAGATGGTGATCTGGGGAGCCAATGCCTACGTGACTGATGAAGATGAGAAGATTTATCAAGGTAGGTTTCTCGAATCAGAGATGTCATGACAAGTGGCACCTTTGCTCTCCCCTTCTCGGGACTTAACTTCAATGTGTATTGACAAGTCAGTCCTGTCTCATCTGCTTCCAGTTCTCAACTCTGAGTTGGAAAAGTCATGAGATCTCAGAAAAGTCCTGCAGTTCAACTAGCCTGTGTCTTAACACTTTCTATTTGCAGAAACGACACCTTTGTGACTCCGGAGAAGGTTCTAGAAAATCCGCGTTCACATTTCCGACTACTGATAGTGAACTACACGGAGGGAGGGCTTGATGGAAAGTGTTCTTCAGGACCTCATTTAAAATTATGGGAGCGTAAAAAGGAACATTGTATTCAAATATGAAACCTTATATTTTGATAAAGAAATTTTGTGCTGTTCACATCTCATAAGGTTGTCCTTCAAGCTTATCTTTGAAGTTTTTAGAGGCAAGAGAACGGGGACTGGCAAATTACAGCCTGTGGGCCAAATCCAGCCCATCTGTTTTTGTAAGGCTAAGCAATGATGGAGAAGACCAGTGCCGTCAGGCCTAGAGATCAAGCAGGGGTGCCCCCTCCATCCCTGTTTCCTCCTCTGCACCCAGATTTGCTGCCCAGGGCTTGTGCTGGTAGCCGCTTACACACTGGTGACTGCTGGCCATTCCCAGGCACCAAGCTGTGGGATTGCAGTCAGCAAATTGGTACTTGCTTAGCCTCCAGCAGGCTGACCAAACTGAAACTTCTCAGCTCTTGGGAGAAAAGAAGGACACATTGGAATCTGGAGGTGTCTGGGGCAAAACGCAAAACTCCCCTGGGCTACCACATCACCAGCATCTGCCAGCTTGACCCACCAGGACCCTCTTCTTCAATCTGATGGCTTTTTATTACGAGTATGTTTCTACTGGATCCCAGATGGCCAGGCCCCGGCAGTTGGGGTCAAGCGGGTCAGAGGTCTCTCACCTTAAATCTACCTACCTAATACGTTTGATTTTGCCTTTTGGCTTGCAAAGCCAAAAATACTCTCTGGCCCTTGACAGAAAACATTTGCAGACCCAGGCACTTGAAAATGACAAGTCTAGTTTTATTCAGCTGGTTCTGTAAGTCACCTGATTTAAGTAAGCCATGAAATGGCTTAAATTACAGAATCTTAGTTCTTTGCACTGTTTGGGAAAGGACAGTGAACCTCTTAAATGATGAGTCTGAAGCAGTCACCTATCCTAATCTGTACTTCTGCTTGTCCTCGTTGTATCCCTACCAGGTTCAGAGGGAAGAAAATCCTGTAAAGGGAATGGAAATGCCTGTGGCCATGCCTGCCTTCCGTGTCTGATAATGCCGATGTCTGGGTCATCTTAGGGTCAGCATTTGCTGGTTGTCTTTTCCCTTGATAATTGGTCAGATTTGCCTCTTTAGGGGTTGTAGAGTTTTTCATTTATTTATTTGTTGGCTTTGTACTTTGCTTGATTTGGGATTGTTTTTACTGTACTATGTTGTGACTCTGTATCCTGTTAAAACTCTGAGGAACGTTGATATTTTTTTCCCTTGGCATGCAGTCAGCCTAGTTAGGTTCATACTGCAAATTCTGTTTAGCCTTCTGTGGGCTGTAGTTCCAGCATCAGGTCCATTCTTGAAGACTGTGCTACGCTTGCCCGTGTCTGCCCCACACAGACCCCACTCAGGCTATGTATGCTGGGACGTAGGTAGTGGTTCATATGGTTGTTCAGTTCTTGACGCTTATGCTGAATGCTTTTTTGCATCTTCCCCAGGCACGGAAAACTCAGGGGTGATCCCAGGACTTGAACCATTTTATCAATTCATATGCAGAATTAGGGACTCAGCTCCTATGACCAGAAGCACAGACTTTCCTCAGAAAGACAGGTCTCAGCCTCCCCCGCATCCCCCGCTATTGTGCAGTTCATGCAACTGGAGCCATCTTTAGGGAAAAACAGCCAGAGAAAAGAGATAGAAGAAATAACAGGGATTTTGCTTACTATGGTCCCCTTTTTTCTGGTACCTTCAATCAGAGAGCTAGCCTTCTCTTGGGGTTTTAGGGGCCTGCCAGTCACTGGACTAGTAGTGCAGGCCCATGGACTAGAGTAGGAAGAAAGAGAGAGAGAAACAGTTTTCCTCAAGCAGGGGAACCTGGTCCTGGTCCTCTGGCTAACTCTAGGGGTCTTCTCCTGAAGTTTCACTTTCAGCAGCCCCCAACCACATGTGTGATTCTCCCCTCACCCTTTGTCTCAAAGTTGAGACTCAAAGGAAGAAAAGGGAAATAAGAAACTCATCCCCTTTCTGGGTCGTTATTTAAGGTTTAACTGTCCAGCCTCCTGCTTTTACTCCTTGGCACGTAGTTGCTCCTTGTTCCATCTGGAGTCCAGCTATAATCTCTGAGCTGGGGGCTCACGCCAACTTAGCCAGTACCCACGCCTGAGAGATACTGGGTGCTCTCTGGAACAGACTTCTCACAGCTTCTGCTATGACTAGGGGTGATGTTCTCTAAACCACTCTTTAGCCAGACTCCTCCTGAGCCCCGAAGCCAGATTTCTGTCTACTGGCTGAGCACCTTCCTCCAGATAGCCTGTAACTAGTGTGTCTGCCTTGAACTTGCTACCTTGTGGCTCTCGACTCTTCCCACACCCCAGCCCATAATCTCTGTCTCAGTGAGTGGGGCCAGGTCCCCCTGGGAGGAAACCCCTCCTCTCCTCCTGCCCACCGTTTTCCTGCTTCAGACCCTCGGCCTCTGAGGGCGGTTGGTCTTCCAAGGAAGAGTCTCCTCACTAAGGCAAAAGCCTGGTCCTTGGATTCTGTGACTTAAATTCCTTCAGTGACTTCAGTGACATCCAAGCACCTGGGCCCGGCCCGCCCCATAGCCAGCTGCTCCTTTCCCCTCAGCCTTCCTGTGCGGCTCCCACATTGAGCAGCTGCCATTCCTGAAACAGGCTTGCTCCTTTGTGCCTCTCTGCCTCGGTGTCTGCTCCCGTGCTTGCCTACGTGGCCTCCTGTCCAGCCCAGTGTCCTCACCACACACGGCTGCTTTAGCCACCGTCCCCAGCTCCTGCGGCCCAGCGCCGTGCACCGGGTGGATGCTTGTGCCTCTTGGGCTCTGGAGCACTTTGCACATCCTGTCACAGGGGGCTGATTGTCCTGGGCGCTGTTACCCTGTGACATCTTCCCCTCAGTCACCACTGTGTGAACTCCACATGTTCAGTGACTCCGACTTCCCTCCTTTATGCAGACAAATCCTGAGAAGCTCCCTCTTCACCTCCCAGTCCTCTTTCTGTTACTGTCTGCTGTGTTTCTACTGTGTTTCGGCTGCCCTTCCTGGCTGCCAGGCCCTTCCCTCATGCCCTGCTCTCTCCCTGACTTGTGCTGGGGCTGGGGGGTGGCGTCCGACCCACTGGCCTTGTGGAACCCGCGCCTCTGTGCTGCCAAGCCCCTCGGATGCTTTATGGCCCTTCGGCTCCTTGGTCATTCTGCAGCATTTGAAAACACACACGTGCTGTGATATTGATCCCACCCTTCTTCTTCTTCATTTTTCTTTTCAAGATTTTATTTATTTATTTGACAGACAGAGATCACAAGTAGGCAGAGAGGCAGGCAGAGAGAGAGGGGGAAGCGGGCTCCCCGCCGAGCAGAGAGCCCCATGCGGGGCTCGATCCCAGGACCCGGAGATCATGACCTGAGCTGAAGGCAGAGGCTTAACCCACTGAGCCACCCAGGCGCCCCATGATCCCACCCTTCTTCTTGAAACTTCCTCTGCCTTGAGGTTCTCACCTCCATGTGCACAGCTTTCCCCTTATCTCTGCCTGTTCTCTGGTTCGACACCTTCTCTGCTCTATCTGCCGGCCACCATCCAGAAAGGAGCTCTCTGCTCCTCTTCCCGTTCTTACACCCAAGAAGCTTCCCTCGTCCCTTGGCGTCCTCAGACTCCAAAATTCCAGATATTCAACTTCGTGTCCATTTTTCTTACCTGGTTGCCCCCGCAGCCCCTTACCTTCACAGTGTGTCTGAAGTCGAACTCCTAATCGTTCCTCCACACCTGCTCCTCCTGCTGCATTTCCCACCTTGCTAAGCGACAGTCAGTGGAATGTATTCTTTCTTCTGCAAAAGAATATTTGAATTATGACCTATGGAATGGCTGCTATGAGCTCACGTTAACATAGCTACTTATGACTCAACCTGAGGCTCAGACAAGCGAAGAAACCTGTGTTGATGTCCAGCTGGGAGGTCTGCCAGTAAAGCCCAGCATTTCATGTCTGCAACGTCATGTTCCCGTCCTCCGAGTTCTTCCAGTCCTCCGAGTTCTTCCAGCGTTCTGCTGAGCTCTGTCTGGAAGCCGTCTCACCTTTTCCGTTCCTCCTGCCAGGCCCCAGGTCCAAGCCTCCCCATCTGTCTCCACTTAGCTCCACCAGCACTTTCCAACCTGCCCTGTCTTTACCTCCTTTCAGTCTACTTTCCAAACTGCTTGGATGGTAGTTTGCTAAGATGTAAATCTCATTATATCTTACTTGAAGACCCTCCAAGGTCTTGCATAGCTTTCCAGTTAAGTAGAGTTCAGACTCCTCTGCTTTGCTCACAGAGTTTGAGTGAGCCTGGATGCCCCCCGTCTTTCTAGGTCCCTCTGCTGCCGCTTGGTCTCCTCTACCCCCACTTGCCCATCCTTTTCTCTGGACACCTGGAAACTCCTGAAGTTCTAGCAATAGATGGCATGGCTCCCATATTTGCTTGCTGGCTTCTGTTCTCGCAGACTTAGACCTCCTCCAGGAAGCCCACCACTACTGCCACTTCCTGCCATTGCCCCTCTGAGCTCACTAACCCTCCACCATCCTCCCCCAGCCTCTTCCATGACATCTATCCCACTCTTCTACAGAGGTCGTTTATAACTCTAGATGGTAAGGCTCTTGAAGGCAAGAGACCAAATCTCACTGAAATTTGTATGTGCTGTGACCCACACTCAGCAGCCTTCAAATAACGTTTACTGGATTAATTCACTAATTAATAGTGAGTGAATGAGTTTTCTTCTGGTGCTTAGCACAAATTATATGCTCAAAAAAAGAAATGTATCCATTTTTGGGGGGGATACAAATTATATCTATTTTGCATCAACAAATAGTTTGATTCAAATAGTTATTTTAGGAACTTAACTGTGAAACATAATTGCTACTTATTTTTTGGTGGAAATTATGCTTTGGGGTAAAACTGGCTTCCTCTTGAAAAAAAAGTTAACAGAAGTTAAGTATATAAATACATAGAATATTTTTGAGTGTTTGTTATATGCTGGGTACTGTTGGCACATTTCATATGTAACTTATTTACTCTTTTTTTAAAAGATTTTATTTACTTACTTGACAGAGAGAGAGATCACAAATAGCCAGAGAGGCAGGCAGAGAGAGAGAGGGAAGCAGGCTCCCTGCTGAGCAGAGAGCCCCATGCGGGGCTTGATCCCAGGACCCTGAGATCATGACTTGAGGCGAAAGCAGAGGTTTAACCCCCTGAGCCACCCAGGTGCCCCACTTATTTACTCTTTATCTCAGGGTATTATAATTCTCATTTTTCAGATGAGGAGACAGGCACAGAGAGGTTAAGGAAATTGCTCAGGCTCACCAAGGTAGGAGGTGCGAGTGCTGGATTCGGACCCAGCCAGGCTGACTTCTGAGCCTGTGTGCTTAACCACAGTTCTTGGGGTGAACATCTGCTTGCCCAGCTACTGCTGGATTTTTCTGCCCCTTGAGATTTATTTAGATAGTAGTGTCCCTGAGAGTCTGAAGCCATGCCCCAGAGTTTACTTACTAATAGATACCCTTCACTCTAGTGCCTGCTTTTACTGAGTTAATTCACTTGGAGAAATCTCTCGCTATCCTGAGGAGGCATTTACATGTTAGCAAGAAAAATGTCTTCACATTGAACATTAGCCAACTTGGATCTTGAACGATCTTGGCCTTCCTGTCACAGCAGAATTTTTTTATTTTATAAAAATATATATAATTTTGTGGAAAATGTTACACTTATAGTACAATTAATAACATTAAAATATAATAATAAAATATTGTATTATATTACATATAGGTATATTTATATTAAATCTATTTGTGTATCTTCTAAATATATAAATTAAACACAAATACTTTATATATTTATACTATATATTATATAAGGCATAGAATATATATTTAAATTTTATTTTGTAATTTATTATATAATATTTTATGTAGATTTATTATTTATAATTGAATTTTATTTAATTGATTGATACATATAATGCAATACATGTGACCTTGTAACTTAACGGACACCCATGAGCCCGCCATGGCACATTAAGACTGATCTCTGTTCGTACCTTCACTGTATCCTCATGCTTCCTCCCCAGTCCACCCCTGCCTCTACCCTGAGGCCTACGATCATCCCTATGCCTTTTGGAAAACACTTCTGTCACACCTGTTTATATTCCTGAACAATATGTAATTTAGTTTTATTTGTTTTCGAGCCGTACAAAGTGACTTCATACTATAGATCATCTTCTGTGACTCACTGTTTTCAATGAATGTTGAATTTCTAAGATTCCTTCCTGATACTGCTGTATTGGGCAGCAGTATTTTATTTTCCATCTCTTTTATCTATGGACTGTGGGTCTGTTTTCACTGTCGCTGTGAACATGCATGCACATATCTCCTGGGGCCTATGAGCCACAGTGTCCATCTGGGGTATAGGCCCATATGTGAGATTTGCTGAATATTGTTGTATGCAAATACACCATGTTGCAAGTGACCAGCTGTTTTCCAACTACATAAATGCATTTCCACCACCAGTGTATTAGATTCCTTAATTTACATCCTCAACAAAACCTTGGAATCATCAGACTTCTTAGCGGATGTGAAATGGTACCTTACTGGGGGACATAATTTGCATCTTCCTCTTTCTAATAGGATTGAGAATCTTTTTACGCATGTATGCACCACTGTGGTTTCTTCTCCTGTATTGTACCTACTCATGTCGTTTTGTTTCTTCTTGTTGATTTATATGTATAAAAGGTTACATAAAAGTTTTAAAACGGTTTGTTTAATAGGCATACCGTGTGAAGTCTAACAACAGGACATACACCCAAGGACCCTCCACCCAGCCTGAGACTAGACCACTTCCAATATTATTATGGTGTTACTGATTTGCAGAGTGTTTGCTGTTGGACAGTCTGATTAGCCCCTTGCTGGTTATTAATTGCCTTGGTCCTTAGGCAGCATAGCTTGTGCCTTATCCTTTCGCTTCCTTTACAGACAGAACTAATATTAAAGTAAAAAAATGTTCCAGCATTCTGTTTTCTCATTAGCTTGGTATGTTTGTGTGTTTTCACTCTTACGGACATGTTTGTCAGTTTCTTGACTCCCCTTTCCTTCTTTCGTCTCAGATATTCCTCCCAAGCTCACTTCTCTTTCTCCTCGAGTTATTTTTTAGAAGTTTTTCAAGGGCAGTTCTGATTTTTTTTTATTAACATATAATGTATTATTAGCCCCAGGGATACAGGTCTGTGAATCGCCAGGTTTATACACTTCACAGCACTCACCATAGCACATACCCTCCCCAGTATCCATAACCCAGCCACCCTCTCCCTACCCCCCTACCCCCAGCAACCCTCAGTTTGTTTTGTGAGATTAAGAGTGTCTTATGGTTTGTCTCCCTCCCAATCCCATCTTGTTTCATTTATTCTTTT
This sequence comes from Lontra canadensis, assembly GCF_010015895.1. Lineage (NCBI taxonomy): Eukaryota > Metazoa > Chordata > Mammalia > Carnivora > Mustelidae > Lontra > Lontra canadensis. Next base: position 3,157,181 of record NW_022631015.1, read on the forward strand.
CCTGCCCCCGCAAACCCCCCACATTGCATCTCCACTTCCTCTTATCGGTGAGATAATATGATAGTTGTCTTTCTCCTATTGACTTATTTCACTAAGCATAATACTGTCTAGTTCCATCCACATCATCGCAAATGGCAAGATTTAATTTATTTTGATGGCTGCATAGTATTCCATTGTATATGTATATATATACTGCATCTTCTTTATCCATTCATCTGTTGATGGACATCTAGGTTCTTTCCATACTTTGGTTATTGTGGACATTGCTGCTATAAACATTCAGGTGCACGTGACCCTTCGGATCACTACGTTTGTATCTTTACAGTAAATACCCAGTAGTGCAATTGCTGGGTCGTAGGGTAGCTCTGTTTTCAACTGTTTTCCAGAGTGGCTGCACCAGCTTGCATTCCCACCAACAGTGTAGGAGGGTTCCCCTTTCTCCACATCCTTGCCATCATCTGTCATTTCCTGACTTGTTAATTTTAGCCATTCTGACTGCTGTGAGGTGGTGTCTCATTGTGGTTTTGATTTGTATTTCCCTGATGCCGAGTGATATGGAGGACTTTTTCATGTGTCTGTTGGCCATCTGGATGTCTTCTTTGCAGAAATGTCTGTTCATGTCCTCTGCCCATTTCTTGATTGGATTATTTGTTCTTTGGGTATTGCGTTTGATAAGTTCTTTATAGATTTTGGATACTAGCCCTTTATCTGATATGTCATTTGCAAATATCTTCTCCCATCCTGTCAGTTGTCTTTGGTTTTGTTAACTGTTTCCTTTGCTGTGCAAAAGCTTTTGATCTTGATGAAGTCCCAATAGTTCATTTTTGAAGGGCAGCTCTGTTAATAGTGATCTCCGTTTTCACCTCAAAATGTCTTTGATTCCACACTCATTCTTGAAAGATTATTTGGCTAAGTGCAGAAATATAAATGGCAGATTATTTTCTCCGCCATTCCACGGTCTTCTGCCTTCCTCGACCGCTGTTGAGAAGTTTTGCCCGTTTAGCTTTCCCCCCTCTGGAGTGATGTGTCTCATCTCTGGCTGTTTTCCAGGTTTTTTCTCTCTCTCCTTGAGGTATTGCTATTTTACTATTGTGGGGCTAGATGCGAATTCCTTTTTATTTATCCAGTTTGGGTTACATAAATTTTTGTTTGTGGACCTTTATCTTTGATCAATTCTGGGAATCATTCTTGCCTATATCCTCCCTTCTGTACTGCATCTCCTCTGTTCTCATCCACTCTCCCTCACTCTCCCCCATCTGGGACTGATTGGACTTTGTGGGCCTTGCCTTCCCATCTTCCCTGTCTCTCATTCATCTTCTTGTCTCTCTGTGTGGTGGGCTGCATCTTTTCTCAAGCTTTCTCTTCCAGTATTCTAGCTTTTTCATTAGCTTTATGAAGATTCTGATTGTTTTGTGACATGTGATTACCATCGAATATTGGCTTACTCTTAATCTGAAAACACACACACACACACACACACACACAAAGACCATGCATACAAATTGATGATACTTTCCTTCAGAGAGGATTTACATTTGCTACCCTAGGGAAGCACAGGATCATACCAGGTTGGGGCCATTCTCATCTCCATTTAATCTAGAAATCTCAGATTTGGCTCTACCCACCCAGTCCCAACTACCAGTTCCATTTCCCCCAAAAGCAACCCTGCCTTTTGAGTAGTCTTACCACTCTTTGCTCTCTTCTTAGGTTCTCTTTCTCACACACACACCTTCATATGATAGTTTCCATTAATTGCTGCAACTCCAACAATGCAACAGTAAATATGTTTTATGAACAGTCTAGTCATAGGGACACCTGGGTGGCTCAGTTTGTTGAGTACTGACTCTTGATCTCAGCTCAGGTCTTGATCTCAGGGTCATGAGTTCAAGCCCTGCATTGCACTCCACATTGAGCGTGGAGCCTACCTTAAAAAAAAAAAAAAATAGTCATTCCCCTGCAAGGGCACCTTGCAGAGGATGTGGTCTGCAATAGAGCCCAAAGTAGAAATACCTGTGGGAGATTTCTTTATTGGCCATCTTTATGACCTCTTGCTGGCTCCTCTTTCCTCTCCCCTCTTCCAGCTCTCCTTTTTCTTCTTCCCAGATCTCTTCTGTCTGCTCTTAATTTCCAGACTTCTCTGCGCCCCTCTGTGAAGTCTTTTCACTCCTGTGCAGAGCAGCTCAGCTCCCCTCGGCCTCCATGTGCACCGCCGGGCCTACCTCTGCAGGCGGGTACCGATCTGGTGCTGGCTGTCACAGCATCTGCCAGTTGTGGTTGTAAACAGCACTTTTCCCTCCACTCTGTAATCTGCATTCACTGAGTGCATACAAGCTGCCTGCCCGGGTCCTCGCGCTGTCGGGAGCTCTGCGGAGGGGTTATTTTCAGTATGAATTCATGTCATTAGTCATGTGTTGTCTTTTGAGGTATGTTGTGTAGGAGAAGCACCATGTTAAAAGCTGACATTAAGCATTGTCAGACCCAGAAGCATTAGAATTATCAGTGTGTTTAAAGAAATATAGAAAAGAGTGGGCTGAGTAATTGAGTTTGTTCATGAGTTGTTTTTTTTTTTAATATTTATTTATTTGACACAGAGAGAGACAGGGAGAGAGGAAACACAAGCAGGGGGAGTAGGAGAGGGAGAAGCAGGCTTCCCACTGAGCGGGGAGCCCAATGCAGGGCTCGATCCCAGGACCCTGGGATCATAACCTGAGCCAAAGGCAGACGCTTACTGAGCCACCCAGGCACCCCAAGTTTTATTTTTTTGAAGATTTATTTGTTTATATATTTGAGAGAAAGCACAAGCACAGGGAGGGGTGGAGGGAGAAGGAGGAGCAAACTCCCCACTGACCAGGGAGCCAGACACGAGGCTGGATCCCAGGACCCCGAGATCATGACCTGAGCCAAAGCCAGACACTTAACTGACTGAGCCACCCAGCTGGTCTGTTATTTCCTTTTCTGAGAGTGAATCATCCATAATATAGTTTCAAGTTTGTAGTTAGCCTTTTATACCCATATTTCTTCAGAAGCAGAAACTAGAATGAATAATTTGTCTGTTTTTAGTGTACCTGAACACACTTCAGAAAAAACCTTTTATAAATCATGTCAGTCTTACTCAGTTAACTCTAATTGGGGAAAATCTTTTTATATATCTTTAACAGAAAGCATAAATGCAGATCTAATTTCATTTAGTGGGTAAAACTTATTTTGTGCCTCTTTTGTACCAGGCACCGGTCTAGGCTCTGGGGATAAGTGGGAAACAAAACAAAGCCAAGTTCCTTATGCTGGAGCTTTTGTCTTAGTAAGGAGACAGAAACTCGGCCATGGACACATTAAATGCTACAAAGCACTAATCGGTGCTAAGCAGAGTAGATGGAGGGAGGGTGCTCTGTGTGCCTGGGTATGTGTTGGGGGTTGCTGTCAGGGAAAGCCTCACTGACCTGGGTGAGGTGAGGAGTAAGCCATGTGAGAACAAACATGGCTCTGGAGTGGACTGTATTTGCAATATTTAAAGATATTTTATTTTTTAATTGAATTCTTAATTAAATTTAATTAAAATAATTTAATTAAAATAAATTTATCAATCTAAAGATATTAAAGATAAACCTTACTTATCATTATACTAAATCTGTTCTTTTTTTTTTTTTTTAAAGATCTTATTTATTTGAGAGAGGGAATGAGAGCATGAGCAGAGGGGAGGGCCAGAGGGAGAGGGAGAAGCAAACTCCCCACTCAGCAGGGAGCCCCACGAGAATCAATCTCGGGACTCGGGGCTCATGACCTGAGCCGAAGGCAGATGCTTAACTGACAGAGCCACCCAGGCGCCCCTAGACTAGACCTGTTCTTGTCAATACTTCTATTTTTCAGGTATCCGAGATGTTTCTAAGTGGAGTGAGAAAACAAGAAAACCTCTCGAAACCTTATATGGCTATGACTACTTTGCCAAAACCTGTGAGAAGTGGGTGGATGGCATAAATCAATTCAAACATCTCCCAGATGGTAGGTTATGTGAACTGTTTAGCTGTCCCTTTGCTTGCGTTCCTCCCCTGGTATTCCAGAATTCCCTGGCGATGAGTGCACTAAGCCACTGTCCTTACACGCTGATGTGCCAACAGAGGATGCCAGTGATGGTGCACCATACACGCTCTTGTGTAATAAATCCGCCTTAGCGACGCTGTATGTACACACCTGCTCCATGTATCAGGGTTCACGGTGGGAAGTCTTAAATAGCAGACAGTTCCTTTCTCCTTCTGATCCTTTGTGTGTATGATGACAGACATTCTCCAGAAGCCTCAAATAGCGTTTGTTTCTTTCTAATTCTGGAGTGGGTCGTCAGAAAACAAACATGCTGTCGTGTGTACTACATTTTTTTTTCACATTTAGACCCATTACCCTGCTGTATCCTCTGTTCCCAGGACAAAAAAGAAGGGCCTTTGTGTCATGACCTTCAGCCCCAGCAGAATTAGCCTGAGGAAGAACGTTCAGTTTATTACCCACCTTCAGAACTTGGTTATGTGACTGTAACTCCCTGTCTTCAGCTGAAAAATTAAAATGATTTCCAGTTGCAGGAAGAACTGACATCATTTAAGAGAAATTCTGAAGTAAAGTGTTTTTCAGTAGCTGTTTTTCAGTAGTTTTATAGTGCTTATCTCTCACTCTTCTACTTTAATTGCTGAAAGAAAAGCGGGGGAACTAAGATCGAATCTGGGAGCTCATTGGTGACAAAATGGCGACTGCTGAAGGACCAGTTTGATCTATTAGGTAATCATTTCCAGAGTGAGTCACCTATCAAAACTTTCACAATGAAAAGGACATTTGGAAATGTTACTTTTCTGGTTCAAGTTCAAAACAGCAAATATGTCCTGTTCCAGGGCAGTACCCAACCGTGGAAGCAGGTCTTTGAAAAATGTGTCTCCCTCAGCTCTTAAAACAAAAAAATGCCATAAAAAATGTCTAAGACAGTCCTCCATTAAAGAAGGCAAATTTTTGAAATGTAAACTTTTAAGCTTTCCTGACTGGGGAGTGAAGGGGGTAGGAAGACTCAAGGGTAGAAGCAGAATTAAATCAGCAGCTCAAAAATATGTCCTATGTTTGTTAAAATTTAAAGCGTCCCTTCTGCAAAAGAGCCTGTCAAGAGTATGAGAAGACAAGCCACAGACTGGGAGAAAATATTGGCAAAAGGCGTGTCTCAGGAAGCACTGTTACCCAAATGCACACAGACTCTTAAAACTGAACAGTGAGAAAAGAACCTCATTAAAAGTCGAGTCAAATAATAAGATCCCAGTACTCACCTGTTAGAATGTCTAAAACAGAAGTTTCAGGAATGGGAAGACACTCTATGATCCCATAGTGATGGCTACATGTCACTACACATTTGGCCAAACCCACAGAATGTGCAACCACCAGGAGTGAACTCCAACATAAACTCCAAACTCTGGGGGACAATGACGTGTCTGTCCATGCAGGTTCATCGGTTATAAAAATGTCCCACTCTGGTGGGTGGTGGTATTAGTGGGGAAGGCTGTGCATGTGGGGAGCTGGGGGACAGGGCAGATCCCTGAACCCTCCACTCAATTATGCTGTAAACCTGAAATTTTAAAAAAATCAAATACAGTTTTTTTTTTTTAAGATTTTTATTTTATTTATTTGACAGAGATCACAAGTAGGCAGAGAGGCAGGCAGAGAGAGAGGGAGAGAGAGAGGGAAGCAGGCTCCCTGCTGAGCAGAGAGCCCAATGCGGGACTCGATCCCAGGACCCTGAGATCATGACCTGAGCCAAAGGCAGCGGCTTAACCCACTGAGCCACCCAGGCGCCCCTCAAATACAGTTTTTTTAAAAAAGAAAGAGAGGGGAAATAGGTCAAAACACAGAGGAGTTAGCGGTGTATAAATGATCTTGCAGCAAGTCCGTGAGTAAACTATTTCTCTCCCCTCCACACTCATTAATTTGATAGGAGCCCTTTTTTCATAATTGTTTGAAATTATTCTTAGAACATTCTTGGATGTTCAGTTTAGCGTAGGGGTTAAGGAGTCAGACAGGCCTGGGTGTGAGGTCTGGCCTCGCCGCTTGGTTGCTGTCAGAGTGACGGGCAGACTCCTCAGCTTCTCCAAGCTTCTGTTCCCTGTCTGTGAACCGAAGAAGCTAAGAACTACCCCGTAAGGTGCTGTGAGGACCAAATGGGCTTCTGCACATTCAGCTGTGGTGCCCTACCAAGTACAGGGTCAGCGCTTGATGAAAGGTTATTAGGACCCTTATTATAAAAGTACTGAGTCTGCCAATAGTTGTACAGACCACGTGAGCTAAAGCAGGTAAGGCCGTGTTTCGTGAGCATCAAAGCACGTGAACAGTGTCTGACCCATAGTGCTCAGCAATGAGTGCTCTCTCCGTCCTCTGAGCATGCGGTTAGCAGGTGTGTGTCATCCCAGGGACAGAAGAGGGCAGCTTCTGAGTCCTAGAGAAGTGTTTCTTGGGCCAACCCATCATTTTCTCATTCAGCAGGCCGTGCCCCCTGCCCCGGCCACTGAGGGGGAGGGACAGGCCAGGTGCCTGAGCAGCACCCCAGTGAGCTGGCTCCCCGCTTTCTCAGGGCCCCAGTGACCCCCCGGGAGGAGGCAGAGGAGGAAGGAGCTCCCTTTATGGAGTACCTGCCCGCTGCCCGGAACTGTAGATCGGACATATCTTTTTGGCCTCACGGCCACTGCAGAGAACTTGAACTGTCCCCTCTTTGACCAGGGAGGAGGCTGAAACTCATCCCTGAGGAACCACCGAGATTTCCCATCCAGGAAACCGCAAGATGGACCGGAGCCGGGATGTTCCTCATCTGCCTTAGAAATGTTGTTACAAATGGAGAGGGGGGCCTTATTGTCCCCAGAGTTGGTCAGTCAGGAACGTCATGGAGGCAGGAGGAATGAAGAGAAGCCCATTTACCATGTGTAAATTATAACTTCCCAGGAGATACAGAAGCTCTGAGGGCTGGCTGGAGCCCCAAGGACCATTTAGGGCATTATTTCAAGGGAAAGCTTTTTTTTATAAGATTTTATTTATTTGACAGAGATCCCAAGTAGGCAGAGAGGCAGGCAGAGAGAGAGGAAGGGAAGCAGGATCCCTGCTGAGCAGAGAGCCTGATACGGGGCTTGATCCCAGGACCCCGAGATCATGACCTGAGCCCAAGGCAGAGGCTTAACCCACTGAGCCACCCAGGCGCCCCTCAAGGGAAAGCTTTTCAGATGCCAAGCACCTGCCTTCCTTTTGCAAACTGGGGACTGCTCTCCATAATATAAAGACTTGTGAGGTTCTTTGTTTATTTTCCTGTCTTGCATGCATTATGCATATAATCAGGCAAAACTGCTTGTTTACTAGCAGAGCTTTCCAAGGGGGGCGGGGAATAAAGAAACCCAGCAGAGAACCAGAAAAGGAGGCCCACAGATTGTGAGAGCTAGAAGATCCCTCAGACCCTGTCTAATGCAGACCACCTCTTTTAGGGACAGGGCATCAAGGCCCAGAGGAAGGCAGGATGAGCCCCAGCTCTCTGCTGCTCCTCTGACTCCCCTCGCGGGATGGTCACAGGGAAGCAGAGTCTCAGTGCTGTTTGTCTGCAGGGAATATCTGTGGGCACTTGCTGCAGCTGGTTCAGTGCCCCACCTTGATCGTGCACGGGGAGAAGGATCCGCTGGTCCCACGGTTCCATGCTGACTTCATACACAAGCACGTGAGAGGGTCTCGGTAAGTGTGGTCCCTGCCCCAGAGCTCTGCCTGGAACCTAAGGACGTGCATGCATGGAGGGAGCTGTGGAAGGAAAGGGGATCTTTGGGGTGGGGATTTTTGTTTTTTAAGATTTTATTTATTCATGAGAGACAGAATGAGCAAGCACACTAGCAGGGGGAGCAGCGGGAGGGAGAAGCAGGCTCCCCGCTGAGCAAGGAGCCTGATACGGTGCTGGATCCCAGGACCCTGCAAGGAAGACCTCAGCTAAAGGCAGACGCTTAACCAACTGAGCCACCAACAGGTGCCCCCAGGTTGGGGCTTTTTAAGGTTCCCCCCCCTTTCCCATTTTGCCAAAAGCAGTAAATAATACTGTTCTGTTTAGGGTTCCGGAAAACACAACGGCACAAGGAGCCAGGATCTGTGGGTAACTGGAAACGAAAGGAATTCTTAGATGAACATCTTAGAGTTTCCAGGAAGACAAATGTGCTAATAGGTACTAAATTCTATAACACTGCGGACAGTTTAGATTTCTAGCTATCCATGTTAACTAAAACAGTTTTATATAATTTGGGGATTTTCAGATGGGTTTACATTATAAAAGTACTATCTACCAAGGAAAGAAAATGTGTAAAATCAAAAGAAAACAAATTGCCTGCTGCTTGCTACCCATTTAAATAATTCTGCTATTAGCATTTTTTAAAGATTTTATTTATTTATTTGAGAGAGAGCACACAAGCGAGGGTTGGGGGGCAGAATGAGAAGCAGACTTCCTGCTGAGCAGGGAGCCTGGAATCAGAACCTGAGCAAAAGTCAGACCCTTAACAAACGGAGCCACCCAGGTGCCCCCTGCTATTAGCAATTTTAATGTGGTTCTACTTTCTAGTATTTTTTTAAGCATAAATATAACTCTATTCTGTATTCAACTCTGAATCCTGCTTTTTTTCCACTTAAAAATATGTTGTAAACGTCTCATGTTGTTTCATCCTTAAATATGTACACATCAGATGGGAGGCCTGTATTCAGAATCCAAAACACCAACATATACCAAGCCCTGTTGGTGGCTGACTCGATTAGACGGCAGATACATGTTACTTGCTCTTTGCGTTCTTGTTTCTGCCAACCAGCCTTGGACACTGAAGAAGCTTATTATACATGTCAGCAGAAATTCTGTTCTTCAGTCCCGTGCATTTTTGTGTGGAACAGAAATTTGTATTTTAAATACTTTGGCAGATGCAGGACCAGCTTTTGCTGGTACTTATATAGAGATGAAAATTTAAAGTTGAATAAATTTGGTATTTCCTTTCCATGCAGTGGATGCATACCCTAAAGGAGAAAGTGAAGTCACTGGGGGATAGTGACCTGCTTTTTTTTTTTTTTTTTAAACCAAGCATGCCAGAGGATCAATACCCAAGTGAGCCTTGACCCCTTCAGAAACTATGTATCAGTTCCGGGGATACTGTCGTCATTCTGGCCATCTTTAGAATTCTATGGAATTCTTTTGAAATTGGCTTTATTAATGACTTAAGAAAATCCTCTCTCCCTCCCTCCTTTTTCCCTTTCCCTCCATGAGCTGATTTCTGATGCCTACCTTGGGCCAGCACTGCCTATCCCTGTCCTGAGAGCTCACACAATCTAGTAGGGAAACCAGACTCAGAAAACAGTTCCACTAGTGTTTTGTTTTGTTTTTTAAATTCCAATGTAGTTAACATACAGTGTTATATTAGTTCCGGGTATACAATATAGTGACTCATAATTATATATGTTACTCAGGGCTGATCATGATTAAGAGTCCCCTTCATCCCCATCACCTGTTTTGCCCATCCCCCCACCTCCCCTCTGCTAACCATCTGTTTTTTCTCTGTAGTTAAGAGTCCGCTTCTTGGTTTGTCTCTTTTTCCCCCTCTTTGCTTGTTTGTTTCTTAAATGCCACATATGAGTGAAATACTGTGGTATTTGTCTTTCTCTGAGAGACTGATTTCACTTAGCATTATCCATGTTACAAATGACAGGATTTCGGGGTTTTTTTTAATGGTTGAGTAATATTCCTCTGTGTACAGTATCTAACTACACTTCACAACAAATTTACGAAAAAAAATATAGTCCCCACATATAGATGAGAAAATCAAGGTTGAGATAAGTAATCTTCCAAGGTTGCATAGCTAGTAAATGACAAATCCTAGATGTTTTTCCCTCCTAATATAACACTTTCCCCCCACAGCGCAGCTGCCTCTCATCAACATACTCATATTTTCATACGATGGTAAGATGCCTGGATTATATACTTGCTGACCTTGTTAATTGTCTTCTAGCTTCAGAAATGACAGGTTTTTTCACACTGACACTCATGATAAATGCAGTGTGTTCTCTTAGAGAGCCAGATTCAATAAAAGTCAGTCTGCAAGGAAGTTTAATTTAGGAATTCTGTTCCAAACCCATCTCCTAGCAACAGAATACATCAATATGGGAAAAAAATAGCCCCTTCCCGTTCAGATGTTAATTATTTCAGGAGACTATTTTGTGGAAGATCATTTTCTTAGAGCAGGATCCTTTGGAACAAATGAGTGGAAGGTAAAGTGCTGTTGGCAACGATTGTCTTAAACTGGCTTGCATTTTACACCTGCTGCCTTCCTCTGCTAAAATGGGCCAGAACCCACCTAGAACATGGGTGGGTTTTTTTGGACCCCAGAAGAAGGAGGTAGATGCCTTGAACACCAAAGTCCTCCTGAGATTCAGTACCACAGGTCACATGATAATAGGAAAGCAAGGTGGAATGGCAAGTTTTCAATGACCTGGGTATTTCATTATCTTTCCAGGTACATTTATAATTAAACTTAAGGATACGGTCTATCCCTTCAAAGATTCTACCAACAAATAGATAATCACATATGAGACGAATGCCTTTCTCTCCTGAGAAGGAGGCCAACTGAAGGGTGGAGTTGTTCAGGCCTGCTGAACAGGCCTGGGTTAATTTGTCTCTCTTTTTTCTCTTTATGAGGAATAATGGTAGAGTCTCTTGGACAGGAAGAGGCCTTCACAATCATTCAAGTTCAGTGGTTTTAAAGTTTGCTTTTAGGCAGCTGAGCCCTTCCTCCTAACAAACTCTGATGCAGAAGTCCAAGACATAACACACAAAATAAGAGCTACTCTGATTAGAGCTGGGGTTGTGGGGTGTACCCCTGCCCCTCTGATTCCAGCCCCTGTGCCTTCTCTGCTCATCCGGCCGTCCCTCCTAGACTGCAAAGCCCTTACGCTGCCCTCTACCTCCTTGGCTGGCTGGCTGCTTCTGGGGCATCACTGTCAAGGCCAGCCCCATCTTGTGTTCAGAGGATTTGCATTGAGCTGAGGCTGACAACCAGGAGACCCTTTGGGGTTGCAGCAGACAAGCCTCGGGAGGTCGTGGGGCTGAGTCAGCTCAGAAGACGATGTGACTTCACAGCTGGCCAAGCCATGTGTGTGTCACTCTCTGTACGGGTCAGCAAGTGCCACTGTAATAAATATCACACGTCGAGTGGCTTAAACAGTAAAAATGTATTCCCTCTCTCAGTTCTAGAGGCTCTAAGTCTGAGATCGAGGTATCAGCAGGGCTGATTTCTGCTTAGGCTTCTTTCCTTGGCTTATAAATAGTCCTCTTCTTATAAGGACACCAGTGCCATTGGATTAGGTCCCACCCATATGATCTCATTAGTCACCTCTCGAAAGATCTTATATCCAAATAAGGTCACACTCTGTGGTGCTGGGAGTTAGGATTTCAACATATGGATTTGCGGGACGTGAAATTCAGTGCATGAGCCTATGTTTCTGTGGAGGTGCTCAGATCTCAGGAATGGGAGGACCACAGAGACCAGGATCCAGTTCTAGACCCGGCTGCAAATGACCAGCACCATGCCTGGAACCCCTGTCCACAGCCCTCCCCTCCCCTCCACCCCTTCCCCCTGACCCTGGCCAAGTGCACTCATCCCTCCAGTAGCCACTCAGATGTATCCTCCTGCAGTTACTCATCGTTTGGAGACCTCACGGTCCTCTTTAACAGTTGCGAGCATATGAGTTTAATTTTCCTCCTATTGAGCATGTCAACACTGGTCCCAGGATGTGGTTTAGTGCATTTTAAAGTGCTTATTACATTTTGAAAGAAAGAGAACATGAGAGGCACACAGAGGCCATTGACTGGTGACTCAGTCCCAAAAAGTGTGGTGCAGTGTCTGGCTTCGTGCTCTGGGACCCGGGCCAGAAAGCCAGATCAGGTGGGAAAGAATAAGGCGTAAAGTCCATGTGTGCAAAGACTTGGTGCCAAGGGTTCAGTGTGAACTACCGGGGAGCAGGGGGAAATGGGAGTCTTGCCTGGAGAGCTGGCTTGGTCCATTGGGATCCTGAGCGGCGTACGCAGTGGGGGTTAAGAGCACGGGCAGCGACTCCGACGGCCCCGGGTTTGAGTGCTGTCAGTGTCCCTAAGTGTGCCCTTCAGCAGCGTGCATGTATTTCTGTACTTCTGTTTCCATGTGTGTAAGATGGGGATGATACCTGTCATTTCAGAATATTTTGTAGATTTAGTAAAAGCTCAATACATGGTAGCTGCCACTTCCATGCCTAGAACGCTGGGGCGGGTGCAGGTGATCCGGGGTCCCAGGAGGCAGCTGGGCTTGCCTGATAGGAGGTCAGTGGCAAGCTGCTCTCTGACCCGACTTCCAGACCATTGTCAGGATAGGTGTAGGGGGGTATTAGTGTTCTCCAGAGAAACAGAACCAACAGAATATACACGACAGACACACATGCACACGGGGGTTGATTTATTTTACGGAATAAGGAATTGGCTCATGCAGTTATGGGGGCTGAGAAGTCCGAGATCTTCAGTGGGCCAGCTGGAACATTAGCAAGCTGGAGTCCCAAGAGAGCCGATGGTGCGGTTCCAGTGTGACCGAAGGCCTGAGAACCAGGGAGAGCCAGTGTTTCCGTGTGACTTTTTCTCCACCTCTCCCCATCCCTTCGTCCGCCCAGTACTGCTTCTAGTTCCTCATCCCTAGCTGCTTGCTGCTTCCCTTCAAGGTTGAAGGGAAAGCAGTCAGCTCAAGACCCCACTTTCGGCCGGGTAATAGGACAGACACCAAACAGGATTAGCCTTGTCCTTACAAAGCTGAGTCCTGAGTACTTTAGAGAGAGTGGGGTCTCCTTCTTTCTGGACAAATCTTACCCAGGACATTTGTAAAAGCTCTCTTGAGAATCTTCCACTTGGAGTGGATTATTTCAGCCAAATGTAAATAAATTATGATCCCAAGTCAGAGCATTTCATTCATCCAGAATTAAAACCATTATGAGGATTTTTGCATATTGTAAAGTGTAACTCAAATAGAATAACCAAATAATAAAAAACTATTGCTCACTGTGTGCCCAGAGATCCCGTACGTTGTGCTTTATGTGCATTTTATCACTTTGTCCAGAATAACCCTGTGGGGTTAGAAGCTGTTTCTTGTCCCCCCTTTTCCAGACGAGAAAGTATAACTCAGGGAGATGAAATAACTTGCCAGCCTGAATCCTACATTGATCAGACTGGACATGTCCTGACCCCATACAGCCCATGCCTTTAACCCTGTGATACAACCTCCGATTACATTCTGCTGTGACTCCAAGCTCTCAGTCCAGTTGGAAGGCCCCAGCATGGCCCCTGCCATCCCACAGGTTTGGCAAGGCTGGCTTCTCCATATGCGAGTTAAAAGCATCAATCTGGCAGACCAGGACAGCCCAGAGGTGTCCCCCTCCTAGATACGCCATTGCCAGAAAAGCTGCCGCTAAGACGGTTTGGTTTCTTTCTAATGCTTGAGATGTTGGTTGCATTTGAGAGAAGAAACTTCTCAGAAGTCTACTTCCCTTTCCCAAACATCTGCTGGGCTCTCAGGCTGAGGGGGAGAGCCTGCTGGAGAGGATACAGGCTGGGAAGCTGTGCTCTACATGCCTTTTTTGCCAGCTTGAGGGGGATTGTGGCCTACCCACTATTATCCTTTCCTTAGATGGGCTTTCTGAAAGGAACAGAGAATTAAGAATATTTATTTAATTATGTATTTGTTTGTTCATTTATTTATTTAGAGTGCAACATGTGGGGGGAGGAGCAGAGGGAAAAAGGAGAAAGAAAATTCCAAGCAGGCTCTATGCCCAGTGTAGAGCCTGATGCAGGGCTCTATCTCACGACCCTGAGATCATGAGCTGAGCCAAAGTTAAGAGTCGGATGTTTAACCGACTGAGCCACCCAGGTGCCCTGAGAATGAAGAATTAAAAAGAGATGCTGTTAGAAACAGCATCCAGGTCTGGATAGTCCTGGAAGGAATGTCTAAAAGTGACCAGTCCTCCCTGTTAGCGACATGGCTGTCCAGTTGTCACCGTGGAAGAGATCAAGGTACAAAGAACCCACAGCCCACTTTGGTTTGCAACTAAAACAAAAATGCTCGCAGACTGGACTAGCAGCTTGGTGGGTTCAGATACCACTAGAGTTTTATCACATCGAAAATGAAGAAAAAAAATGCTATGGTACGTCACTTAGGGGCTGCTCCTGTCTGTAGCTCCCATAGCTTAATTTGAAAGCTGTCGAGGGTTAGACTGAGGAAGGAAAGGTTGTATGGTGCAGGCACTGTGTTTGTCCTTGGCCACCTCATCTGTAAGGAGCATCCTAGGAGGACCCTTCCCAAGCCCAGGTAAAGTGACCATCGAATTTACACTGTAAGGTCAGACACATTTTAGCTCCTCAGAAGATCTAGAATCAAATCTCTTCTTCCGAAGGTGCCAAATGCAGGCAGGAACCTGCCCCCAGGAAATAGGAATTTGTATTTGCCCCCACGGAGGCCCCTACATTCCAGTTGCACCATGTGTTTGATGGTGGGGAACTTGCTACTACTTTTCCTGGAAAACACGATTGTTTGAAAGCCACCCTCCATGGAGCATGTGATTAGTTCCTTTTGTTATTTGGGTGAGAACCTACCTCAGCAGTACATCGCTACATTGCCCTGACAGCTTGTCCAGGGGACTGTTCCCAAAGAGGAACACATGACAGGTTTTAAGTATAGTGAATCCTGTTTCAGACCTAAAGAATGAGGATATGCTGAGGACCTTGAAATAACCCCCAAAACATATCAAGGAGAAGAATTTCCTTTATATCCCCATCCATCCATCCATCCATCCATCCATCCATCTATCTACAGTCCATTGCAGTTCTAAATGTAGATGCCTGAAAATGGGCCTCCCGTATTTTTAATGAAGGGGACCTGGTTTTTATTTCCCTAAGACTTAGAGATTACCATAGGAATAGTGCAGATACACTGAGGCTAAAAAGAAGAGATGCACAGCTGGTATCTCTCCTTCCTTGTTGGGAATCTGAGCAAATTGTAGAAATGGGGTGGGACCTGTGATAACCAGCTTGGCTACCCACAGAGAGGATGTCCAGCTTTGGTAGGTCAGGGTCCCTCTGCTTCAAAGTTCAGCTTAGCACGCATTAGGGGACACAGTTTAACCTAAACATGTCCTTCTGTCAGCTCTCAGTATCCTTGGCAGTTGCTTATTTTCTGCCTTCTAAAAATGGAGGCCCTGAGCATCCCTACCAGCCCTGCTCCTTATGTAGGGCAACTGGGATCCTGTCTTTGGGGTTGGTGTGGCTGATCCTTTTTTTTTCCCTGAACAACATTGAAATTGGCTTTGGAATGTTCTGGCTGTTATTAATGGCAGTATTAGCTTTTCCAAGGGCCTCAGAAAATGCCAGCAATATATCCTTCTTTCAAGTAGATAATCACGTGTCTAGGTACCCCTACCCCACACCCCACATGGTTGAGTTACAGGGGACCCAACGTTGTCCAAGGACAGCTCGATTCCCCCAGCTCCTTGACCCTACAAGTCCTCCCTGAAGTTCTTAGAGCTCTCAACCCCCAGTTGTTGAAAGATCAGAGAACTCGGCGGTATAGTAACTGGCATTTGCCCCAATAGGATCCATTTAATGTCCCATTGTTATTATAGACAAAGAGCTTGAACTTGTGCCTATATCCTCGAAGCTTTGATGAACACTTTGTTTCTGCACTTTTATAGCCAATAAATAAAACATAGAACTCAAAGAAGACTGACTATATTCAAGAAATTGCAAACCAGCCACAGTTGACCAAAAGCTTATGAAAGAAGTCTTATGAGCACAGTGAGGTTTGCCACAAGACATGTTGTGACAGCTGCAGAACAAAGAGTTGCTGAGGCCGGCCCCAGCTGCCCTCATGGGCCCCAGGAATACTTACTTGCCCTTTGTGTGTGGCTTCTATTCAGACTTCTTCAATCCTGCAAAAGTGACAGGGTGGTTCTGAACCTTAAATGGCAGGCTGCTGGGAGCTGCAATTTCTGATCTGGGCTTTCACTCTAGGATATCCGAGAAAGCTCACCTGTTACAGTCCAGTGGATTCTGGACGTTTCATATTTTTCTTGGCTCTCCAGCCTTCTCTCTTAAAATCAACCTTATTAAAATGGGGTTTCCCCTCTTAGGTAATGACCAAATCACATCCCCTACTCTCAGATTTAAAGTCAAACCATTTGCTACATGATACAGTTCCAAATTCCAAATACAATGTGTATGCTCTGTTAAGTCAACCCCAGTTTGGCTGTAAATGCCCCAAGCAGCTCTTTCCCTCAACGTCTACACTCAGGGAAAGTTTATATTGCGTACCTTACCTTTCCTCCCCAGTAGTCATTGTGGAAAAAAAAAAAAAAAATCAGGCAGGCTTTTACTTGAGACTTTCACCAAATGTTAGAAAGATTTAGAGTTTTAAATGATGTGCCATTTAATCACAAACTTTTTTTTTTTTTAGGTTGCATCTGATGCCGGAAGGCAAGCACAACCTGCACCTACGTTTTGCAAATGAATTCAATAAGTTAGCAGAAGACTTCTTGTTGGGAAAATATCCCTGAGAACAGCAGGGACCTGGGGATTCCTTACTGTGGGGCTCGAGCCTGTTGTTGCCTTAGAAACACACTGCTGTCCCTCAGCTCACCTGCCTCCCCAAGCTTTCTATACCTCCCTGCAAACTGCTCCCGGTCAAATAGAAATAATGACATATTAAAATGTTTTCTAGTTCTAAGTGCTACAAAAATTAAAGCTGATTTTTTTAACATTAGAGTTGTGAATTTCTACCATTCTGATTCTGATACACTTTCTCTCCAGTGAACCTTAGGTGAAGCCTTTGGAGTATTTATGACTGTGATTTCAGATACCTTGACTCTAGAATTATGCTGTCCCTTTCATCTGAGAGGTATTCACGGGTCTTTTTACTTCAATTTATCACATTGTCAAAGTAGAGAAACAGAAGAAAGCCCTTGCTTAGGGCCCTTGATACTACATTTTCACAAGAGTTGCTGGAACTACAGCAAATAAGGTAGGCAGGTTTGCTCTGTCCTTAAATCTCTATTCACTCAACACATTTCCTGGGTTCCTTTACTTTCATGTTTGGGCCTGTGAAGATGAAAAAATTTGTCTCTTCACTTGTCTTCCCTAAAAGAGCAGAAAGGCTATTAATTAAAAACATTAAAGCAGAAATCCTAGTTTTGTTAAAGTTACCCAGAAACATATTTAAGAAGCATCCAATGGAAGAATAAGAATTAGAATGGAAGAATAAGAATTGCCTTAAATGAAATTAAAGAGACCACGAAGTTTTGGACACATGCTTTTTTATTAGTATAGATATCTTAGACAATACTGTAATTTTTAGGAGTTCCACATTATAACATCAACAGTGTGAATTTCTGACAGAGCAAAACGGAGCACCATAGTATACAAATAGAAAGACCATGCTTGATTGAGGACAACAGAAGTTCACTAAAGATGCACGATTTATCTGAGAAGTTCTTAAGCCTCGTCCTCGCCCTCCTCCTCCTCGAACTCCCCCTGTTCATCGGCCGTGGCGTCCTGGTACTGCTGGTACTCGGACACCAGGTCGTTCATGTTGCTCTCGGCCTCGGTGAACTCCATCTCATCCATGCCCTCGCCCGTGTACCAGTGCAGGAAGGCCTTGCGCCGGAACATGGCGGTGAACTGCTCCGAGATGCGCTTGAACAGCTCCTGGATGGCCGTGCTGTTGCCGATGAAGGTGGCCGACATCTTGAGGCCGCGCGGCGGGATGTCGCACACGGCCGTCTTCACGTTGTTGGGGATCCACTCGACGAAGTAGCTGCTGTTCTTGTTCTGCACGTTGAGCATCTGCTCGTCCACCTCCTTCATGGACATGCGGCCGCGGAAGATGGCGGCCACGGTCAGGTAGCGGCCGTGGCGCGGGTCGCAGGCGGCCATCATGTTCTTGGAGTCGAACATCTGCTGCGTGAGCTCGGGCACCGTGAGCGCGCGGTACTGCTGGCTGCCCCGGCTGGTCAGGGGGGCGAAGCCGGGCATGAAGAAGTGCAGGCGCGGGAAGGGCACCATGTTCACGGCCAGCTTGCGCAGGTCGGCGTTCAGCTGGCCCGGGAAGCGCAGGCAGGTGGTGACGCCGCTCATGGTGGCCGACACCAGGTGGTTGAGGTCTCCGTACGTGGGGGTGGTCAGTTTCAGGGTGCGGAAGCAGATGTCGTACAGGGCCTCGTTGTCGATGGAGTAGGTCTCATCCGTGTTCTCCACCAGCTGGTGCACGGACAGGGTGGCGTTGTAGGGCTCGACCACTGTGTCGGACACCTTGGGCGAGGGCATGACGCTGAAGGTGTTCATGATGCGGTCTGGGTACTCCTCCCGGATCTTGCTGATGAGCAGCGTGCCCATCCCGGACCCCGTGCCGCCCCCCAGCGAGTGGGTCAGCTGGAAGCCCTGCAGACAGTCACAGCTCTCCGACTCCTTCCTCACCACGTCCAGGACCGAGTCCACCAGTTCGGCTCCCTCTGTGTAGTGACCCTTTGCCCAGTTGTTTCCCGCACCACTCTGGCCTGCCAGATGGAAAGGAGAATATTAGACACTTAAACATTAGGAATTCTGAATTCTGTCATCTGACTGTAGACTAATCTTAAGTTTGCAGATTCATCTCTTTTAGATACCCTTTTTTGACTATGGAAAATTTTCTATACATCAATGATCCTCAAAAACACTGGACATCATAATAAGATAAAAAGCAAGTTTGGTTCAGATGCAGTTATTAACTGATCAACAAGATGGTTCAGCAAAACCCAACTGGGTTTTTTGTTTTGTTTTGTTTTGTTTTTGAAAGAGAGTTTGAGCTAGAGAGAGAGCACAAGTAGTGGCACAGCGGGAGGAAGAAGCAGACTCCCCTGCTGGGCAGGGAGTCCGACTCAGGGCTCAATCCCAGGACCCTGGGATCATGACCTGAACTGAAGGCAAACGCTTAACCAAGGCATCCCAAAACTGGACTGGTTTTAAAATTAGGAACAGGAACCTTCTGTAAATATTTACATTAGGTACCATAAATGGGCAAGGGCAAGGGCACATTATGATCTGAAGAGAAGATGGGCTCCAAGCCGCTGGTCCCACTCTGGTCATAACCTGCACCTTTGGCCTTTGGCTTCCTGACATGGTTACCTGCGGGCCCTGGTCCTCTGACATCACCTGCAGCCCATCAACTCCTGCTGCAAGGTTAGCCACTGCTCTGTATTCTTCACCGGTCACAGTCTCCTCTGCAGTGGTGGTGGTGGTGGTGGGGGCGGGGGGCGGGGGGGATATGGGCCCTCTGCAGGCTGACACTGTTCCTTGAGCTGCCCAGAGAAGGGGCTGCCCCAGGATTCGGTGGAATCAGGCCAGGACCCAGGGCTCTCTGTGGACACACAGTCTCTACCTTGGCATGCAACCCTAAGAGCGGTGATTTGCACAGTGCTGAGAAGGGAGACTCACTGAGCCAGCTGGCACTGATCACGACTACATACCGAAGACAAAGTTGTCCGGCCTGAAGATCTGGCCGAATGGCCCAGACCTGACGGAGTCCATGGTGCCCGGCTCCAGGTCCACCAGGATGGCCCGGGGGACGTACTTGTTACCTGTGGGGAACAGAGCCCGACTTAGATGTGCAGCCGGCAAAGGCATCACAGACAAGGTTGTACCCTATGGGCCTTTCACAGCAGAATCATTAGAGAAAATTCTAGCATCCGACACAAAAGTGAGCAAACAGAGGTGCTTTTCTGCCTCAGAAGAGGGGATAATGGCATGCTTAGTCATGGCCAACATGCAGGAGTCGTGAGGAACTATCTAACATGTCGTTTTTTAGCAGTTGACATTTAAAATGAATGCAAGAAGCATCTCTTTGTCATTTATCTGTTCCTCATCCATTCCGTCTGCCATAGTATGCAAAGCAAGCTTGACTGGGCAAAAAACATTCAAATAATCACCAGCAGCTTCATTGTAGTACACGTTGATTCTCTCCAGCTGCAAGTCACTGTCTCCATGGTAACTGCCAGTGGGGTCGATCCCATGCTCATCACTGATCACTTCCCAAAACTGGGGAGAAAGAAAAAAAAAAAATCACATGATGGGCTGACATCCTAAACCTCAGTAAGGATGGCCCTTCTCTCCCTCTCATGTCCTTGGAACAGCGGCCACTGTGGTCAGCCAGTGAAGGAGTCTTAGAGCTGCAACCCCCATTCCTCCAGGGGCTGCTGCAGAGGGGCTTGGAAATCCGCAGAGCACTGGCCATAGGATGGCGACAGACTGAAAAGCTGGGAAGGGCACAGAGGGTGGGCACAGTAGCTGCCCTCCTCCAAAAGCCATGGATGCTGGAGAGGCCATCACCCCCAGGCAGGGCTGAATGTCACAGCATCCCAGCTGATGGGTGGGTCCTGGGAGGACCCAGGACCACTTGGACCCCGCCCCTCGACTGCCTCCAGGGATCCAGGTCTCCTGGTGCAAACCCCACCCAGCCCTCCAGGCAGATTGGTTTTAGACCACTGACATCCATAAAGTCTGCCGCCCCTACCCACGGGCAGGGGTGGGTGGGGAAGGACAGGTTGGAGCAGTCTGGGATCCCCACTGGGCACGATGAGGCACAGGCTTCATTGTGAATTAGTAGCAGGAAAGGGGGCGGGGAGGTTGGGGTGGGCAATATGGCGGTTGTGGAAGAGACCACGTCCTTGTCCAGGGGCCCGCCCACACCCTTGCACCAGGCTGGCTCCTGCCTCGCCCACTGTGGCCGGCAGTCCCAGCGCCGGGACGTCACCTGCCGCCTCTCAGACAGGAAGCCAGACTCCGTCATGATGTCTCATCATGTCGATGGTGCTCATATTAGGGAAATTATCTACCATTCTGATCTGAGAAATCTGCAAGCATCAGACATCAATCAGAACAGACCTTTACAGGCAGAGATGGTCAGGCCTGGCAGGGACTGTGTGGATGAGGAGGGAAAGAGATGTGGGGCTGTAGGTACATGATCAGGTTGCCCAGCTGGAATATTTTTCTCCATAGTCAGCAGATTCTCAAACTGAACTATTAAGGGGACAACAAGTTCACCGGTATGCTTGTTTAAACTTGGTGCAAGCGAAAATTTATGGGCTGTGGGTGGGGGAAAACCTGCCTACAGTTGGGTGAAGCAAAGCAGAGGGTAAGAAATAGGCAATTGTGAACTGTTGGTCATTGCCTCCGTTGTTTCAGAGCTACAATATGCTGTTAAATGCTGTGGGGGATAGAATAATGGTCCTTGTGAGGTTGGTGTTGGTTCAATTAGTTATCAAGAGTGGGCTGACTCCCACTGTTGGCTCTGAAGGACTAGCTGTTATCATCGGCTGGGCATGTCCCTCTACTGACAGGTAGATGTTAGAAGTCTTCAAAATCAGGGGTGTCATAAGAGGTATACTTGGGAATATACTAAAAGGAATAATGACTGAGGGTTAAATTAGGGAGTAAACCACAATTCAGAGTTTGAAGGTAGTTATTCGAGCACGTTCTGAGATGTTGTGTTTGAAGCATACTTAATGGCAGAAATGAAGAGGACAGTGGCAATTTGATGGATTTCCTGATATGCAGTAGATATTTCTGGTGGGGCATAGACATTTATGGGAACTCATGCACAGTGGTTACTTCTGCTCCTTTGGGAAGCCAGAATCATGGCCAATGCCAGACACCTGTTGAGGTCTATTTCACTGGGGTTCTCCGTAGTTCTCTGTGATGATGTTGGGTCTTTGGTAACATTGTCCATAGTTCTGGTCATTTCCTGAGGCAGAACATAGAAAATGGAGATATTCTGGTAGACTTTCTGAATGGCTCACATAGTCACAGCTCCAGGCACAAAGATTGCCCACATGTGATCTGCTGTACCAATCAAGCCCTCTGAGAGTCCTCTAACCGCCTAGTCTCTTTTTCTAAGGCTTCCTAGTAACCTGGCAAGGAACGAAGGTAAAACCTGTCTGGGGCTGGGATTCCGCATCTAGGCTTGTAGATGTAACATGCTTTTGTAAGCCTTTTGGATCAACTAGTGCCTGCAAAACTGAAATCAGAGGTGAGAATACAGCTGTGGGGATAAAAGCAGGCAGTCCAGCTGAAGATTTGATATGGGCTCATAAAATTAGCTCAGTAATAGATAATAGATCCTCAATAACATGATCTATTACAACTATAGGCATTCTTCTCCCTTTCTTTTTGAATGCCCCTCCCGCTGGGAGACATTTGTCTAACCAAGAGATATATGCACCCAGAGCTTGCACCCCTCTTTTTGACCATGTCCTATATCCTAGGATGTCTGAATTTCCTGCCCAAACTGCTCTGAGCCCACTTCTAGTGAATGTAGAAGTCTCTCTTCTGAGTCTTCCTGCGGACAGGTCATGCCTGCTGTATGCACCTTTAGGACCAAAGGGAGACTGCAAATGAAGGGGGGTAATGAAGTTTGGATATGTGCACTGGGACATCCACAAACATGCACATGAGGCACAACAGAAACTCTGAACCCTGTAGCTCAAATGAGCTTCCCTGGTTGGCGATACTCCATGCACATTGTCACACATCATTGCAGTAAAAGTAACATGTCCTGACTCCATGGAGTGACAACAGAAACTGTGTATAGTCCTCCTCTGGACTCTGGCTTTTGTACCTTTCCCTTGGCTAATTTAATCTGTAGCTTTGATAGACTTTACCTATAAAAACAAATCTGTAACTGTGAAGATAAGAGCTTTCAGTAAGTTCTGTAAGTCCTTCTAGTGAACTATCAAACCTAAGGGTGATCTTGGAGATCCCTGACCTTGCAGCTGGTGTCTGAAGTAAAGATATTCTTGGGGACTGTTCCTTCTGACTTCACAGTTGGCCCAAATGCTTCTCAGTTTGTGTCAGAAGTGGGACTCACTAGCCTGACTCATGAAACATGGTTTAAGAAGAGAAGGAAGAATGGGTGGGGGTTACTCAGGTGGCCACAGGGTTCCCTGGAATACAGGGGAGCTGTGCTGCCTAGTTATTAGAGGCAAAAGTTGCCAAAAGAGAGGTGCCTGGGTGGCTCAGTTGTCTAAGGGTCTGACTCTTGATTTCAGCTCCAATCGTGATCTCAGGGTTATGGGATCCAGTCCCACGTTGGTCTCTGTGCTCAGCACAGAGTCTGCTTGCTCCTTTTTCTCTGTTCTTCCCCACTCCTGCCCCCCATGGCACTCTCTCTCTTTCAGGCAAATAAATAAATAATTTAAAAAATGTTTTAAAAGTTATCAAAAGAATTTAGAAATGACGGCTCCAACTCCTAAGGAGTGGGCTCACTGGGTGTATAAGGAAGTGCAAAGTAACAAGAAACAAGCAAATATTAATCCCTTGGTTGCTATTATTGCCAATAACCAAAATGAAAGGTAGATGTTGGGTGGATCTTCAGGAGGAGCCAAGACTGGAATCTGAGTTATCACAGGACTACCACCAAAAGAAATAGTTCAAGTGAAGCTACAGATAGGCAAGATTTGAAAGATAATGAGGGGAAAGGCAAAGGGATGAGGTGTGGGGTACAGACTGAGGCTCATGGCAAAAGCCTGGGTGTGCCACTGAGCAATGACCCCTGGGATTGCTGTTTGAAAATTCCAGAACATTCTCATTTAAAAGACAATTATAGCTTGCTATTTGACATTGATTGAAATTGTTCCTATGACTGAAGAACATAAAATAATCTTGAAATGCTTGAAATTTTGAAATAATGTCCTGGGTAGTGTCAAAAATTACTGTAATGGGGAGGGGAGTGCTCAGAAGATTTCCATATAATAAAAAGGACGTTTACATAGGAAATGGTACCAAGGGAATCCAAGGAAAGGTACGCATGAGCAGGGAGCTCCTTCTCCTTTAGGACTGACTTTGGAACCATCTGACATGCTGCTGGACACTAAAGCCACTTGGGTGTAGCCATATAAGCAACTCTCTATTGATCAAGAAAGAGCTGCTTGATTGATGGATAGCGATTCCAAAGTGAACATTTCCAAGCATCCTATTTGGAAAGCTGCCACTCTTATCAAAGAGCGTAAAAACAATTCAGCTTAGTGGGATGGAATGTATGCTATTTGCCTCTGTCTTTGTGTTCTGATTCATGATGGTGGCCAGTGGCTGGGCCATGGGATCAGACAGATGGACTATGGAAAGCTGACCTATTAAAGGAATACCATATGGGGCACAGACATATGAAAATCACTATGAGAATTTGAGGGGGTACATCAAAGTAGGACACATCATTGCCCATGAGAAGGACCTCCTCCTGGTATTGGAAGTGGCTGGAGTTGGCAAGGGGCAATCTTTGAGATGGCCATGGAATAATGCATAGGTAGGCCCTATAGCAATGCAGAGATGGGCAAATTTAGACACATTCCTCCTCTACCCTATAAGGCACAAAATGTCAACTATACGGTCTGTCCATAAGAAAGACAGAGGCTGTAGGTGGTTCTGAGGCAGCCTCCAAGGAGAAGGCCACACACACAGCTGTCAAATCGGACTGATGTGAGCAGCCCCTGGAGACTCCAGCCGGGTTCCTCCAGACACTTGCTCTGGATGGGTTGTGGATACCTGGTGGTTGAGGTGAATGTTCCAAATACCAGAAAAGCACTGGACTAGAAGATTTTGTACCAATTTGAACCATCAAGGCACATTTCCTCAACTTTGATCAACTTTGAATATACTTTGATCCTGATAGTTTGAAGATGATTAGAACAGACGATTAAGGCACGAAGGGCAGGCTTACATGGCCTCATGAGTCTGTGCTGTGTTATTACTCTACAATTCTTCCCCATGGAACCCCCACTTTATTTTTTCCTACCTGATACGGTGGCCCTGGGAGCAGAGCCACAACCACAGGTGCCAGCGGCAAGGATGATCCCTAAACAAAAAACTGTCACTATACCTTTAAACCTTCTGTCAGAATTATAAGGGCCTGATGGAGCAGGTAGTACATTTATCTCATCTTGCAAAATTGAGATTAACAGTGAATGCAGCTATATTGCCTAGGGGTGAAGAAAGTCCACTATTTCTGTACGTATGTAACCCTATGTACCTGTATAGGAATGAGAGTGGATTGAGGGTGATGTACTTGCTGGACTGGTTTTCCTAATGGCAATCTAGACCAGCACATTAGCCAAACCCAACATATTTTCCCAAAAGAGGTGGAAACGCCTGGTAAAATTAAACTGGTAAATGTGGAGTTCTATACAATGAAGGAAATGCAATATTATATTGGTGCCTTGAGAGAGACTCTGAGCAAGAGATGGTATTGTCTCTTAGCTCAATTATACTCGATGTCTTGAAAGGTGGGCCCATACACTGGTGGACTACTCTTGCCTTTGGAAGCTTGACAAGGTCGAATGGAAGCCTACAAAATGAGAGCGGTGCAACTCAGGGAGACACCATGAGATAGCACAATGGACTGGACTAAATCCTAATGACTCAGTGGGGCTCTGGTAGTGTGGCATATTTCTGACTTGTCATGCTGGGATATGACATACTACTGGCCCTGTTGATGAGATTCAACCATCTAATGTAAACAGATCTTCTGGTAATACTGATACTCATAATCAAATATATTGAGAAATTGAGTTAAAGCCTCATTGGGATTAATAAAATCACTACCTTGGGGAACAGCTGGATTTAACTAACCATAAACCAATATTTCTGCTAAATAGTTCTGTACGAGGTTATTATAAGGACAAACAGCAACACATCAAGAGAGGACAAGAGTAATCAACCTAGTACAAAATGTGAATATCTATGTCATGGCTTTATAGCCATGTGAATTAGTTGTTTGCCATTGCTTTGTCTAGTAAATACTGTATTAATCACAGATGCCCAGACAAAGGTGATGGTTTTGCTATAATAGAGTCTTGGATAAAGGCCAGGGGGTGGTCTGTATAGTGAAGACTCAATCTTATCCAAAGAGGGGTCTGGCCTTCACTCTTGGCTCCTGGAGGTGATTTTTTTGGCCCCTGGAATGTCTAATAGGACCATCTTTATTTGCTTGAGGGTTTTGGCCATCAGACAGTCTGTCAATGTGCTTTATAATAGGGGCTTTGGTACTAGTTCAGATCTCCAGGAACTAGAGACTGAAGGTATCACCTCAACCTCCAGGATGGGCTGGAGACTAACGGTTGGCCACATGAGCAGTATGTGTCCCTGGTGGCAGGAGATAAAAGTCCTCCCCAAAATTCTGGACACCAGAGGCTCAGGGGAACTTCCTTGGTTGGAAATCCTTGGTGTGTGTTGTCATACACAGATGCTGGGAATGAGCATTGTCCTTGACACTGCGGGGAAGGGATGACTGGAATCTCGACATTCAGACCTTTGGGACTCTTCCCCAAGTGCCTTCTTTCTTGGCTGATTTTAATCTATACACTCTCCCCATAAGAAACCATGAACATAACAACTTTCAGTGATTTCTGTGAACCCTTCTGACAAATTGTTAAAATTGAGGATGGTTTTGGGGGCTCCTTGAACTTGCACTTGTTGTCAGAAGTGAGGGCAGTCTTCTGTGTGGACACTTTGTGTCCTCTAGAACTTCGTAGTTGGCCTGGCCGCACTTTGTCCAGGGGATGAAGTGAATATTTACTCTACGAATGCTGAAACTTCCAGTCTTCTACTCAGCAAGCAGAATACTGGCGGCCAGGCAGAAAAAGCAGGATATAGGTGGGGATAATCTGGGCTATATGATCATTTCAAGAACGAAGATGTCCTAGTAATGATTATGTAGGCTATCTTTTGCTGCACAAAAGTCCACCCCAATACTTTGTGGATTGAGACAAAGTATTTATTATTAATTATAGGTTTGAGGTCAGCCGAGTGGTGTTGTGATGGGCCAGTTCATCTGGGACTTGATGTTCTAGGGTAGCTTCGCTCACGTGTCAGTTGATTGGCAGGCTTGTTGGTCCAGTGAGGGGCTTATGTCATGTCTGGCAGTTGGCTTGATGCCAGCTGGAAAAGCCATGTGTCTTGCATCATCCATCAGGCTAACCACACTTGTTTATATGGTGGCAAAAGGGTCTCCAGTGGCAGGAGAGGGCAAGCCCCAATCCGCAAGTTCTTTTGCTACCCTTCCTTGTATCACACTTGCTAATGTCCCGTTGGTGAAAGTAAATCATGTAGCCCAACCCAGATTCAAGAGTCAGAGAGATCGACTCCACCTCTTGATTGACAGAGTAGCAAAATCACATTGCAAGATTGTGTATCCGTCGGTTTCTCTAGAAACAGAACCAATAAATCCTGAACTCTGTAGAGTAGGCCAACGTGCTGGAAACTCGAGCAGGGTTTCTAGGTTATGGTCTTGAATGGATTCATCTGTGGGAAACCTCAGTCTTTGCTCTCAAGGCCTTCGACCATTTGGATGAGGCTTATCCCTATTATGAAAGGTAATCTGTTAAAATGTGAAGTAAACAGATTGCAGTGTGAGTCATGATAAAATACCTTCCCAGCAGCATCTAGACTAGTCTGTGACTGAACAGCTGGGTTACATAGCTTAACCAAGTCGACACACAAAATTTCACCATCACAGAGCAAATAGCTCTCATTCAGTCTTGTACGCTGTCACTGATAGTTCCCGGACCAAATAACCAGACAGATTGCTCTTAATTCACCCAAGGAACCCCATGCTCAAAAGGCTCCATGCAGGGGCCTACAGTTCCTAAATAGCTCTTAGTGTCTCTCTCTTAAAAATGGGCACACAACTGAAGACAACCGGGTACCCGGAAGACAGAGGCTCAAACAAGTAAGCCAAATTAAGAACAAAGAAAGAAACATGGAGAAAATTATGAAGGGAAAAGGGAATGTCCTTTAAAAATCTTATGAATCTCGCCCAAGAAGAGATGAGAGTGTACCCATGAAATAACAGAATACATAGAAAATGAAATTAAAGAATTGAGAAAAATTCTTAGAAATTAAAAAAATGTCAGAGTGTGATTGAAAACCCAGTTGAGATACTGGAAGATAAAGCCAAGCAAATCTAAAAAGTATCGGAAAGAAGGGCACGGGATAGAAACTAGGAAAGAATTTGATTAAAAAATTAGAGGACTAGCCAGAGGTCCAAGATCAGATGAATAACTCCGCAGAGAAGCAGTTGAAGGAAAAAAAAAAAAGGAGGGGGAGAAAAATGATCATACAAATATATGAAGAAAATGACAGAAGAATGTGAGTTTCCAGATATAATTCTGTATCGTGGAGTCTACCACCTCCTGATGATCTGAATGCATGATCCAGTTACTTGAAAATTCCTTCTCTCCCATCGGTCTCTTGGGAAACAGATTCGGAGAGATTTGCACAAGGAGCATATTGGAGAATGAAGGGAGCCGGATTGGGGGAAAGGGGAAGCTGAGGTGTGCAGTCCCAGGGGAGGCTCTGGAGCTCAGATGACTCTTCAGGGACGTCCCAGTTTGAGGCAAGGGGGCTAAACCTTCACACCCTCCCCTCACCAGGCCTTGTATATGCAGCAGGTCCCCGGGGAAGGGACCATGCCTGTGGGTGAGGCAGTTGGCTAGCTGAGGGCAGCTCAAAGAGCAGAGCTCTGCTGAGGCCGCGTCAGGGGCCCAGCCGCCAGGAGCCCCAGAGTCCTGAAGGGGGAATTCACTTCCTTAATTCACCTGGAAACTTCTACTTTTAAGTCCTTTGAAGTTCTTAACGCACACATGGTCAGCAACCTCTCGTTCTGCTGCATGGCTTGTCTGCCTACTGGGGGAGTGTGGTATGGGGTGCCTGTGCCAGGTCCAGGCTCGGCAGGGAGGCCCAGCCCTGGCCAGGGTGCCAAGGCGGGGAGCGGCCACAGTTGTGGGGCACTGCCTGGGATGGGAATGTGAAGTCTTTCTGAGGAGCAGCATCAAAAGCCCCATTGTTGTCACACAGTCAGTAATATGTTTTTTTTTTTTTTTTCAAGATTTTATTTATTCATTTGAGAGAGTGAGAGACAGAGACACAGAGAGAAAGAGCATAAGCAGGGGGAGAGGCAGAGGGAGAGGGAGAAGCAGACCCCCCTGCTGAGCTGGGAGCCCACCAAGAAGCTCGATCCCAGGACCTGGAGATCATGACCTGAGCCAAAGGCAGACACTTAACCGACCGAGCCACCCAGGCGCCCCAGTAAGACGGTCTTTATCAGTAATGACGCTGCTGTTTCCCCGTCAATATGTCCAACTCCCGCAGCCAGCCCTCACTCTGTCTGAATCCAAGCAGACAACAAGGGAATGCTATTGATGGGCTCTTCAAAGCCTACTGTGCAGCTGTGCTGATTCAAAGAGCATTGAAGACATTTTAAACATTTCAGATTTATGGAGGGGATAAGCTAGTAGTATTTGCATTTTTTAAAAAGATTTATTTATTTATTTGACAGACAGAGATCACAAGTAGGCAGAGAGGCAGGCGCAGGGGTGGAGGAGTGGGGAAGCAGGCTCCCTGCTGAGCAGAGAGCCCGATGTGGGGCTTGATCCCAGGACGCTGGGATCATGACCTGAGCCAAAGGCAGAGGCTTTAACCCACTGAGCCACCCAGGCGCCCCAGTATTTGCATTTCAAGTGATTTTTTTCCATTTGTAAGAGACTGATCATCTAATGCCACATAATAACATTCTTATTAGGTGTTGAATATCATCTCAGTTACAAAAATTGAATGAACATCTCATTTCTTACCAAAATGGTTTCTGTATTAGATCTCTGTGCCATTTATTCAGTGGTACATATTCCATGCAACATGTTTGGGAGATGAAGGGAAAAGAAGGGAGATCCACACTGAGCTCCTTCTGTACTCTACAATCAGCTAAGACACTTTACACACGCACGCACACACACACACGCGTGAGGTAGAGATTAGCTCCTCCTGGTGCATGAGGACACTGGTTCGGAGGGGTTAAGAAAATGGCCTGGCATCGTGCAATGCCAGCAAAAAACTCAGCAGTTCCCTCTCGTGCCGCTTGACAGCACATTTTCTGGAGTTTCACATACATAGTTTCCTAGGTAACCAGCACACAGCCTCCAGGACTGTCTGCATGAAAGGGAAGGGGAGGGGGATCCATCTACTCTTCCCCTCATTTCCTGCATCAGCAATGCCACAGCCCTTTGTCCGGCTGTTAATGTGGCGAAAACAGAAAGCCCAAATGCTTGCCTGTGGGATTCTGCTTCCAATGAGATATTTCTACTCACTGAAGGACCAGATGCATTGAGAAACTTGCCTGTCAGAGCATGGAGCCTGTTTCTGTTTTTATTCACTCCCCTGCTTTCTCCTTTTCTCTTGGGCTTTTTGTCCTTGCAGCAAGTTCCCTTTATTAGTGGGCGAGAGTAGTGAGTACCCCTTATTCAAATGAGCCTGTGCCCTTGAGGAATGCCAGCATCTCTTCCGCTTTGGGCAAAGGGCTCTGGAGCGTACTTACAGTTTTGTGGACCGGCCAGTGACCAGGACAAGGGCCAGGGCTGGCAAATGTCTGTGTCACCTGACCCATTCACCCTGACATGGAGTCTTTGCTTATTATCTTCCGTCTGTGATGGTCATTGCAGATGGCACCTGGGACCGGAAGAATTTGCTCTCCTTGGCCTGCTGCAAGAGACAGGCTTAGGCTGGGAGATTAAACAAGCAAGGGGAAGGAGAGTTGGAGCAGTTCACTCCTTCAGCACCGTCAAGAATTTGATCTTCATCAATCCAAAGCATTCCCTATACTAAAAAGCTGAAATGCACTTGGCTTTTATGAACAGCTCTCTTATGATAGAAATAATAATGAAATTTAAGCTCATGGGTGTTACTGCTGAAAACCATTTTGTTTCAGTAGTGTTGTGCTCAAGGAATAAGTTGGAAATGTCTACGCCCAGCCCTATTACATATGGTTACACCTTCCCTTGTCATTTGAAATGTCAATGAACAGCTATAGCATGGCCACAGGTCAAGGTCAAGAGGCATCAGCCTAGCTGCAGGGCAAGCCCGCAGAGATAGGAAATGGTGGGCTCAATTTTTAGGGATGTGGGAAAACATCAGCATCCAGGGATCTGAGCTGATGGATGAAGGTGGTTGGCAGGATCTCTGGGCACGGACTGTGCCCCAAGTCAGACTTCTAGTTTTGAACAGGCAGTGGACAGGGCAGGGACAAGGCTCAGTGCCCAGGCGGGTGGGGCTGGCAGCCAGTTCCAGCAGGAAGATGGGTGGAGCCAGTTCGCAATCCCAGGACTCTGCAGCTGGTAGCTGGATATTAGGCGACCCTCTTGAATTAATGACGTTTCCTGGGAGTGGTAATAGCATTATGCTTATATAAGAGATTGTCTTTGTCCTTAGCAAGTGTATACTGAAACTTTTAGGAGTGAAATGTTAAGATTTCTATAATCTACTTTCAAATAATTCAGCAAAATAACGTACACACGCACACAAGCAAATGTTACACAATGGGTAAAACATGAATAACTGTTGAAATTAGAAGAAAGGTATTCAAGAATTGACTGAGCTATTCTTTCATCCTGTAAATTTTTAAAAAATATTTTATTTATTTATTTGTCGGAGAGAGAGAGTGCGCGCACAAACAGGGGCACCAGCAGGCAGAGGGAGAGGGAGAAGCAAAATCCCTGTGGAGCAGGGAGCCTGATCCTGGGCTCCATCCCAAAACCCTGGGATCATGACTTGAACCAAAGACAGATGCTTAACTGACTGAGCCATCCAGGTGCCCCCATCTTGTAGGTTTTAAGTGTTATTGTTTAAACACTTCTTTTTTAAAAAGGGTTAATGATTAATTCCAGACCTGAAACATAAAAGAGAATTTTTAAAATACTAAGTGGTGCAGTTAGTTAATGTTTTGCTGACTTCCTCATTATAAACATGGTATAGTCCAGAAAGGATAGAATAAGGTAAAAATGCTATGGTTAAATCCACCAGTTAAAAAAATATGTTGCATAAAGCAGGCTGGTGCATTCTATTTTTAGCTTGTGTTTTCTTGTTCTCACATTTTCAACGTTTAATTGTTTTCCTCATTCAGAAGAATGTTTTATCTGACTACCCATCCTGTGGCAGGAAGTAGAAGGGAGTGCTGTCTAGAGATTAAACCACAAAAGAGGACAGCAAGTCTTCCAGAACCCTGTCGTGGTTCTGCTTTTCTAACCCTGAGGAAATAACTCCATCAACCAAAACACACAGAGCTGCCACACTTGTACCTAATTAGCAAGATCATTAAAAAAGGGGGGGAGGGCATTTCTATTTGGTTGCTTATGTGGACAGAACATGAACACACGGCTCAAATGGGTCAATGCATGACACTCACATGATGATATCTGTCTCCCCTCCTGGACTTAATATCCTTAAGGGCAGGAACAGTGTCTCTCCTACTTATATTTGTATTCTCATTGCCAGCTCCATAAATATGTGTTGAGTAAATGAGTAAGTAAATGAACAAATGAATGAGTGAAGAAAGTAGAATTAGGAGATGTGACAATATTTAAATTTCATATTAGCCAAGGATTGTGCAAATCCACAATACGATTGTTTTTATGTTTTATCACGTTTGTAGACTCAATATAATAGACCATTATAGGAGAAATGCTTAGTTAATGACATAGCATGATACGCATTTAAAATATCTGTGGAGTTAAGCAATGATGAAAGCTAATATTAAAGAAATGAAACTAACTGTTTCTGTTAGAGCAGTGGGATTTCAGGCAGCCTTCTTTAGTCTGTGTACTGTTTTTAATCAGAATAATTTATAAATGGGCATGACCCCTGCAGGCAAGCAAACACAAACAAGAAAACTGCACAACATGGAAAATTACTTGCCTCTGTCATGAGGAATGTAGATTCAAAGGACATGTTTATTTTTATTAGGATATTGGGAAGGAGAAGAGAGATTTGGGAAGTAACAAAATCCTGAATCACATGGAGCCTAGTGCCCCGGCCTTGGTTCCAGAAGCCAGAGTTGATTTGAAGGCGTAGGCAGGGCAGTGCACATAGGAAAACCAACTGTAACTTCCATGATAAATAGCATCACCATACGAGAGGGTAGAAGGTCAACTTGAAATGGAGGAATATGTCTCATGAGTGGTCTGTTTAATGCTGGACAGACTGTAAGGCTCGTCATTGTGAGAGTTAATATCGTGGTCCCCAGGTGGATGCAGGTCAGCTCATCTGCAGATCTGAACCCGCAAATGTGAACTGCACTGCGCTCAAAGGCACTGTGGTGGATTCCGGCATGATGTCCCCAACAACATCTGAGTGATGCTCATCCTCACCCATAATTAAGAAATAGAAATAAAAATTGGGGTGCCTGCGTGGCTCAGTGGGTCAAGTGGCTGCCTTGGGCTCAGGTCATGATCTCAGGGTCATGGGATTGAGCCCCGCATCAGGCTCCCTGCTCAGTAGGGAGTCTGCTTCTCCTTTGGCCACCCTTCCCCCACCCGTCACTGCTCATGCTCTCTCACTCGCTAAAATAAATAAAATATTTATAAATAAATAAATAAATAAATATGGGATTGAGGTATTTTTCATCAGGTTGGTCAAATTTTTTAATCTGATTGTCCATTATTAGAAAATACAAACTTTTAGAGACACCTGGGTGGCTCGGTTGGTTAAGCGTCTGCCTTCGGTTTGGGTCATGATTCCAGGGTTCTGGGATCGAGTCCAGCATGGGGCTCCCTGCTCTGCGGGAAGCCTGCTTCTCCCTCTGCCTCTGCCTGCTGCTCCCCTTGCTTATTCTGTCTCTATCTCTCTCTGACAAAAAAATAAATAAAATCTTTTTTAAAAAAGAAAGAAAATAGGAGCTTTTAGGACTTAAACATAGGTATACAAAAATTTTTAAGTTTTTCTAAAATTAATCTTCATTTCTAACTCAAGAGCCGCTGTTCTTTTTGGGAGAAACAACAACTTCAACATAGCCCGTGTAGGTCTGTGTTTGTCCAGTTGGGAGAACCTCAGTCACCTCAGGGCTCTTCCCCTCCCGCCCCCTCCCTGACCTGGATTTTGAGCAATAGAGGTGGCGGTGATGCCAGTCCGGGGCGGGGCGGGGGTGGGGGTATGGGGTTTGCCAGAGAGGGGCGCCCTGCCCACCCTCTCTTCTGCCCTCCATCCAGCATCACCCTCCCCTGGAGTCTCACGTTACAGAGTTCTCGCTGACCTATCCTGTCTCGACTCATTGTGATGGTTAATTTTACGTAGCATCTTGACTGGACCGTGGGGGGCAGGGCAGATATTGGGCTAAACATTATTTCTGGGA
Source organism: Lontra canadensis (assembly GCF_010015895.1). NCBI lineage: Eukaryota > Metazoa > Chordata > Mammalia > Carnivora > Mustelidae > Lontra > Lontra canadensis. Next base: position 3,191,434 of record NW_022631015.1, read on the forward strand.
GGGTGGTCCTGGATGAGATTAGTGCTTGAGTTGGGAGACTGAGCAGAGCAGATTGCCCTTCCCGGTGTGGGCAGGCGTATTCCCTCCACAGGAGGCCCAAAGAGACGAAAGAGATGGAGGTTGGGAGGATTTGTTCTCTAGCAGACTGTGGGGGCTGGGATGTCTGCCTTCTGCTCTCAGACACCGACTCGCACCATGGGCTCTCTGGATCCTCAGGCCTTTGGGCTCAGACTGGAACTACACCCCCGGCGTTCCTGAATCTCTAGCTTGCAGATGGCAGACCACAGGACTTCTCTGTCTCCGTAATCTTGCGAGCCAATTTTTTAAAAAAGATTTTATGTATTTTTGAGAGAATGAGGGAGAGCATGAGCAGGGGGAGGGGCTGAGGGAGAAATAGGCTCCCCGCTGATCAGGGAGACCAAAGCAGGGCTCTATCCCAGGACCCCGGGATCATGACCTGAACCTAAGGCAGATGCCTAACCGACTGAGTCACCCAGGAGCCCTGTGAGCCATTTTTTTTTTTTTTAAACAAATATCTTTATGTAAATATCCTATTGGTTCTGTTTCCCTGGAGAACCCTGACTCACATACCGCCTGTCTAGATAATGAGGACTCTGGCTACCTCTGTTCCTCCTAGTGAAAACATGAAATTTTCTGAGGCTCTCTTGCAATGTTCTGGGGCTCCGCAAGGCTCCCAGGGGCTGCCTCAGGACCTCTCAGTCCCGACATACAACGCAATTTCTACTCTACTGCTAGCCCATCAAACTGGTGGGAGAGAACGTGGCTGGGTTTGATGTGCCATTTCTCAAATCCAAAATAGAAACCGGTATGCAGATTTCTGGCTTGTGAAACTACCTAGGACTTCATCGGCCAGGATGTTTTTGTCTGGGAGGAATGGAAGATACAACTGAAAATGCCTTTCGCAAGAAGAAATGTGTTATCCCATATAACAAAAATATTATAGGAGTAGTTCTCAAAGTGTGGTCTAGTGACCCCTGGAGGTCCCTGAAACACTTCCAGGGACCTCTGTATGATCAAAACCATCCATTCCCAGTACAGGATAGACCAACGGGTTTTAATTGTCATAAACCAGAAGTCATGAGTTATTTACGAAAAGCTTATTTCAAAAAAGGTTCTGTAAAAGTTTTATTGAAATACAACCACACTCATGTGTTTATGTATCATTTGTGGCTGCCCTTGGGCTACACGAGCTACTTGAACAGTTGTAACAGAAACGTCAAGGCCTGTAGAGGGGAAAATATTTATTATCTGACAATTTACGGAAAAAAATGTACTGAGCCCTGTAATAAAGTATAGGTATTTTTGGAGATCATTTCAGAGTCTGCATTATTAATAACCTTTAAGGAATTACAACTTGTTAAGTTTTTGGTGTCTACCAAAGAAGAGTACCCACAATTATCTGAACACAAATAAAAATACTCTTCCTTTTCTCCACTACGGATCTGACTGAGGCCAGATTTTTTTGTTTGTTTGTTTTTCAACTGAAACAACAGATGAGAACAGATTGAATGCAAAAGCAGTTACAAAAATCCAGTTGTCATGGGACTTATGAAAAACCAGACGTTAAAGAGATTCGCAAAAATGTAAAACAATGTCACTCAGATCCCTAAGTTGTTGTTTTATAAAACACTGTTTTTCATAAAAAATGTTTGTTAATGGTAAAATGTAATGGGTTTTTGATGCGACCATAAATTAATTATCTATTTAAATTCATAATCATTACACCTTTTTAAATGTTCTCAATTTCGATTAATAATATGGTAAATATTGACGGTGATAACCCGCATTCACAAAAACTTGTTGGGATCTTTGGTACTTATGAGGAATGTAAGGGGGCCCTGAGGCTGACAGGTTTGAGAACAGCTAGTTCAGAGCTAGCACAGGTCCAGGGTTGGTTATTCCATCTCACTGTCTTTACCACAGACCCAGGTGTTTTCTAGACTCTTACTCTCAGCACACTCTTGGCCTTCCCCTTATGTTGGCTTCCCTCATGAAGCCTATGGCAATGTTTCGTGACATCACATGCTTTCGGAGGCAGAAAAGGCACTACTTATTTTTGCCCAACTATTTTTAAGAGCAAGGAAAACCTCCCTCAGAACCAGAGTACTCTTTGGTGTTTATTTATTTTTTTCTTTTTTAACCACATAATAACCTCCTCCCCCCCCCAAAAAAAGCCTCATTAAAAGGAGTGTATGGGATGTAAATTGATTCCAGACCAACCCTTGTGCCATAAACAATGAGAGCACTGGACAAAATCTATGAAGCAACTGTTTTCAGTCCCCAGAAAACAGACCCAGGAGGACTGATTGTACCTTCTGGAAAAAAAGAGAAACAAATGAGGTGAACCCTCCAATCACTTGTGCTTTCTGCCTGAAGAACCTTCTGAACCATGGCACAGAGAGAAGGCATCCACTCAGAGCCCAGCTGTCTCGCTGAGCTGAGAAGACAGAGACTCCCTTGGAACACCGAGGGAGGTCAAAGCGGCAAAGCCATGCAAAGAAATTGCCCCATAAATCTGCATGGCACCTTTGAAGGTTCTGGCTGAAGGCTGGCTTTGTGATAACGGGTGAGATTCTCCAAGGCCAAGCAAAGATCAACCACCATGGGAAAGATCAGCTATTTGGTAATTATTGCTCACATGGGACTGGAGACGTTTGAGTTGGGACCAACCACACAGAGATATTTCAGTGAATTACCCAGGATATCCCACAAATGTCCCACCTTAGGACTAGAACTCAAGTAGCACTGAAGGAAAGGCTACTCCAAACCCACCCAACAGAGCTTGGAAACAAGGCTGGGAAGGACCACACTGATCTAGAAGTACATTAACTACCTGCAAGGGCAAAGCCCAACACTCTTTGCAAGAAGATAACCAAATCCACATGCTTAAAAGTGAAACTTCTGCAATGCCCTACATTCAATTAGAAGATGCTAGATGGGAAAGGAGGAAAATGTGATCCATAATCGGGGGGAGGAGGAATCAAGACAATAGAAAGAGAGCCAGAAATGACAGATTTTTTTAAATGTCAGTATGAGACAAGGATTTAAAAACAGCTGTTATGAATATATTGAAGGATTTCAGCGGTCAGTGGAGCAGGGCTTGGGGAAGAGGCCGTGCTGGCCTGGCAGCCAGTTAGGGGGCAGCTCTGCGTGAGATTGGTGGGGGCCCGCAGGGCCGGCGGAGCCAGGGGTGGGGCATCCACTGGTTGTGGAGCTGGGCACCACAGCCCTTTGTGTTGCAAGTGCATGTGCCCCTGCGCAGCCTCACCACGATGCCTTCCACTGAGGCCTCTTTCTCCTCTGCTACCCAGAGCCATGGGGCTAAGCCGGCTGTGAGTTTTTAGGAATCAGCTACCCTAGAAAAAGTTTTACTCATCTGAGCCCCCTTCTGAGAATCATCCCCCACAAACAGGAAAATCCTGGTGCCTCCAGCTGGGGTCTGGTGCTCCTCTCTGCAGGGCCTGTGGCTGTCGGTTCCCCCAGACCTGCCCTAGATGTCACAAAGCACATTACTGCAGTAGGTAGCTTCCTAGTCTGGACCAGAGACTGGGATGCGAGCAGGCTTATTCACCAATCATCTGGACAGGAGAATTCCAGACTGCCACCTCCTCTTTCCAGGACTTGAAACCGGAATGGAAACAGAAGATGGGATTACACCTGAAGTTGTAGAAAAGGATGATGCTGCAGAGATGATAGAAAGCGTGGGAGAAGTGCCTGAAAGAGAACTGGATGCCCTAGCAAAATATGAATCCAGGGAAAATAGCACTTTGCAGAAGTTTAAACCCAGAATAGCTTCTGAATCGGGACAAATTCTCAGAGATTGGCAGAGGGATTGTCCTCATCTGGATTCCTGGGGAAAAGAGCCCTCAAGTAAAGGATATTCCAGATTTCCCCTTTTGTGCCAAGAGAGTATTTGAATTCCAGGCCTGTCTCAGTGGCTCAGCTGCCTTGGGGCAGACATGCGGGGCATGCGCGTTGACGAGGCCACCTGGCAGGGCTCCCCAGAGCTCAAAGCTATAGACTGGGCACTGGCTACACAGAGCAATTAGTAGGAAGCAAGATGTAACAGATTCACCTTAAAGACATTATTGTAAAACCTTTAAAATGCTGCTAATCTCTTTGACTTCCAAAAATTCCATGTCTTGGACTTTATCCTAAAGAAAAATGATGCCATAGACACAAGTAAAAAATGTTGTTTTAGGTATTGCTTACGATGCCTAAAAATTACTGAAACAGAAATTTCCAGTGACAGGGAATTAAATAAATTTTGGTAGATCCATGCAGTGTGAGGCTATGCATTTTAATCTCTTTATTGTAGAGATTTAATCTCTTAATTGTAGAGACCTGTATGGACACCACATAAGATATGGATTTAATTGATATCAAGATACCATTATGAATGGTAGTTATAGTATGACCGTATTTTCGTAAGAATATTTATACGTAGGTATGTGCATGGAAATAAATCTGGAAAGATCGGCACTAGGCATGACCTGGTTACCTACAAATGGTGGGACCAAGTGAAATGATCTGTTCACTTACATGTATATGTCTATCTACAGTAAAAATGCATAATGTGAGGCGCCTGGGTGGCTCAGTGGGTTAAGCCTCTGCCTTCGGCTCGGGTCATGATCTCAGGGTCTTGGGATCGAACCCCACATTGGGCTCTTTGCTCAGCAGGGAGCCTGCTTCCTCCTCTCTCTCTGCCTGCCTCTCTGCCTACTGGTGATCTCTCCCTCTGTCAAATAAATAAATAAAAAATGTATAATGTGTCTAATAAGGGAAAAGGAAGTCTTTGTGGTGTTGTTGGGATGTGCGTGTGTGTGAGGTTTTTGAATGGGGGTTGTGATTTCAAAAGTGGAGCAAGAAAATTAAGTATTTTCCAAAACCCTTTGGAAGAATGGATTTTTAGCAATCCAAAGACGTAAAATGAAATGGTTTACAAAACTGTCAAACTGGGAAAAATTAGCCATGCCAAACATTAGGCGAAGCAAGGTAGAACCAGTTTAGAAGGTGCAAAGCATTTAGATTCCTTTTCCATTGCATTATATCCAAAGTTGAGAAATTTCCAGGGCAGGAACAGATTGAAAATTCCTGACCTTCTCTGTCTCTAAGTGCTTGGCTTTAGACATCAGCACCCTTCCCTCCTGTCTTTCACTTGCTACTTTGTATTCTCCTCCCCCTGCTCTGACAGGGTTTTAACTGATCCTGTCCCAACAGCTGGGCTGTAAAAGCCACATAGCACGGATGACGCACGTTCACCCTGGAACATTTTTCATTCCTCAGCAGTCTGTCGCCCAGCCCTTCACCAGCTGCTGTGAGGCCAAAACTAATGACTTGGAAGCAGGTCAAAGTCCATGGGCATCTCAGATGGAGAGATCTGCCAGGACGCATAGTACTTAATATCAAAATGCAGTTCAACAAAAAATGGGCGATGGGGCAATGGTTGAGACACTTCTCTACGCTTAAGAAACTTTAAGTTTAGCCAAGGGAGAACCGGAATTTCAATGTAATATTGTCAGAACGGGGGTGCACGAAATCCACCTGGTGTTCAGAAAAGAATTCCTGAAAGGAGTGGTGGGGAGTCACTTCTGGAAGCAGGTAAGTTAGCCGTGAATATTAGATTGGATTCCATAGGTGGTTTGTAGGAAAAGGAAGGGAGCAGGTGTCAAAGCTCAGAGCCGCTCAGCAGGAGACTGTGGCGACAGATTTCTGGAACTGGGCAGGGCTTGAGGTGGAGTGAGTGGACTGTGAGAGGATAAGTTGACTTTCAGCAGGTATCTGAAGGGCCACATTCGGGCCCTTGCACTTTATATTTGCAGAAACAGAATTGTAAGAAGAGAAATCATAGGGTCAGATTTCCTTTCCAACAATTACTCCTACCACAGTATGAAGCCTGGGTTGGGATTTTTCTTCGTTACACAGTACCTCTGACATGGTAGAGGCTCAGGAAAGATCTAATGAATGATGGATCAGTGAAGAAAGGAAAGAAAAAATTCCTTTTTTATAGGCTTAGTGGGTTTATAAGAACAACAGCAACAAAGTGGGTATGGAACTCTCCAGAAGGGTGGGGTGGGGGTGGGGAAATGCGACAGGGATGTTATATGCACAACTGGCTGCAACTTGGTTTTATTTTGTTTTTAGTATGCTAATGTTGCATGGGAAAGATTCCTTCCACCGTCTTCAGAGCTGGAATGCGTTACAGCTCTACCGAGGACGTTCTAGAGCCTGCTCCACACCGGATGGTCTGGCGAGGGAGGCATCCCCAGCTTGCCTCTTGGAAATGTAGAATCGCCAGCCCCACCCCACTGACTGAGTCAGATTCTGCATTCTAATGAGCTCCCTGGGAAGAGTAGGCAGTTTCATGTTGGAGGTGCCAGTCTGGATGCAGGGACTCTGTCCTACAGGAAGAGTCACCAGGAGAACCTGGGAAGTGAGAAGAGCTGGGAATCCCCCTTTGCCCAGTTCTCTGCTTGAGGCTAAAAGTGGGACCAACAGGAATCTACGGTTTTCTCCCCAAGCTCCAGCAATTCCACATGGTTCAACCTCACACTTGGTCTGTTTTTTATTTTGTGTGTGTTTTTTGGTGTATGAATATTTATTACTGTTGGCATGCACCACCAAACCTATGTTCTTGGTCTTTCCTTCTTGCTTTCTATGAGGCCAAAAGAGAGACATTGGCTACGTTGACATCCTTAAGTCTCCAGGAATGTCACTGACAGCATGACTTTTCCAGCCCAATCCAGCAACCAGATCCTGTTCATTTTCTTCCAATCCAGCAACCAGACTTGCTCATTTTCCTTGATAAAATTAGAAAAACCATCATTGGGTACAAAGGCTGTGGGTTTTGTTTGTTTGTTTGTTCATTTTGTTTTGCGCATTTTTGCTCAGCTGGACCCTGACATACTTCCTGATGGTGGAATCTGCCTCACCCACGTACTGCTCAGCCCCCAACCCACCCGGCAGGCCGTCCATGCACTGGACGCCGCCGCCTAAGACTCCTGATGGCGGAATCTGGCTGTTTGGCTTCAACCCCTACTTTTTCCAGCACAAGTCCCTTTGTGTGGGAAACACCTCCAAAAGGGTTGGCCTTTAGGGCTGTGCCCAAATGGCCTTTCTTGTACTGTTTATAATGCCCCTTCTGATCTCAACGGTGGCTACAGAGCGCGCTGGCCTTACGGAGACGCAAAAACTTGCCCGTCCCTCCGGCACCACAGGCCTGAGCAAGAGAGCTCAACCTCACACTTTGGAAGTGCCCAGAAGGAGACCCACGTGTCCATGACTTCTCCTCACGCAGCTACTGTGGGCACATGTGTGCACGTACAGGTCGTCACCCTCCTCCTGCTCTCCGACCTGAGCGCCATGCCTCTTGAGGAGACGGGTAGGAGGCTTGCCTAGAGGGTCCCTCTGTCTAAGAGATGACAGTTTTCCTGCACTGTCTGTAATGCTTTCCAGAGCCGGTGACCACAGCCAATAATGGTATCAAGCCTGTTGTGTAGCAGGCACTGTTCTAGGAGCTCATGTGTATGTCACCTCACGGTACCAGCATAATGACAGTTCCTATTTTACAGATGCAGAAACTAAAACCCAGAGAGATTACGTAACTTGGCAAGTCCCACAGTTTGAAATCAGAATGATGCCTGATTATCACCAGAGCTGCTCGACACGCTAGTGGACAGAACATTTAGCAAAAGAGCTTTTACACTTATTGCTGGACCTAGGAGCTACAAGCTAGAGAAACCACTCAGAAGGAACTAGGGACTTAGTGAATGGTTTAAAAATGGGTTAAAACCAGGATATGAAAAGATTCTGGTTATCCATGTCCCTGCAGGGGAGAGGTGTTCCCGGGAACCAGGGTGCTCTGCCGAAGTCCCCGTAACTGTAGCGTAATCAGTTCCAAACTCCAGCCCATGCCACTGGGGATGAATGGAGGGGTCTTATTGAAGGATGTAATTATCATGATCAATCAGTCAGCTGTGTGTGCGGAAGGCTGGAAAGCACCAGGAGAAATGGAGGGAAGGTGGGGGAAGAACACCAGGTCAAGGTCACAGAGCCAAAGGATTTGTTCAAGAAAGTTTAAAGCCCCAAAGAGGAATACTGACTGTCCAAAGGGGAAGTGTCTTCTGCACCACTGGCTCAGGGATCCCTGAGAGAACACAACAGAAATTCCAGAGGTCCCACCTCAGGCCACGCCCGCAAGTGAGAGAGAAAGAAGGAAGCCAGTACCTAGGGGGACAGAGGGTTTTGTCTCAGGTCCACTGTACCCCAAATGACTGAGTCCCTCTGCTCTGTGCCCAACTCAGTCAGGGCTGAAGTAAGGAATACGTGGAGAGACCGAGTGGGTTGTGCCAGCTGAGCCAAGCTGCAAGACAGTTGAGTTAGGACAAGAATCTTGTAGCTCAGGGCACCCAGGGGGCTCAGTCAGTTAAGCACCCGACTCTTAATTTCAAATCAGGTTGTGTTCTCAGGGTCCTGGGATCAAGCCCTACATCAGGCTCTGCACTCAACATGGAATCTGCCAGAGATTTTCTCTCTCTCCCTCTCTTGGCCCCTCCCCCACTCTCTCTCTTTCTCAAAAAAGAATCTTGTAGCTTCTAAGTCTTTTGCTTCTAAGCTTTAAAGTTTCTAACTTCTTTTGTGAGGTTTCTAAGATCATCTTATGGAACTGTCATGCAAAGGGGCTCCCCACCTGGTGAGGAATTGGGCGTGTCAGTGAACCCCTAGATTGTAGGAGCAGTGGTGAGCTGGCAGTGACTGGCCTGAAGGCTAGGGTAGGGGAGCTGGCATAGGGACAGTGGGGTCCCCAGAAGGGCCAGGGTGAGAAGCAGGTGGGAAGGCTGCTAACCCCTTGCCTCCAGGACTTTGAATTGTCTTCCCCTTCCTTCCCCTTCCTTCTCCTTTAGCTTTGGGGTGTGTTTATCCTTAGCAGGCTCCCCTTTCCAGAAGGTCATTACTGGGGCTCCCAGAGAGAAGGCCTTCTTTGGCCACATCCTCCTTTTTCCCACCTCCTGCCTGGCCTCGTGTGTTACTTTTGAGCTTCTGGTTCTGTAGGAAGCAACAGCATCACAGACCAGAATATACTGCCCAAAATAACCACATCTTCTATGTTTTTAAAGAAATTTCTAGTTGAAACCTTGCATAATTGAATACAGGACTCAACACTTAAAAAAAAAAAAAACCGTTCTTATGAATAGAAGTGAGACACACACATTGGTACTGTATAATGAAGATCTTCCCCCAAAGAGTGCTGTGGGTAGAAGCTGGGTAAATGGCAGCCTGCCCTCCTCCTGCGCCAGCACACACATCAACCCATTGGCTTTATGAGCAGATCCAAACAAAGGGACTCGATTATGTGAAATGCCAGCCTGGCTCCTTTGCCAGCCTGCGAGTCTCCCCAGGTGATGGGGTGGTGCAGGGCTGGAGGGTGGGGGTGAACATCACAGGTCAGGAGAGCAGGACTGCTTAGTACAGGACTCCTCTTCCAGCAGAGGAAGGGAAAGCTATAATCTGCTGTGTCTCCCAGGAAGAGAACGAGATAGGATCTACAGCCATCCTGTCTTCCTCCCAGAGAACTGTCAGCATTGCCAGGGGAAGAGGAAAACAGATAAAAGAGGAGGCTAGGCTGAGGCAATGAGAAGCACGCAGCTCTAATTACCACGCCACGGGTTCTTTAATAACATAGCTTGGCTATTTCAAAGATGCTGTTTAAATCAGTCCACCCTCCTACAAGAACCCTGATTCCTATTATTAGGTGGATCACATTAGATCTTCCAGTTTGGGGGGATGTGAGTGTTGCTTCTTTATGAAAATTGCCCTGATTTCAAACCAATAAGAATTAGTCAGTGTCATCGCTGTGTTTCCATAGCATCTATGTTTTTTCTTTGTTTGTTTGTTTCAGGGGTAGAATTTAGCAATTCACCAGTCACATATAACACCCAGCGCTCACCACAACAAGTGCCCTCCTCGATATTCATCACCCAGTTACCCCATCCCTCACCCCCTTCCCTTCTGGCAGCCCTCAGTTTGTTTCCTAGAGTTAAGCATCACTTATGGTTTTCCTCCCTCTCTGTTTTCATCTTATTTTATTTTTCCGTCCCTTCCCCTATGTTTAATCTGCTTTGTTTCTTAAATTCCACATATGAGTGAGATCATATGATAATTGTCTTTCTCTGACTGACTTGTTTCACTTAGCATAATACCCTCTAGTCCTATCCACATCATTGCAAATGGCAAGATTTCATACTTTTTGATGGCTGTGTAGTATTCCATTGTATATATACACATATACACACCACATCTTCTTTACCCATTCACCTGTCGATGGACATCTGGGCTCTTTCATATCTGGGCTATTATGGACATTGCTCTTATTCTCTTGCATCTTCACAGAAGTGGCCACAGCCTGGCTGTGCCTAATTATGCCTGTATTTGCCTTCCCAGCTAACTCCTTGTATGCTAGAGTCTGTTTACTCATATTTTTAACTTGAGCACCGCGTCGTGCATAGTAGGTACCCTATAAACGCTTGTTGAAGTAAATGCGTGATGCAATAGAAACGTGACAGTCAGAACTACAAGACTTTAGGCATGATTGGGTCCTGGAAGATCTGGAAGGTCGTGGAGGTGGGACCATAAGTCTGAATCTGCCTGGACCATTGGCCCCTACCAGCCCCCAACAGAAAACTGACCCAGAAGCTAACTAAATGAATTCTCAAATGAGAAAATCAAAGTTCCCTTTAGGAACAAGCGTTACAGTGAGTGCAAACTTCTGGACGAGGACTCCACCGTACAGACAATAGGATTAATAGCAGCGAAGGAAAAAGAATCCCAGTAAAAATGGAGGAAGCATTAAGGATCTCTAACGTAGAGTGCTTTCTGAAAACAACAGAAGGGGGAGCTATAGAGCCATGCAGCTCTTAAAGCTATCCTGGCCTTTCTCTTACTCCTAAAACCCCGATAAAACTTGTTTCATTTAAGCATGGGCAACAGAAAAGGATCATGATCAAATCCATACAAAATTATTAATAAAATCAGGAAGAATTAGGAGCAGAATAGTGTCTCTGCAGATGATGGGAATATGCCAGAAAGACAACAGATACAAACTGGTGAAAACTATAACCTAAAATTTCAAATTAGCTAACAAAAGAAAAAGTCAAGCAAAGAATCACAAATACAAAAGGAAAAAAATACATTAAAATTAGAAAAACTCCGAAATAAGATTCTTGGAGAAGAGAAATACTTGTTAATCTGTGAAAGAACTGAGAAAAAAGATAAAGAAAAAATTATAAATGAAATCCAAATTAAAAGAAATGCAGAAACAAACAGGAAAGACACTAAGAGAATTAGTAGATAGAAGGAAAGAAAACACATTTTGATTGAAAGAAAATGAAGAGAAGAATTTGTTTGTAGAAGAATTCTACTTCTGGCTGAGATGGAGCAGGAGGAGTTAGACTTATCTTCCTGACCACAATAACTGAAAAAAGGGGGGCAAAATATATGAAACAATGGTTCTCAAGACATTGGACAATAGGCAATGCATAACCCTTGAAGAAAGGGAAGCACATCAAGTTAGCTTATGGTTGCTCCAACAGAACTGGGGGCTGCAGTGCAGGGAGGGGCACCCAAACAGAGCTTGGTGGGTGCAGCTGAGTTGAGCAGAGAGAAAGCAGAATTCAGAGAACCCAAGTCAAGGGGAGCTATAAGGCAGTCCACGGACATGGGAGGAACTTCACAGACGGGGTCTCTGGAGATTCGCAGAGAGGCCCTCTCTAGGTTTGGGCTGATATGCACATGCAAAATTAGAAATTACTCAAGAATAGGGAGGGAACAACTGGAAATCAGCAGACCAAACAATTCCTTGAGCTCACACAGGGCTAGGAATGATTTGTGTTCCTGTTGCCTGGAATGGAAATGCCTCAAAGGCATTGCCTTCATAGTTAAATTATCCCTAGACCAAAGAGTGCTTTGAACCTGCCCTAGTAAAGCTTAAAAGCAAGCTTTGAAAAGATCCAACGAATTCCAAGTAATGTCATTGTGTGCCAGGATGAAGTACAACTACATTTAAAGAACTACAACATATCCAGCACTAAACAGTGTAAAACTCACCATGTCAGCCATTCAATCAAAAGTTACAAAGAAGCAGGAAAGTATGGCCCGTAATCATGAAGAAAATGTCATAGAAATAGACTAGGAATGACGAAGATGATGAACAAGGCCCATCAAGCTGCTGCTCTAAATGTATGACACTCATTCAAGAAGGTAGAGGAAAGCACGGACGCAAAGAGAGAAATAGGCTCGATCCCAGGATCCTGGGATCATGACCTGAGCGGGAGTCAGACGCTTAACCGACTGGCCACCCAGGCACTCCGAGAAATGGAAAAATTTAAAAGACAAAAATAGAACTAGAAACTAAAAATATAATATCTGAGATGAAAAATACTTGTATGAAATTAGCAGTTGATTAGACACTGCAGAAAACATCAGTTTTTGAAGGCACAGCCGTCGAAACTGAAGCACGGAGAGAAAAGTCTGAACAAAACAAGAACAGATCCGGGGCACCTGAGTGGCGCAGTCGGTTAAACATCAGACTCCTGGTTTCGGCTCAGGTCCTGATCTCTGTATTACGAGCTTGAGCCCCGCCTTGGGCTTCACCCTCAGTGAGGCGTCTGCTTGAGCTTCTTTCTCTCTCTGCTCTCTCTGCCTCGCCAAAATAAATCAATAAATCTTTAAAAAAAAATGAATGAATAATGAATAGACTATGAGACTATGTCAAGAAGTCTAAAATATGGGGTGCCTGGGTGGCTCAGTGGGTTAAGCCTCTGCCTTCAGCTCTGGCCATGATCTCAGGGTCCTGGGATCAAGCCCCTTGTAGGGCTCCCCGCTCTGAGGGGCGCCTGCTTCCCCTGCTCTCTGCCTACCTGTGATCTCTTTCTCTCTCTCTCTGTCAAATAAATAAATAAATAAAATCTTTAAAAAAAGTCTAAAATACATGTCATTAGAATCCCAGACTGAAGTGGGGGATGGAAGAATATTTGAAGAAATTGTGGTGGACAGTTGTATGATTTTGATGAAACCTGTAAGTTCACGGATTCAGGAAGTTCAATGAATCTGGAGCAGAATAAAATCCCAAAGCATTTTCCCACAGGAAACTATACCAAAGCACGTCATGTTAAATATGTTGAATGGTGATAGACGGTAATGCACGCAAGTGGTGAGCACTGCAAAATATAAAGAAATGTTGAATCTCTATGTTGTGCACCTGAAACTAATATGACATTGTATGTCAACCATCCTTAAATAACATTTCTTTAAAAAAGAAAAAAGGAGGGGTGCCTGGGTAGCTCAGTCAGTTAAGTGTCTGCCTTCAGCACAGTCGTGATCCTAGGACTCTGGGATGGAGTCCCACATCAGGCTCCCTACTAAGGGGAGATCCTACTTCTCCCTCTCCCCCTGCTGCTCCCCCTGCTTGCGCTCTCTCCTTGTCAAATAAATAAAGTCTTTAAAATTTTTTTTTAATTTTAAAAAAGAAAAAAGGGATCATCCAGTAAAAGCAGCTAGACATAAAAATGGAACATGGCATATGGGGAAACAAGCTGAAAATCTCTAGTGACTGCGCATACAGCACAAATCTGGGGACAATGGAATGGCATCTTTAAAGGGCTGGCAGAAAACAGGTCATCTATGTAAAATTACTATAGCCAGCAAAAATATCTGTCAAAAGTGAGGCAGAATAGAGACTTTTTCAGCTACACAAAAGCTGAGATTCATGCCAGGAGATCTGTACTACAAAAAATGTTAAAGGAACTTTTTCAGGTGGAAAGAAATGTGACTCACCCAAACAGATGAAGAGACCCTAACTGTACATACGTGGACAATTATGTTCTCCTTAGTTTTTTCCCCCTTTGGAAGCACACTGCTGTAAAAATCTCTCCCTGTGCACGAAGCAAGACAGTATTATCTGATGGCAGATGATGGCAACTTAAAGATTTAAATTAGAAACCCCAGAGTAACCACTAAAAAAATACACATAACTAAGCCAATAGTGGGGATAAAAATGGAATAAAAAAAAACCCACTCATGATAGAGTACCAATGAGCAATAGCCAAAATTGAAGTTGAAACTGTCAGGATGGAAACTGACATTGCCTGGCTCCTAGAACTGGGCTCTCAGTGTATCAAAAATGCGAGGAATGTGCCAAATGAGGCATCAGAGTAAAGAAAGATTTCTGAGAACAAGTGGAACCTCAGCATAACTCTAAGAGCTGAAAAGCATTTTGGGGAGAGAAGTGAAATAAGATAGTCTTGGGAGGGAGAATGGAAAATGCAATGATGAAGGTAGGAGAAGAGGAAGTATGACATTTTTTAGATGGAGAAATTAAAATGACAAAGTGTTTATGTAGAAAGTAACCAGAGAATATTGGAAAGTAAAAAGAGAGGTAAAGAGGTTAGCCAGATGGTCTGAGGCTTTGAATTTAGACTTGAGCTGGTGGGCGAGATGGAGTCTCTGAGGGTTGCTTGTCTCTGAATCAGGCATGCGTCCTCAGCTGCAGCCCTGGATACCCCTTTTTAATGGACTATAATCACTTTTTTGCCATTGTACTGCAAATATCATGCACTTTAGAGTCAGAAATCCCTGGGGTTTATATCCAGGTCTTCCACTTAGAACAGACTGATTTGGGGGCAAAATCCTTAATCTAAGCCTGAATTGTTTTCGAAACTGTCAGTTCCCTAAAAGATGAGACAGCCAGTCACGTGGTAGTTGATAACTGTCCCTTTTCCTCTGCCCACATTACTGATTCAGAGATGGACACATGACACAGTTCTGCCCAGTCTGTGTTCTTTTCTCTGGGTCTCTAGCAATAGGGTGCTAGGAGCCTAAAATTGCCACTATATGGGGAGAGGCTGCCAAAAGCGGAAGCCAAAACAGAAGAATGCAGAGCCCAGAGAGTGATAAAGGAGAAAGTTCTGATAACGTATTTAGAGGCTCCAGAATTAGTCATGGTAGAACTTGAAAGATCTGCTCCTGGACTTTTTGATTATGTGAGTCAATAATTTCCCAAACTTACCTTTTCATAGGCAAGTCTTTATATAATTTTGGACACAGTCAAAAGCACCTAAACTGGGGGTGCTTGGGTGGCTCAGTTGGTTAAGTGTCCTACTTTTGATTTCCACTCAGGTCATGCTCTCAGGGTCATAAGATCGAGCCCTGCCATGGGTTCTGCACTCAGAGGGGAGAGTCCTTAGGATTCTGTCTCTCCTTCTCCCTCTGCCCCTCTCAGCACATGCTTTCTCTCTCTCAAATAAATAAATCTTTTTAAAAAAGAAAAAAGGAAAAAAGGTCTAAAAGCACTTAAACAGGGCGTCTGGGTGGCTCAGTGAGTTAAGGCCTCTGCCTTTGGCTCAGGTCATGATCTCAGGGTCCTGGGATGGAGCCCCGCATCGGGCTCTCTGCTCAGCTCTCTTCCTCCTCTCTCTCTGCCTGCCTTTCTGCCTGCTTGTGAACTCTCTCTCTGTCAAATAAATAAATAAAAATTGAAAAAAAGAATAAAAGCACTTACACTATATAGCATTTCTGTAGGATGAAATGAGACAAATGTGTAACAAACAGCACACATTCGATAATACTGGCGACTATCATTTCCTTATCACTGTATATATCTTGATGACATTTAAAACTCTGAACAAGTAGGTATTAAGAACTCAATTTTATAGAAGGATTTAAGATTTTATTTATTTATTTATTTGTCAGAGAGAGAGAGAGAGCACAAACAGGCAGAGTGGCAGGCAGAGGCAGAGAGAGAAGCAGGCTCCCTGCCGAGCAAGAGTCCGATGTGGGACTTGATCCCAAGACCCTGGGATCATGACCTGGGCTGAAGGCAGTGGCTTAACCAACTGAGCCACCCAGGTGTTCCGAATTTTACAGAAGGATTTAGAGAAGGGAGATAACTTGTTAAGTTCCCAAAGTCAATGAATGACATAATTGAGCTATCTCTCCATTCTACATTATAGTCTCTGCAGTCACATTCCCAGCACATAGTAGGCACTTGGTAAACGTTGATTCCTTTCTTTTTCCTGTACATGAAAGCCTAAAGTCCTGCCTTTCTACCCAGAGATCCAAAGGAAAGCAGAACCTGAAAAGTTGCTTCTCTAGATTGGGCTCACTTTGGTATAGTTTGCATTAACTTTGAATGATCTTACCTCCTTGATGCTGACTCTTTCGTCTTAACCTCTGAAAGTTCATCCCTGTCAGCTGACCTCTCAGATTCCCATCTACTTCCAGATGTGGGCGTCCCACAGAGTCCCGGGCATGAATGGGCTGGCCCTCTGGTCCTTTGACTGCATTAGTCACTGATGCCTACCAATATCCTCCTGAGCAGGTGTGTCCCATAATTTCCTCCACGTGCCCCATGTGGTCCCACAGCTGCTCATGCCTGGAGGGCTCCCTGGTGCCCTCTCCTCCCACCCAACTCATCAAAGTAGTCTTGGTTCTTTCTCCTCAGTGATCAAGTTTGTGAGTCCCAGTGAAATATATTTGTGGGAAAAAAAAAAAAATCCCATTGCTTTAGCTGATAAATGTTCATGATCAGCCCAACCTAATATGGCCATTTCATTATAGGTCATTGATAGGAATTTCTCTCGAAGTCACAGACATGTGCTGTCCTCAGTTGACTACAAGTTAGAAATGCTGAAAAGTAAGTAAACATTTTGATTCAGAAATTTGAATCAAGAAATGTTTCATTTCAGTTTTCAGCTCTCTGTTTTAGAAAACGAGGACTCTTAACTTCATGACGACCCTTGCAAACTGACGTCTTTGGAGAGCACTGGATGAGGAGTAGAAAGATCTGAGTCAATGTCACTTCTTAGCCATTCTTTAATTATGGAGAAAACTACCATTTTCCCATATAGTGTCTATTCTCCACTGCTTCCTTCCTAATAGAACCTCTACATGGTTGGGGGGCTGGATAATGCACCCATCTAAAAGCCTCCTTTGTTAAGCCTTCCCTGCAGAAAAGGAAGTACAAGTAGAAGCCATTGGTGGGGGCGGGGCAGGGAACCCTTGACATAATCTTTAAAGTGGCTGACTCAGCTGGAAGGTACATCTTTGCCCTTCTTCTTCCCACTCTTCCTTGCTTAAAACTAGGTATCATGACTAGAGCTGCAGTGGCTATTCTGTGGCCTGAGGGGAACGTGAGTCTGAAGGCCAGTGACAAGGATCAGTAGAGCAGAAAGAGGATTTCTGGAGCCACATGGCCTAGACCGTGTGTCTCTACACTTTTTTAAGTGAGAGGAAAAAAATAATTCAGAGTCACTGTTGCTAGAAACCAAATATCAGCCCTAATAGAGACAGTGACCAGGGAACATTGCTAATTATGCAATGAGGCTTCATTTCCTCATTTGTAAACTGATGGAATCATGTTAGCTCCCTACAGTCTCCTCCATTTCTATAACTATAATTTTAAAACTCTATATGGATGCCCAAATGCAAAAGCCAGGGCTTGCCTGATCTCTATTCTATCCTGGACTTCTGGGAAAATTCGAAAGCATTTCCATCCTTAGGTGGAAGTCAAAATGATTGTGAACATAGAATTACTACCACATGACCCAACAATTCCACTCTGAGATGTATATCCAGGAGAAATGAAAACATATACACACATGCAAACTTGTACATGAATGTTCATAGTAGCATTAGTCTTAATAGCTAAGAAGTAGAAACAACCAAAGTGTCCACCAGTTGATGAATGGATAGACAAAATGTGGCATATCCATACACCGCAGTAGTGTTCATCCATAAACAGGAATGATGCTACAACATCATGCTACAACACGGATGACCCTTGGAAACATTATGCTAAGTAAAAATAAATAAATAAATAAATAAATAGATAAATAAATAAAATAAAGCCAGACACAAAAGACCACATCTACTGTATGATTCCATTGATATGAAAAGTCCAGAACAGGCAAATCCATAGTGAGAGAAAGATTAGTGGTTGTGCAGCAGATGGAGGGAGAGGGGCTGGGGAGGGACTGCCAATGGGCATGGGGTTTGAATTTTGGGTGATGATTCTGCCATTACATAGTGGTAATAGTTGCACAACTCTGTGACTATACTAACACTCACTCATTTGTACCCTTCTGCGTGGTGACTTTTATGGCATGTCAATTTTATCTCGGTTAAGAGAAAAACTAAACATTTTGAGTGAAATAGGCTGCGCTCAGATAGGCTTCTCTTGGGTATTGCTGGCAAGCACGCCTTAAGAAAAACATGACGAAAGGGGCGCCTGGGTGGTTCACTCAGTCAAAGGTCTGACTCCTGATTTCAGCTCAGGTTATGATCTTAGGATTGAGAGATGGAGCCCCGTATTGGGTTTTGCACTTCATGGGAATCATGGGATTCTCTCTTCCTCTCCCTCTGCCCTACCTACACCCCAGTGTGTGCACTCTCTCTCTCTCTAAAAACCAAACCAAACCAAACTAAAAAACATGAGGAACAGGATGGATAGGGAAAAGGCCTCTAAGAAACAAAGGTATGAATGAGTCAGGTTTTGAGTAAATAGCTCAGCTTTGAGGTACACTTAAAAAAGCAGGACTACACAATAGAATATCTTTTGAATAATGGGAAGAAATCGGCATTAGAGTAGATGTCAAATAGCTTTGTCTAGTATATGTCACATCTTAATTAAAATGAGGATGTGTAAAGGGTGGCACTCCAAAGTGCTATTTCTTACTCATTACTTTCCTACTCATTTTCACAATAACCATGCCCCGAAGAATATCTTGCAATCAGAATTACATTAGGATATTGTATATATGGTATTTTTAGAACCAGGAAATTCAGCATAGTCTGTCAAACAGTGACCCCACTAGAAACAAAAGCCCTTCAGCACTTATCTCTGCCCAACCCATCCAGGGATGTTAAGCTACAGACCGAGGGACATCTTTGAGTTTTCTTCTGGAAGCCAGGGACTTTCTCTTTCCTTTCAAGTGGCCTTGTACATAACAGGACCTGAGAGAGGCAGCTGTAGAGAAAAGAACGCTAAGTCCACGATCTGATTTGTATGGAAAAAATTAAGCGATGTTAGACAAGACTCTGAGCCTCAACCTCTTTCCTTACAAAGTAAGGAGGTCAAACCAGATGACCTCTTAAGGTTGCTTTTGGTTCAAACTTCTATTAATCTAGCAACCTTGTGATGAAACGGAAAATCTAACATAGTCTAAGATCATCTCTGGGTCTGGTGTAGAGGTGCAGGCAAAAATTTGGAACATATGTTACTGTTCCTTCTGGACTCTTGGGAAAACCTTAAGGCAACTCCAGCTCCTCCTCCCTCATCCTAATCTTCAAATTTTTATCACATCCCAATACCTGTTATAATTTGGATGCTGCATCTGCCTCAAAGTGAATATCCTCCTGGTGGTACATCGGGGAGTGATAGAACATTTCCTTTGTAAAGGGTTGAACACACACACACACACCACCCCCCTGCCCACCACCACCACCATGACCATGACCATCACTCCAAATTCCATCACACAATGGTAATGTAACAAAGGAAACTAAGAGTTTCCAAAAGAATCTTTTAATCTAAGTGTTAGTCCGCATTTTCTTGTTTTTGAACTGTTTTCCTAAGCATGCATTTCAAGTCATCTTGTACAACTGTGCTTTGAAAGCTTTGCCCCGGAGCATCTGCTTGACAGGTCAGTCTGGCACCTGCTGTTTTAATCACGCTGAAGTGAGGCTCTAGCCGTGTGCACACGTGCGTATGCTGACAGGCTAGCAGGCTGGCCTGCCGGCTGCCTGCCTGTCCCCCTCTCACAAGGTGGGAAAGAGAAGCAGGATACTTACAGTACGCCAACAAGCACCTGGCAGCAATCCCTGCCTTCTCCGAAGTAACCGATCATGAGTCTGACAGGTTGTGGGGAGCGCATGGCCAAGGATCCAGGGGGCCCTGGCAGCTGACCCAATATTCAGGGCATTAAAAACCAATGTTACCCTTCAATTAAGTTGTTGGAAGCTTTACACCAGCTCAGCATGAATGGCACCAGCCAGTTCACTGTTGAATATAGAAAATTGAAGAAGTCACTGACTCTGATTCATTTGACCCTACTCGTCACTAGGTCTAGTTTTTATAATAGCCAATACTTGTAAACTGTTGCTCTTTTCCATTTTGGAGGCCATTTTAACATTATGTAGATACTGTTCACACTTTCCCTTGGAACCGTCTTCATATATTCTTCAGCCTCTTTAATGTGGAAATCCCTTATCCAACTCTCATTTTTTCTTTTAAAAAACATTGATGCAGTAGAACCAACTAGAATGAAATAAATATAGGGCCAGATTTAGAGTAATATTTTTTCCTAATTTTGCATTTGTCTAAACGTTAGAAAAATCCTAAGCCTACATTTTTTTAATCCTATATGGGTATGTAAATAAATGTACATTTGTTTATAACTTAACACTCCACTTCTGCTTCCCAGATGAGAAACCGACTCGCCCAATCTAAGATAGAACGTGGTGCAATGGGGGCAGAAAATCTCCACAGAAAAATTTGCAGGATAGCTGGTCTCATATACACAATGATATATGCACAAAATTATTCACTGGGGCACTATGAAAAAAAAAAAAGCATAGACAACCTACATGGCCATAGGTAGGAAACCAGTGAAATAAAGTATGGCAAGATTATATAATGGGTACTGTGGGAAGCTCTGTGTTTTAAACATACTGTTCAGTGAAGGAAAGAGGCAGCACAACAGTGTTACTATCATCATAAGATGTGTGAAGAGAGAAAAAAAGGGAATAAGCTACATCCATTTGAAGATAAATGGAACATTTCTGCAAGGATGCCGGAGAGACAAC
The DNA here is from genome assembly GCF_010015895.1 of Lontra canadensis. NCBI lineage: Eukaryota > Metazoa > Chordata > Mammalia > Carnivora > Mustelidae > Lontra > Lontra canadensis. The sequence goes on from NW_022631015.1 coordinate 3,212,311, forward strand.
AGTGGTAAGAATGGTTCCCCTCCAGGGAGGAAAACTGTAGCAAGGAGGAAGAGACTTCCTTTCCACTCTCTATCCTTTAGAATTGTGTGCTCTATGCAAGTAGTAACTATTCAAAAAAAAAAAAAAATTCTTTTTAAGAAGTAAAGATATAGAAGGATTTCTAAACAAAATTACACTTAGTCTGCTTTCAAGGAGGTATGCTTTCGACTAATAAAATATTTAAGGGTATTTACAGATTCGCACTGATGTCACATCTTATATTGGGTATGACTGTGGTTGGTTGGTTTTCCCATAACAACAGAGTAAATTCATTTGAACTTTTACCTATCCCTCCCCTTTTCTAGAGGAAGAATTTAATATGATGTGTTCTGAAAGTTAACAGGCAATACCATAATAAAGAAGTCAAAAAGGAGAAGAAGGAGACAGAAGAGAGGACACCATTAGGACACAAACGTTTATGTGATTTTAGCCATTACAACAGTAGTTCAGAAATATCTCAAATGTTACATTGATGTCATCAATATTACAAAAAGAAAAAAAAAATGACAGGCAACAGTGAAGAGCACCAGAGAACCAGCGCACACACCTAGAGAAGACCATGCTTCTTTCCTTCAACTGCCAAGAGATTTTCACCACTAAGCCCCCCTCCCCCGTGCTTTCCTTCTGGACTTGCCCTAACCTGCTTTCCTTCGTGACTTTAAGCCTCGTCCTCGCCCTCCTCCTCCTCGAACTCCCCCTGTTCATCGGCCGTGGCGTCCTGGTACTGCTGGTACTCGGACACCAGGTCGTTCATGTTGCTCTCGGCCTCGGTGAACTCCATCTCATCCATGCCCTCGCCCGTGTACCAGTGCAGGAAGGCCTTGCGCCGGAACATGGCGGTGAACTGCTCCGAGATGCGCTTGAACAGCTCCTGGATGGCCGTGCTGTTGCCGATGAAGGTGGCCGACATCTTGAGGCCGCGCGGCGGGATGTCGCACACGGCCGTCTTCACGTTGTTGGGGATCCACTCGACGAAGTAGCTGCTGTTCTTGTTCTGCACGTTGAGCATCTGCTCGTCCACCTCCTTCATGGACATGCGGCCGCGGAAGATGGCGGCCACGGTCAGGTAGCGGCCGTGGCGCGGGTCGCAGGCGGCCATCATGTTCTTGGAGTCGAACATCTGCTGCGTGAGCTCGGGCACCGTGAGCGCGCGGTACTGCTGGCTGCCCCGGCTGGTCAGGGGGGCGAAGCCGGGCATGAAGAAGTGCAGGCGCGGGAAGGGCACCATGTTCACGGCCAGCTTGCGCAGGTCGGCGTTCAGCTGGCCCGGGAAGCGCAGGCAGGTGGTGACGCCGCTCATGGTGGCCGACACCAGGTGGTTGAGGTCTCCGTACGTGGGGGTGGTCAGTTTCAGGGTGCGGAAGCAGATGTCGTACAGGGCCTCGTTGTCGATGCAGTAGGTCTCATCCGTGTTCTCCACCAGCTGGTGCACGGACAGGGTGGCGTTGTAGGGCTCGACCACCGTGTCGGACACCTTGGGCGAGGGCATGACGCTGAAGGTGTTCATGATGCGGTCTGGGTACTCCTCCCGGATCTTGCTGATGAGCAGCGTGCCCATCCCGGACCCCGTGCCGCCCCCCAGCGAGTGGGTCAGCTGGAAGCCCTGCAGACAGTCACAGCTCTCTGACTCCTTCCTCACCACGTCCAGGACCGAGTCCACCAGTTCGGCTCCCTCTGTGTAGTGACCCTTTGCCCAGTTGTTTCCGGCACCACTCTGGCCTGCCAGAGGGAGACACTTTATAAGTCACTGATGACTGGATTAAATTCTTTTTTACCTTAAACCCCTTAATATAGATCAATGAGTCAATGTTCAGATAAGATTATCTCACATTACCACCAAAATGGCCAGCCATTAAAATATTTGGTTAGAGATATAATTATAAACAAGGAAGGCCAGAAATACCTGGCTATTAAAGGTTGAAAGGTAAATTTGTTTTAGATTATATTAAGACTGAATGGGCCCACAAGGGGATGTTCTTCATACAGTACTCTCCCTTAGGCGGCCATACGCCTCCACCCTGAGCTGTACTGTGTCAAATGAGCCTCCCATGCCATCAGCCATGTCAGTCACTCACCAAACACGAAGTTGTCCGGCCTGAAGATCTGGCCGAATGGCCCAGACCTGACGGAGTCCATGGTGCCCGGCTCCAGGTCCACCAGGATGGCCCGGGGAACGTACTTGTTACCTGGAGGGAACACAGCTAGACTTAAATGTGCAAGCAGAGAGTTCTAAAGAGAAAGCCTTTTTTCCCCTTTTGCAGGCACTACTGTTGTCCCCAAATAAAGAAGGACACAGAACCCATCACATTCTCAAAGGCCTTGGTTGTGAACGCGCCCCCCGCCCCCCGGAAATGCTCCAGTAAAACAGTGGGAATCTTAAATCCGCTGGTCCACCCTCCCCTGGGGCCACACTCCTGGAGTAAGTCCTGGGGACAGGAGAGTAAAAAATTGAAATGGGGGAGGGGGGCGTGCCGGCAAAGCAATTACCAGTGGCTTCATTGTAGTACACATTGATTCTCTCCAGCTGCAAATCACTGTCTCCATGGTAACTGCCAGTGGGGTCGATCCCATGCTCATCACTGATGACCTCCCAAAACTAAGACACAGAAAAAGTTTGCATTTAGCCATGCCCAGCCCTCAAAGGGGAAATGAGTCTCACAATAAAAAGCCGCCGACTCAGTTCCAAAAACCCCAGGTTTCAGGCAGCGTGACCCGGCTCAGCCGTAAGGCTTGTAGCGTGCATGGTCAGAAAGTTGAAATTGGGCGTTTCCCTGGCGAACAGCTGCCGGCGGCAGGAGGCGGGGGTCCCTTCGGGTGGCGGTGGGCGGGGAGGGTTAGAGCCGCAAGCCGAGGGCTCGCGCGGCCGCGGGGTTTCTCGCTCAGAGTCGCAGCTGCGGGCGGCGGCGGGAGGCGGGCGCTCAGGGACTCCAGGCAGCGCAGAGGGGGTGGGCTGGGGAGCAGGGAAAGGAGGGAACGGAAGGAGGGTGGTTTGAGATTCAAAGCACGTCCAGAGACCTCAAGACAATCGCTCTTCTCCCCTCCCCCACAGCTCGACTGCGGGTCTAGCGGATAAAACCATTTCTACCCGCGTCCGGGCCCCTCCTGTAAACCCGTGCGCACAACCTCGCGGACACACCCGCGCCTTCTCCAGGCAAGCTTGCCTGGCCAAGGGAGGAGCAGGGGATAAGCGGGCGCCGAGGAGTGGCCGGGATTCCAAATGAGTTACAGCAAAAATGAAAGCGAGATTCCTCCCCCCAACCCCCACCAAGTCTCCTCCGAGCCCACGCCCCACACGGACGCACAAAGCTGCCGGGAAGGTCTGTGCCTGGGGAGCCCTGTGCCTGCTCAGGTCGAGGCTTTCGCGGAGGAACTCCGAGGGCCTTCAAGCCGGGGCACCCCACCCCTCTGGACCCCTCCCCTCCCGGCGCGCCCACCTTGGCGCCGATCTGGTTGCCGCACTGGCCCGCCTGGATATGCACGATCTCACGCATGGTGCTTGCTAGCTTCTTCGGCTCTTGTCGGCGTCTGGTCAGTCTGTCCCGTCCTCCCTTAAACACCCACTGTGGGGTCACCGGCAACGCGCTCGGGAACCTACTGGCTGAGAGCGCCGGCCCGGAGGACTCAGCCTTTTATGCAAGGAGGGTGGGGCGGCCTGCGTAGGCCGCGCCCCCAGCCCGAGCCCCCCAGTCCCCTTCGCTCTAGAGCTCTTCAGGCCCCGCTGACGTAATGCTCCGAGCCCCAAGGACCATCCTGGGGGCTGGACATTGGGCCCGCAGCCAATCAGCACAGGCTTGCGGACCGGGCGAGGAGTGGGGGTTTGGGGTAGTAGGGTGGAGGCGTGGGCATTGTCTAGGACTTGGGGCGGGGGGAGGTGAAAGAGCTGGGAACTGAGAATTGGGGGGTAGGTGAAGGAACTGAGGGTGGGAGGGTGGCGAAGCGAGGGCGACCCCTGTGGCAGGCCGGTGGGGGGTGGGGAGAGCTGGCACTGGATGGGGTGAGCAGAGACTGGAGCAGGTGGAGAGGCCCTCAGGTGCGCTGTGCTCCCGGTGCTGGCAGGTGGAAGGGTAGAGGGTGGCGTAGGTTGCACGGCCAGCGCTGACTGAGACGCCTCCTCGGCCAACGGCCGGAAATCCCTAAGCTACCCGCCCCTGGTGAGACCACTGCCTCTTTCCCCAGCCCTAGAAGGCAAAGACTGTCTAGCGGCCGAACCCTGGTCACACAGAGCCTTGAACGAGCCCGGGAGAAGATTGTGTGTGATCAGGCTGTGGGGTCTGAAGAGCCGTGACCCTGGACCCCCAAATCCCAGGAGCCCCGGGGGACCTTCGTCCTGCCCCCAGCATCCGCCTGCTCTCCGTTTTGTCTCTGTCAAAGGCTTGCTCCCTCTCACTGCGGTTGCTGCATCCAGGGGTGGGGCAACCTCCGCATCCCTTCCAGCCCCATCCTACTCTGTCCAAGAGTCCCCAGCTTCCTGGCTGGTACCAAAGACCCCTCCACCTCTCGGGCTGGCTTTTTGTTTCTTGGGAGTGGATGGGGTGGGTGTGGCTGTCCGCGCACGGGTACAGTTCAGCGGTCAGAACGAGGGTGGGGTCCGGGGGGCGGGGCTGCGGCAGAACAAAGGGCTCACAAATGTATGGGATAACTCCCACAGCCGAGTTTTTAAAAATCACACCCCCGTCGCTCTCCCTCTCTGGGTTTCGTTCATCTATTGTCCAGTAGGGAAATGGGTTCCGCGGGTGATCATCGCCCACTACACCGCTAACACTCTTATCGTTCATCAGGTGCCGGACCCTGAGGCGGCCACGAGGTCCCCAACCTTCGTGCTGTTGGTGGGGATGAGGGACACGCCTAAAAACTGCGGCACAGCGAGGGAGCAGCCATCCGAGACCCTGACGCGCACAGAGCGCGTGCGCAGACTCCGAGGACTGACACTTTCAAATCCGCAGTTTCTAGGTGGTCGAAGGAGATGATTGATCTCTTTGTTACTTTTCGTGTGTATGTATGTGGGGCCTGGGGAGAGGGTGCTCATCCTGCTTGCGTTCAAGGGTAGGAGCGGAAAGGGTAGCTGAAATGTTCACTACTGACCTGGAACCTGGCCCCTGCAATTCTAGGGGTGAAGCGCCCCTCCCCCTCTGGACTCGGGACGGGTCGTCGGCGAGGTGACGTGACCCCTTTTCATCCTCTGGCGAGAAGGGCCGAATGACTCGATTTCCCGTGGGGGAGCGGAGACTGCAGCTGTTGAGTGAGACCCTCCCACAACTATCAGCAAGCTGTCACCGCCTTTCTCTCCCGCTGGGAGGTGGAAGGGGGGCTTTCAACTCAATTCCAGTGCACAAAGAGAAACCGGGAGAACAAAAGCCCAGCCTCCCCAAACACCCATGGCGCCCAGACTGAACCTTCGGGACAAAATTCCCCAGACGCCGCTTCCCTTCTTGGGGTTAGGATGGGTCGGGCGAGAGGCAGAGGAGCCAGAAGAGCCTCCCACATGCCCCGTTTAAGGGTTCCAAGGACCTAGAACCCCGAGTTTCTAACTCAGCTCCTACAGACGCAGAAGCGTCGAGGGTGAACGATTCCCAAGGTCCCACGGCAAGTTAAAAACAGGGTTCAGGCTGGAATCCCGGCTTGCAGGCGGCCTAGCCCTCGGGGATGGTGACCATTTTCAGGCCAAAAGAGCTGTGGCTGGTGTCCGCACCCGGACCTGGGGGTGGCAGCTCCCGTGGGAGCGAGCCGCGCGGGAAGGCCCCTAGCTGGGGCTGCACCCGCGTTCTGTGTAGACGTGCGCCCAGCAGTGATCACCTGGCGGCCAGCGCCAAGGGGCAACCCTGGTACGAGGCACTCCAGGGGCTCTGCTCCAGGCCGGGAAATTTGAGCCGGTCGCCAGCCTCCCTCACCTAACGGTTTATTTGCTCAGCTTCGGTTTCAGAGCCAGATTGCCGCGGAGTGTCGGGTGAAAACTCGAGTCGAGATTATGTGGATACAAGGCCCTTTCCTCTCGGGTTTATTTTAGGGGAGAAGGCTTGGGATACGCGGAGGCTGCAACTCACTCTTCGGAAAGCCCGGATGCCCTCCCTTTCATACCTCTGCGGGTAATTTTGCCCACCCCAGCCTCTGCGGAGCCGGCGCTTTCTGTTAAGGGCTTTACGCCTCTGCATGCCCCCTCCCCTTCCCAATTTGGAATTACGCTGCTGCACATTTTTATTTTCGCAAGAAGCTGATTTTGTGTCGGAAGGCTGAGCGTTGATGACAGCCAAATCTTTCCCCGGCTCTTTCGGTTTATCTGCTGCTAATCCTTATCAGCTTTATTCCGTACAGCTCCCGAGGAGAGGCTAGTAAGGAGCCTCCCGAGCATAAATAGATTCGGTCTCTGTGGGGTCCTCCAGCCTTTCTTTTTGTGAATTATACACAATTCTTCTCCACCTAGGTTATTGTATATCAGACGTGAAAGGTGTCAGGACAATATATTTCACCTTCACTTACAGGCTATTAGCTTTAATCATTTACCAGTATTTCTAAAATTTCCCTTCCACAGACAGTTGTAGAAATAAGGCAGCATAAAATAAAATCCAACATTTATTTTATGCCTAACAGATTGGGTGGCTGAGGTTGAGTGAGATATCCCTGAGGCTAATAAAGCTCTCACAATATTCAGAGTATATTCAATGGCAAATCCTCAAGTGATTTTACATTTCTCTATGATTACACACAGAGTCATTGTTTTAATTAATTGAAGTCTGATAGGGAGCATTGTACTGCTGATTTGGTAGTGAATTTTTAAAAGCATTGTTTTCTTAAAGCAAGTTTTTTTGTTTGTTTGTTTGTTTTTGTTTTTAACACGCTGAAATAACAAGACATATAGCTTTGCGGTTTCCTTACTGCCTGCCTGCATTCACCACTTAATACACAGCCCCAATCCGGGGTAGCCAGACAGCCTCCTCCGCGGCGAGCTGCACGCGGTTTCCTAGGCAACCGACACTTGGCCAATGAATGAAGAGGAATTGAAAGAGATTGCAAATCCATCATTATTTCCTTTTTTCCGCCCTTCTCAATACTATCCAGCTAGAAATATTGGAAAGCTACCAGTCCGAATATCGACGTAAAGAAGTCGAATGCCCAGAGGAAGGGGTCGCAACCCCATAGCGTGACTGAGACGAGGAGGTGGTGCACTGGCTCCCTGGGCCCCACCGAGACCTCAGCTTTCTCAGCTTTGTCACTGTCTCTGTTCCTATGCCACTGTCCTCCCTCTTTTCTCTCCCAGGCCTTCCCCTTCCCTGATGAGGAGCCGGCAGCTCCCGGGAGAGCTGCTCTGGTGCTCTTTAGTCCGGGGGTTGCCGGGCTGGGAGTCTCAGAGCCCCTGCCCTTCCGAGATCCTGGGGCTCCCGGGGAACCAGCCGGCCCAGGTAACAAAAGACTAGAATGAGCAGGGAAAATTCTGAGTCCATGAGTGCGGGGCAGTGCGGAGATATTCACTTTTGTTTCTCGGTAAGGCTGGCTGTGTTCCCGTTGTCCGAGTTCGAATTTGGGTTAAAATGGCCTCAGTCCCCGCGGAGAGCGCTGAGTTTTCACCAGAGAGTTGCCTTCTTTGTCATACAAAGGGACAGAGGGAGTAGAGCCCAGGCTTTCCGAGGCACCGCCTCCCTTTTATAAGCAGCCTCTCCTCCCCCACAGTATCTGTGCGATCCTTGGGCGGGGGGAGAGCGAGCCGGAGAATGCTCGCTCTGGGAATCCTAGGTAAATGGCATCTCACCACCCAGAGCCGGACTGTGCAGAAAACAGAAACAGAGAAGTAGAAAGTCGCCTTAAATGGGAACATTACAGAATGCTAAGATCGACAGGATGTCTCTTGCAAGGTGTAGTGTGAAGTCCACAAATTTATAAACAAATCCCTTATGAAATGAACTGAGCGCACTAGCGCAAATAGGTTTCCGGAGCCATTTTCAGAGTCAGCGGTAGATGCTGTGGACTAACGGGCTCGAAGGTCTGCCTCCCCACCTTCGGGGCTGTTCCACCAGCAGCTGCTGCTCAGCACGGTCTAGGCAGCTCCCTCTTAGTCTTGTACTTCTACTCCGAGACCTTTGCTTGCCATTGAAATAAAATTAAAACTGTGTATTGAGGGGCATCTGGGTGACTCAGTTGGTGAAGCCTTTGATTCTTGATCTCAGCTCAGGTCTTGGTCCCAGGGTCATGAGTTCAATCCCAGTGTTTGGCTCCATGTGAGGCATGGAACCTACTTTAAAAAAAAAAAAAAAAAGGAATGAAACAAAAACCCCTCTGTATTCTGATAGATATACAGGTCCTCGTGGTAACACCCTTTGTCTCTTGGACTGAGATGCCTGGTGGATATTAACTACATCTTCACTGAGAAAGGAAACAGGTCAGCTTCTGAACAGGAACTCTTAAGGGCTTGACATGCCGAGCCCATATGTCAGTGCCACCACATATCCGTGGTGTATTTTCAAAAAAATAATGCATTAAGGGAATCTCCGGGAAAACTCACTACCTCTTTCAAAATAACCCTGTAGAAAGGAAACTCACTAAGAGATACTATTTATCACATATACCCAGAAGACTTGAAAGCAGAATTTCAAAGAGATATTTGAATACCCATGTTCACAGCGACATTATCTACAACAGCAAAAGGGTGGAAGAACTTAAGTGCTCATTGACAGACGAAATAAAATGTGGCGTACACATACAAAGGAGTATCACTCAGCTTTTAAAAAAAGGAAATCCCGACACAACATGGATGAATGAACGTTGAAGCCATGAGGCTAAGGAAATAAACCAGCTCTCAGAAGACAAATGTTATATGATTTCACATATATGAAGTCTGTAGAATAGTCAGATTCATAGAGTGAGAAAGAATGGTGGCGGGGGGGTTGTTGCCAGGAGCTGAGGGGAGGGGATAATGGGGAGTTCATGTTTAATGTAGACAGTTTCAGTTTTACAAGATGAAAAGAGTTCCGGAGATAGATGGTGGTGATGGCTGCATAACATTTAGAGAAGGTACTTAATACCACGGAATTCATACTTAATGATGGCTAAGATGATACGTTTTGTGTTTTGTGCATTTCACCAGAGTTGAAAATAAAAAACAACAACAACAACACAGGATTAGTTTCTTAGCATCTCTTAAATATTAAATGATATTTTTGTCTACATGCTAATATAGTGCTCTAAGTTTCTCAGTGAAAGGTATATAAGGTTAGATAGATAGATAGATATTCCTAAAACCAAGGACAATGTCATCATTTATCGCTCTTTCTTTTGCAGGTGAACTAGGGAATCCTGGGCCCTGGAGCCTGGAGCCAGCCAGACTGGAAGGAGTCACCGAAGGTTCTTGGTCTTGACACAAGAATGAATTCAAGGACGCAGTACAGTGGATAACTAACAGAAGCAGCAAAGTTCCTTAAAGCAAAAGGTACACTAGCCGAGCTCCAGCTGAAGAGAGAGTTGCTGGCCCTGGGGGTTGGTTTCCTAACTTTTATTGACAGTTGTTAACCAGGGAGCGGAATATTCATTACTTGGGGCAGGAAGCAGGGAGGGTTTCATAGCTTTTTCTTTCTAATTTTGTCAGGGGTTGCCTGTCACTGTGGACAGTAGCTGGCCATGACTTCGTTGCTGCCTCCCTCCCCTACCCCACCCTGTGAGAGCCTGTATAACCGTCTATCTAACCCTTCCCTGGGCCAGTTTACAACTGAAAGTGGTGTCAGAGACAACCAGACTGGTAACTGGACCATGGGATTTCTTTCCTCTACATCTCCACTGACTCCCTATAGCTCGTACTGTCTGGTCCAAACTCTTAACGTAGAATTCAGGTCCTCTGAATCTGGCTGTGATCCATCTTTCCAGGGAAACCGGCCACCCCTCCACCTAGACACAATACGTTCCAGGAGATTTGGACTTGCCCATTGCTCTCTCTTCTAGGCCATGTTCTCTGAGCCATGTTCTAGGCCTGTTCTCTGAGAGCCTCATAAACCTGGAATGGACCTCTCCTTTTCTTCCTCTGGTGACATTTCATTCGTTCTTCATGACGCAGCTCAGCTATCTGTGATCTATCTATCCCCCCAGTTGCCAGGAACAATGAACTGCCTATGCTATGCACACCCAGAAGTTTCTTCCTATGATAGGCGCTGCATTTATTACATGAAAGCAGTGGTCACCAAGATTTCCAGTAGAAAAAGAAAAGTTGAAAGTTGAACATACATTCCCAACATATGTGTATTTATTTACCTTATAATACACATATAAACTTATATGTGTATTGCCATAAGCCAGTATTTCAAGATGTATACACTTAGTATGAGATACTTCATTAATGATACCAGTTTTTCTTTTCTAGAATTTTCTAGATACACTTTTCTAGAATTTTCCATCTTATTTTGGTCAACATCTTTCCACACTTGAGTTCCTCATGGCAGTGTGCCTAAGAGCTTATAGGACCTCCCTTCTCAAGGACTGATATGAGACATGTGACGAGAAGACAGAAGCATCCTGTGAGGACAGCAGTGTCGTCTGGAACACTATTTGAAGAGTAACTTATTTTTCTAGGAAATAGGTATGAAAAGGAGTTTTCATTGTTTCTCTTCACACTACGAAAGATGCTCTTGCCAGTCCCACTCTAACCTTCAGATTAGATTAGAGAAAGTTCTATAGATGCCTCAGATTCCCACTGCTTTGTGACTCCTTGATGTCAGGGACCACACCATGTCTTATTAGCTTTTGTATCTCCCATATTGCCTGGAACTAAGTATAGGCAAAAAAAATAGTCCTTGAGTAAACAAAATACCTCAAAGAGACCGCCACCAGAAAAAACCTGGCTGCTTCTTTTTTTTTTTTTCCCCTTAAGATTCTATTTATTTATTTGTCAGAGAGAGAGAAGTAAAAAGAGAGCACAAGCAGGGGGAGTGACAGGCAGAGGGAGAAGCAGGATCCTTACTGAGCAAGGAGCCCAACACGGGACTTGATCCCAGGACCCTGGGATCATGACCTGAGCTGTAGGCAGATGCTTAACTGACTGAACCATCCAGGCATTCCAACCCGGTTATTTCTAACTTGAAGCAAGAGCAGGTTGTGCTGCACGTAAGAAGTGAGAAACTGTTCTCCTTCTTCATCATTACCTCCCAGCCTAGCCAGGTCAAGTCCCATCCTTCTCAGACTCTGCTGTTCTAGCGGGATGGTGGATATGGTAGGTTCCAAAAACTGGGGCCTTCTCTGGAATGATCTTTCAGTTCCCTCCAAGCAGCTGCCCAGTCCTTCTCTTGTATTTGCACCCTCACTTACCCGCATTGGCAATGCCTGACTGACACTGTTGGGGAAGATTGCCTAAGAGGGCAGAAGGGAAGGAGAGAAGGAACTCAGTTCTTAGAAATCAGCATTGATTGATTGATCGTGTCTTCTTTCTCAGCATATAAATCAGGGCACTTAATCAGATAGCTATCTTCTTGAGCAGGTTTGGAGATGAAAGAACAAAGTGTGTTTCCCCCTCCCAAAAAGAGGAGGAGAAAAAGTGCAAATTCCATCTTTCATGCACCTGGGGAAAGATGAAACAGTCAACTTCCTAGACCTCACCATTAAAGAAAGAATCCTTTGGGATACCCGGAAAAAAGATCAAGTCATTCCCAAAGGTGGAAAAAATACAGTTGTCCCAGACTTATCCAAACAATATTCAATGCTAAAAGATAAGAGAACAATTCTTATAAAAATTTCAGAGACAGTATGTCTCAATATTTGTATATTCAATTATACTGCCTTTCAGTTTTAAAGGTAACAAATATTTTTGAACATAGAAGAACTAAGGAAATATAATATCTGTGAGTCATCATGTGGGAAGAGAAAGGGATTCCAGAGAATGTAGACATAGATCTTAGAAAGGTTGGCTTTTTGGTAGTTCTCTCAAAGAGAGAGTGAATGGTGCCTCCGAATATAGACTAGAAAGAAATACAGCAATCCTTCAGATGGGGGAAGTTCTGCTTCTTTGAATGAAGGATGTTGGAAATGCTATTCCAAGACGCTTGTGGTGACCCTGGCCGAGGGCCTGAGGCTACCAGACCTTTGAGTCTCCTGCAGACTGGAATTATTACTGCCTCACAAGGAATTGGTTGCTAGCCAGTTTATTATGGAAGCTCTTTTCTGCCACAAGGAGCAGAAGATATCAAGTGATGGAACAGCAGACGGCACAGACGGTCAAAAAGATCATGTGACAAAATGAATCCCTAACAAACCGTAAGATTTCAGATAGATGATCAAAGCAACAAAGCCACCTTTGGAAGAGCTCAGAAGGCAAAATAACAGTCTGTCTGAGGTGAGTGGCTGTAGTGACACAGTCAGAGGGCTTGAAGAAAGGAATCACATTGCAGCAGAATGTCTGCTTCTTTGAGAACTAAAGACAGATGCCACATAAAAAAACAAAACAAAACAGGACAAGCTACTGGGAAGTCAAAACTCTACAGAAACATCACATTTTTGTAAGGAATTTTATCAAACTTTCAGAGGTAAAAATATGCTGCAATGAAGTTAAACCAACAAAGGAAAGATGATGTCTAAACTCCACCAGGCTTAAGAAGAAAATGACTAAATTTTTTTTTTTTGAGATTTTATTTATTTATTTGACAGAGAGGTCACAAGTAGGCAGAAAGGCAGGCAGAGAGAGAGGCGGAAGCAGACTCCCCGCTGAGCAGAGAGCCCGATGTGGGGCTTGATCCCAGGACCCTGGGATCATGACCTGAGCTGAAGGCAGAGGCTTAACCCACTGAGCCACCCTCGTGCCCCAAAAGTGACTAAATTTTAAAAAAATATGGAACAGTTATTGTGGAAAGTTGACTGGAATAAGGAACACTCTGTGCTCATCGGACTAATAGTATTGTATGAGAACTCTTAGAAAGACATCTAAGAAGACTTGCTCACAGAGGGAAGGAAATTAAAACTTTAAATCATTACACTGTGTGGTTGAAACAGCGGCAGGTCAGTGGAGTGGGATTTTTTTGTTTTGTTTTTTGTTTTTTTAATCAGAGAAGAAGAAAGATGAAGGGCTCCTAGAAAAATCTTTGCTAAGTCCTTTGTTGCCAGCAGGAGCTGACCAGTGAGGGGTCATTTAGGCATGCCACGTGGCTGCAGTTTTGTTGGAAACCAAAGCATGGCAGAGGAAAATGCTGATTCTTAATGGCCTCTACCTAGAGAAATCTGTGGTTCTCAAAAAGGAGCTGATTCATGACTGGTATAAATAGGATAAGAAACAACAAAAGTTACCAGCTGCAGAAGAAGTGAAAACTTACAAGCAAGGGAATGAAGACACGTTGAATGAATTATGGCCAACAGAGAGCCCTGATAAAACCCCAGACTGTTCTTCATAGTGAGAAAGCTCATGACAGTTGGCACACTGCCCTCGCTGGAGTGGAAGGGGAAATATGCCGGCCTGGGATGGAAATTCATGCAGCTAAACCAGGACGGCCCGGGAGAAATCCTCTTCACCTTGCTTCTCTTCTGCACCCACTGACTTGAGGCACACACAAGCTCTACCCCGTGCCCACATGGATCATGTAGCCAGAGCTCTGAATTTCTCTTCTCTTATGCAAGAGATATGCCCCCAGGTGATTTGTGGATGGTGCTGGGGGATCATATAGGTTTTTAGAATGAAACTCCCTAGGACAGGGGCTCCAGGAGCCTTCATCGATAAAGCCAAGAAACCTCTTGCCTTTTACAGTGATGAGTTTCAAAGATAATGTTGGTGTCAGAACTCCTGGATTTTCAACAGGAAGATGCCCATGGAGTCCACTTGGACACCTGCTCCCTGCACGTGGTTTCTGGGCCTCTGTGCCCTCTTCCACGCCTCATTTCTGTGGGGCTTTTCCTTGAAACTTTCAGAATATTGCACACTCAAAGCAGGCTTTCTCATGGACTTAAGGACATGACTTCCTGCCCTAAAGAGGGTCCGCCTCTTAGAATCGAGGCCCTCACATGCTCTTCTCACCGGAGAAGACCGCTCCACCTGTGGCCCATCCAAGACCAGGGACAAATTGTCTCCACCTCTTGCAAGATTCAAAACTGTCTTCAGGCTCCAGATCTGACCCTCTTCTCGAGGCTGTTTGGAGGACGACTCACAGGCCTCTCTCAGACCTTCACCACGACAACGAATGGACTGTGGGAAACATCCCCTAGGCTTTGACCCATTTCCATTGTACTGTTCTTACTGAATTTTTTATTTGCTTAGGCTGCCCTAAACAAATCGTGCATTTTGGGCCACAAATAAAGAAGACTCTGAAGATAGAGCTAAGACCCAGCCATTTTGTTTTGGTCGCTATAATTTGAGTAACTAGCAAATTAGTGTAAACATTATGAAAATGAAATAACTTTAATAAATACTTTTTAAGTTCAGAAATGTCAAGCTACTGGAAAATGAAGGAGGAAAACCTTACTGTAATTTGAAGTGTGGTGAGGAGGTCCGCTCCTCTACTACCATCCTCCCTCAGAAAGTAGGTGGTCTGGGATGCCACCACCCATGACCCATTCCTTTGTACCCATCGTTGCCTTTATTCTAGAAATGGTTTGAAATCATATGTGCTCCTGACAGTGGTAACATGCTGCTACTTTAAAGGGGCATGGACGACTGTGACCCAGTTTCCCTCAGGATCAGAAGAACCCAGGGAGTGTGGGTTAGGGCACAGTGGGAGGTGAGGTAGGAAAAACTTAGTTCTAGGTATAGGACCAAGTGTGATATACTGGTGCTTTCCCTAGGTGGGCAGAGGAAAAAGGCCTGGAAGGCTTTCCAAGGAAAATGGGATGGCGCTGGCCTCCCCTCCAGGTGAACCAGGAAGCCCACTGTAAGACCCTGACAGCCTTGGAAAGCACAGTTGGCCCTTGAACCCCACAGCATGGGTTTGAACTGTGGGGGTCCACTTACATGTGGATTTTCCCCCAATAAATACAGTGCAGTACTGTCAATAGATTTTCTCTTTCTAAGAATTTTCTGAATAACATTTTCTTCTCTCTAGCTTACATTATTGTTAAAATCCAGCACATAATACATGAGACAAACAAAATATGTGTTCATCGATTGTTTATGATATTGCTAAGGCTTCCAGGTCATTAAGTTGTTGCGGAATCCCTAACCCCTGTGTTGTTCGAGGGCATTGTCTTCCGGCTGGACAGACCCAGTCCATCTTTCAAACAATGTTACAGGCCGTCAAGTTCATCCAACAGATATTTTCTGTGTGCTAAACTGTGTTCTGCCCACCAGAAGGACAGCAGTGCGTGAATCAGCCGTAAACCCTCGCCCTCCTGGGACTAGCACTGCGCTTAGCTTTGCCAACTATCTTCCTTATTTCCTTTCTTGTTCGTTGGTGTTTTTCATCCCATTTTGGTTCTTTTCCATGCCTTCTTCTTTTATTTGCTAAGTAACGTGGGTGATGAGAGGGAGTAATTAAAGGTTACAAAGGACATAGGTGGCGTTGTAATAACACCGTGTCTGGGACAGCTGATTACATGGGTGCAGTTGGGATTATCCAATCTCCCTGCTGCTTTTGGTAAGGACAGGGTTCCAGCCTTTAATACAGCTTCCATTCCTCCCCCACCCCGACTGCTCTGCTTCCTGACCCCTCTCTTTTCTCTGTCTGAATGACCTTAAATTACCTGATAGAGGAAAATGAAGTGACTGATCCTGGGATTTCATTGAAAACAAACAAAGAAACAAATCTTCAGCCTAAAAAATGGTGTCTTTAGTTATTATAGAATCATCACCACTATTAAGGTGACCCCTAAATTTCTGAGAAAATCGTGTTGGAAAACCCAGACTAAACAGCAACCCCCCCCCCCCCGCCAAATATTACTCCTTTATCGACTAGCTGAAGCCAGGACAGAGTAAAGTTTCAATGCTAAATGAATTCTGCCTGCTGGGCTCTTGCTCAGGTCAGATCACATAGAAAGACAAAGATGTATCTACTTTCCTAGACATACTTATTCATTGTCAGCTGAGCCCACAGAAGCTTTGGAAGGTAGGTCCTCTTATCTCGCAACTATTTTCATAATGACCAATTAATGTGGAACACAAGAGGCAGCTTAATCACCCGGAAGGAGAAATGCCCATCCAAATTTGCGTCCCCAGCCTTTCACCCACCAGCTGGGAAACCTTGAGCAAGCCGGCCCACCTGTCTCCCCAGTGCATCTTTCATCTGTAGACGGGAATAATAAGAATAATAACGTGCTTCCTTGAGATGCGATAACATCACCATGGGCTTTGAACTCTTCTCGCCTTGGCACCCAGGGTTCCAGGTGTGTCATTAAAACCACGGGGGTGACACATCTCGGCTGGGTTAACATAGCCCGTGGGGCTGCGCGCTGGAATTTAACCTTGTTGAGTCTCTCTTCTTTCATACCCATGGCCTGCACAAAGGCAACAGAGATTGGATTGAAAATTGTTCATTTGGTCTCACTGAGCTTTGCTTTTTTTCCTCTTTGCCCCACGATCGTCAGTCTCTGGTTCCTGAGCGAGTGTGATATTAGAGAGAGGCTAGGTGCACGGTTTCACCAAACTTGCAGTTTCATTGCACGCATGCGTGTGTGTTCACATGTGGACTGCACACGATGAGCGCTTCCGTTCTGCTTGACCTTCAGGCCCGTCCTCTGTGGTGGAGATGCCTCCCTAATCTTACATACATGAAATGTTTGCATTGTCTTTCCTTTAAATAAACTGTCGCCTGAAGCTGTATTGCCGTAAGTAAACGTACAATCGAATACCATTGTCCTGGCCACGTCTCTACACATATAACATAATCCAACCCAAACCTTTGTTCACCAGTGACTTAATGTACTTTTTTCAGGTCTCTCCAACTACTATGCTTTTTTTTTTTTTCCATTTAGTATGTACACTTTTCCCCTATAATTCTAATATCCAACACTGGTTTATGATACTTTCAGTCTCCTCTTCTGGTCAAACCCCAAGTCCTTCCTCCATCCATAAAGGGTGATTTCTTTCTCTAAGAGAAATGGATTGTTTGGGTGTGCAAGCTTGCCCTGAGTTTGACTCCAGGATGAAATCAGGCCAGGCCATGCATGCTCCCTCCACATCACTCACTAAGCTCTCTTTCTCTCTCTGCATGGGACTCAGGAACAATTTAGAGTTTTCCATCCCTGGAGTGACACCGGTGGCAAGATCCCTGATGGGAGAGGTATGCTATTCTCCTATGAAGTCCCAGACTGACTGTGGAGTATGAAAGCCCGCTTGGAAAAGCTGAGGCTTCAGAATATAGAATGTTCACTGGCAGAACACTTCTAGAAAAGGCATGCATGGAAGGTTTAGATCTGTAAACAAACCCTTAGAGCTCTTTGTCACTCTGCATACCCAGAAAGTGTCCATGTTCCCACGTTCAAGGTGTGCATACCGTCTTTGCAAGCCCTCTTTGCTACATTCCAGCCACCCAGAGAGAGAAAGAGAGAAATAAATCTCCCTAGGTCTCAAATGTAAATTCCTAAAAGGGATTTTATTGGCCCCAGTCTCCAGCCTGGAGGCTCAGAGCCCCCTGGGTGAGCACAGCGAGGAGCCCATTGAAATAACCATGAATTGCAGGGTGGGGGTGGGCTTTTCTGTAAAAGCATGCATTGGGGTGCCGTGGAATGGGTGATGGTGACCACATGGGGGTTTGTATTTGTAGCCGTGAGTAGACAGCACACCCTTACCATACAAGCCAGATTATGGGCCCCATAGCTTATGCCTTTACCCATTACTAGAGTTTGAAGTCGAGCAAGACTTTCGGAAGGCCATACAATGAGCCCCGTGCTCTGCTCTGAGCTCTTAGTGATGAAATTTTGAAAGATACAAAAGGAGCCAGAGAAGAAGGTGTTTCCTCTGCTCTGGGGTTGTCTCCCACCTGCTGCAAGAATTTCCAGGGTGTGCGTTGGGGCAGGACAGATCAGCGGGTGGGTGGGGGGGGAGGTTTCGGGCAGCTTGCCCAGGCTTCAGCCCGGATAGACTTTGACCCACAAATGGCGCGGCATCCATCCCGGAGGCTAAGGACCTCTTTCCGCATGGGCTAGCCGGCAGGTGCATTGGGTATGCATGCTCTGCAGAGAAAATTCATTGCCGTTGGCGTTCTTGCTGGACAACTAGAAATCGGGCCCAGCTAGAGGCCTGGAAGGAAGGGGCAGGCTGGGTGGGATACAGGAGAAGTAACAGGACCAAGGAGTCTGTGACTATGTTACATTCTCATTAACCTGGAGGGAAGCCTTACACCTACTTCCAAGGGGAGCTCGGATTGCACAAAGGGAGCAGAAGAGCAGAGTGGGAAAAGCACAGGTCTGGAATCAAATAGCGAAAAACATCTGGGCCACAGACCTATGAAAGGCAACCTGCGTTTCAATGCTGTTGGAGGAAATATGGAACAAGGGTGTTGAGCAGCGTAAGTGGGAAAGGCTCAGACTGGATTCTCCTCTCAGACCAGCGGCTGTGAGACTGTGAACAAGTTACTTCCCCTTTGGCCCTTGGCCTCCTCAGCCTCCTGATGAGACAATAAGATCTCCTCAAGGCACTGCTTGGGGCCAGAGCTGGGCTGAGGTTTCCCTCCTCATGCCGGTCCTCACAAGCTCTTCCTACCATCCTGAGAAGTTGTTTTGGGGACGAGGGCTTGGGGCCATGGCTTCCAGAGTGCAGAGTTGAGAAAGTGGGCCCTTGACCCCATGGGGCTCTTGGACATAAAGTTGATTAGTTGACTCAGAAGCTAGGAGAACTGTAAAATAGGGTCATGTTAGAGTCAACAGTCATTTGTGACTTGTTCTGGGTTCTTGGAGGAGGATGCGTTATCCTTTGGGCAACAAAGTTCATAGAAGCCCCCCAGGGTGGTGGGTCTTGGTTACATTCCTTCACAAAATGACTGATTTTTCAGGCCAAGGTCATCTTTCTTTTTTCTTTTTAATTACAGCAAACACACATAATACGCATTTACCACCTTAATTGTTTTTAGGGGTATGGCTTGGTGGCATTAAGTACCTTCACTCAATGCTGTGCGACCATCATCACCAGCACCCATCTTTGGAGTCTTCTCAGGTTGCAAAATTAATCTCTGTCCCCACTAAACACTGCTTCCTCCTTCCCCACCCCTCGCCCCTGGCAGCACCCCCCAACGCATTCCACTTCCCAAATCTGAGAATCGGACTACACTAGGAACTCCTTATACATTGGAACCATCCAGAATTTGTACTTTCATAACTGGCTTATTTCACTGAGCAGGATGCCCTCAAGGGTCTTTCGTGTTGTAGCACATGTCCGAATTCCTTTCCTTTTTAAGACGCGGTCGCCTCTCTAAGTGGGTGCCCGGACATTCAGCTGAGAGTTTTCCATCGTATCGGCTCGGGGCATCTTGCTAAATGTGGCTCTGTCCTTTTCTTCCATATTGCTGCTCTTTCTTGGCCAATCACCCTTCTCCCTCTTTGTGTAATAGCTTCCTGAGTGGCTCTGTCTGGGGGGGCCCCTCTTTGTTCTCATGCTGTCCCCACCTTCTCACCTTGCCATTCCTGCATTTGGCTTCCTCCCCCTCTCATGCCGGTGCCCTCCCTGCTCTGCTGGGTCTCCTGCCTTGTCCCTCTGACTCCTCCTCATCCTCCCCTCTGCTCTCTCACCTCTTCCAGGAAGCTCTCCTATCGGCCCCACCTGCCCTTCCGGAGCCTCCGTGAAGTCCCTCTGTTTATATTCAGCCCAGTGCTTGCGGTGCTGCTTTGGAGTTTCTGCTGGTCCTTTTCTTTCACTAAAAAGAACTTTGTCTTCACTTTTTGATATCCTTGGTGCCGGGCACCCAGTAGGAGCTCAACCACGTTTGGAGGATGACCACAGGCACGAGTAGATGAAAAGCTGCTTGGGGACTCACCAGAAGAAGGCTGACCTTCTGTGCCAACCAGGGGCCACCGTTATGATCCGTGGGCTTGCTGGCTGCATTTTATGGACTGAGACTGGCCATAAAGAAGACCCTTCGGGGGAGAAAGACTAAAGTTTGGGTGAATACTGAAGGGGCCTGAATCTATTAGATATGGTCTTAGGCAAAGACAATTCATAGAACAGCTCCTTCGAAGGCCTCCTGCTCTCTGAATCAGTATTCAAATATACATAAAGAGGCGTGAATAGATTTTTCTTTTTTTTAAGATTTTACCGATTTATTTGACAGACAGAGATCACAAGTAGGCAGAGAGGCAGGCAGAGAAAGAGGAAGGGAAGCAGGCTCCCTGCTGAGCAGAGAGCCCTTGGCGGGGCTCCATCCCAGGACCCTGGGACCATGACCTGAGCCGAAGGCAGAAGCTTTAACCCACTGAGCCACCCAAGCGCCCCAGGAGTGAATAGATTCTTAAGCTGTTGAAGGCTGGATTCAAAAAAAAACCTCCAGACCATAGGTGTTCTGCTCGATGCATGTCCTCACGGACACCACCAGCCTTCCAGAAGCCCCTCGAGGTTCTCTCTCCCACCCCCGCCCCCAGATGTAACTGCTGCCCTGACCTCCAGCACCGGGGCTTAGTTTCATCATGTTGGGCCTTTGGAGAAACAGACTCCAACCGTAAGTGCTCTTCTGTGCCTCGCTTCCTTCCGCGAGCTTCGTTCATCCCGTTGCACGTTCACACACACCTCCCACGCGTTCTCAGCTCCTCCGGGGGCTGTGGCGCCGTGGCGCCTGTGGAGGGTGAGCTGAGCCGCGTCTGTGAGCATGTCCTCCCCCCACACAACCCCGTGTGGTTGCCTGTGTGGAGCTGCAGGGTGTGGACAGCTCACAGGAGGTGTGGTCCCCGCTTTCAAGGCCATCTTTGTGTCTCTGCAGCCCTCAGCACAGGGCCCGGAGCACAGATGGCTTCAGTAAATGTTTGCTGAGTGCACCCGATGAATGGACAGTTTGTCACTGGATCTTTTCATTTATCCCTTGGCTTAGTCCCTGACTCCCCTTGAAATACGGCCGCATTCGTGGGCTGCATCTTTATTTATCAGGTCGTTGTGCTTGCTTTCTGACCAAGAAGAAGAAACAAGTGCAGAAATGGGCCCTTCAGGGCAGCCATATTCTCTGCAAAGGAGATCTCCTTTGTGCCAAGAATAGAACCATCTATGGACTGGGTGGACGCTTCGAGTCCATCAGGACTCAAAGGGCCGTGTGTGGGGAATCAGAAGGGCCGGGTGACCGGGCAGGCAGACAGGCCGTGACTCACATGGTGTCCTGGCACCAATGCTGGGGAAGGCTTTCCACATTCTCGGAAAAAAACCCACAGTGAGCTGAACAGCCAGCCCACCTGCCCCTCCCATCCGCAGTGCCTCCGCAGAAAGATCTCTGCTTCAGCATCACATGATCTGCTTCTGCAGAAGGAAGGGGGGACCAGGGTGCAGGAGGGGAGAGGGAGAGAGACGGAGAGAAACGGTCTTTTGTTCTGCCATCCTCCATGATTGCTTATCTCTGGCAACAGGCTCTGAAGTCAGGCCAAGGATTTTAATAAAGCATCCGAAGAGTCACCCAGCAGACAGCAGGGCCTTTTACTAGGCACTGATTTGGACGAAGGGTATAAATTCTGTGTTCCCTGTGATAGCAGAGCTGTCTCTGTTTGCTGGTTTCCTGGTGAGTCTTATTGTGTCTTATTAACCCTACATGTGTCCCAGAGCCTGAAGTAACCTCCCCACACAGTCACACATATGGACGAGCACATATTTCCCCGCTCCGATAAGGGTACACGCTGTCCCTGAAAAGAACCCCTCCCTGTGCGTGAGCTTGCTCATCTAAAAAGCATCGAGTCACAAGACAAAATCACCTGGAAGCCCACACTTAATTGAAATATTAAAAGGCTGGGTTGTGTGGGGGAATTCCGGGATATTGGATAAGACAGCTAGAGCAAAAGGACAGAATACAAGTACCACTGGGGTCACGACGTGGCCCCCGGGTCACTGCATCTTCAGGGCTTGTCGTGGATGAACACGGTGCCCGGAGGCTGACCTGGGGAGGCCCCTTGTCTGGAAACCTATGCATTCCCTTCAGTCCGGGCTTCCTGGCCTGGCACTCCATACCTCACAGCCCCAACTTTCACCCTCAGCTTCCTCAGATCTGGCTGGGGAAGGAGGATCTCCAGGTGCGTTCAGGATACAAGACCCCGCTCCAGCCCAGGCCCCGTGTACCTCTGAGCATTTCCTCTATTCCTCAAGCGTTCATTTCCTTGGGAATCATGATACCCACTTCCTTGGACTTTTGTGAGGCTCCTCTGGGAGCCTCCCTGGCCGGTCTGTGCCCAGCCCACCACTGTTAATTACTGCCTCCTCTCTGCAACAATCTGTCTGTGCCCGGAGATCAAGGTGAAATACATACTCATTGCTCAGAGCTCAGTGTACTGTCAAGGCTGCGGAAAGAAGCAGAGGTCAGTGAGGTGAAGGTGAACTGCCACGCGGCGGGACGGCCCAGCTACTTCTTGTTGGAAGGGCCTTTCCTGCCTTGCTCTCCTAAAGCCTGTGTGTTTCCTTCCCCCAAACAAGCGAGTATGCGCGTAGGCTGCTCCCTTGGCCTCCCCTGATGAAGGAGGAACATTTTCATTCACCACTCATAGTTGATCTGCCAGATCTGCACTTGCACTGTGGGAGAGGAGGACTGGGGCTTCTGTGGAGTCTGGTGGAGTGAAGAAGGAAAGGGGCGGCGCCCTCCGGGACCCTCGATGGGGCTGCCCGGTCTAATGGCAGAGGCCGAGTTGACTTACCAGCTGTCCGCTGGGTAAGACAGAGCCATATGGAAGCTTAGTTGATTAAGGAAACTATACTGACATTTTTCAAAGAGTTATAAAAATCTCTTCATGGTTGATTCTGCCTGTGACTTAACTGTGACACCATTCTACTTGTCTATAATCCGCTTGGAGCTTTTTCCCCCCTCTGAAGCAAAGTGATAGGATTTATCTTACTCTCCTTTTGTGCCAGAGTCTGATGACATTAGAACTCGAGCAGGGGTTTTTCTTCTCTGTGCTAAGAAATGGCATGGGACAGCTGCTGCCAGCAAAAATATTTTGTCTGCCCTTGTGAGGAGTGTGTAGGGGGGAAGCAGGGGTGGAGGAGGCAGGGGCGGGGCTGGGGGGGAAGGGAAGAGGTGGATGTGCCTGAGAATACTGGTCTTTGGGGGAGATTCAAGAATGAATAGGGGAAAATTTTTAAAATGTGCATCAAGAAAGTCTAATATCTTTGAAATCTTCACCGGAAACAGACTGCTCCTGTTAGATAATTTTAGTATGAGAACCTAATCCTATTTTGAAAATGAGGTAAGAGGAAAACTGCGTTGGAAGAATCATTCTGACTGTTACGTGGAGAATTGATGGTAAGGGGATGAGGTCAGGGGTAGGGAGACCATTTAGGTTAGCACAGGAGTCCAGAGGAGAGCCGAGGTGGAGTGGCCGGCTGCAGTCAGAGTCTGGACAGAGCCAGCAGGATTTGCTGAGGAATGGGACATGAGCTGGGAGAGGATGACAGGGGTCAGGGAGGATGCCAAGGTTTGGGGCCTGACTACCTGGAAGAACTCAGGTACCACTTTCCAAGATGATGAGGAATGTGGGAAAGGCAGGCTTTGTGGGGGACCCTTGTTAAGCTTCCAACTCACATTCAAACTGGGATGCTGGGTTGACAGCTGACTCTAGTACAGGTTTGGAGCTCAGGAAAGCTCAGAGACACAAATGTGGGCAGCATCAGTGTGTCGAAGTTATGGAAGCCATGGGCTGGAGGAGGGCACTTCACAGGGAGAGCAGCTGGAAGAGAGAAGTGTCTCTGGGGCACTTCCATGGGGGAGGTTGGGACCATGAGTGAGATTCAGCAGAGGCACTGGAGGAGGGGCCTGGAGGAAGGAGAGAGAGCACTGTCCTGGGAGTCAGCGCCGTCCAGCACAAGGAAGAGACAGACTGAGGCTCCAGGACTTGACAGCTAGAGAGTTTCAGTGGCCTCGGCAAAAGCAGTGTCATGAAGGGAGTGAGGCCAGGAGAGAAAGGGAGAAGAGCATCTGGAGATAACTGTGGAAGCCTTTCCCCGGGATTTTACTATAAAGGGGCAGAGACACGGGGAGGGAATCAGAGTGATGTGAGACTGAGAAAGGTATTTTGTAAAGATCATGTCTGTATGTTGATGAAAATAGTCTAGTGCCGAGGAGAAAATCCATGATGCAGGAGAGAGAGGTACAAATTGCTAGTGTGCTGTCCTTGAGAAGGTGAGAAGGAAGGGGGACAGGTGCATTGGTGGACATCAGACAGGTGCTTCAGGTGGCATCAGAAAGTTCATCTGTAGTAACTAGAACAGAGGTGGACTTAATGGGTTCAGTTAGAGAGAGTTTATTGGGTTTGGTGGGAGGAACACATTTGGAGCAGAATGTGAATCATTCTTTGCTCTTTAGATTAGAGACGGGCCACTTGGGGTGGTGAACACAGCTTTGGGCTTCACCTCTTGACCCCAGGCCACTGGGGCTCCCCAGTGGAGAAGCTGGAGACATATATATATATGGCAGATGTGAGACATTCTGATTGGCAGAGGCAATGAAAAAGTTCACCCAAGGCAGATCAAAGGAGATAGAAGTTTCTTGAATATACTGCAAGGGAGCAGCAGGCAGGACGGCAAAGGAGAGACCGTCCACCAGGATGAGGTTGCAGGGGGGTTGCTATAGTTATGGGGTGGAACTGTGCCTGGTCGTATGAAGCCCATTGGTCAGTTAGGGACTCTGGCCATTTCAAGGTGGGTCACTAAATGAGCCCATTTATGTCATCTCGGTAGCCACTGTGGGTCCTTTTGCCTTGCTCAAGTTTTCATTGCTTGAGCCTGTTGCCTAAAAGTGGCCTCTACAGCAGGGACATTTGGTGCTCGTCAAATGTTCGTCTGCTTCCCACATTTTGCACACAAACCCTCCCTCCTGCCGCAGGGAGGCAGCAACAGGTGGCAGTTTCTGGCTATTGGCCACAAGAAGATTTGTGGTGTCACTTCTAGGTCAGAGCATCAAGAAGCCTGACCCCAGAGTGCAGATCCCTCTTCTGCTGTTGTGACCCAAGGTACCGTCTAGGTCCCCGAAGCACTATATGGAGCAGAGTCCTCCCACCTTACCTCCTACCCCCCAGTGCCAATGCCCTTGCATGATTAAAATGTCACTATAGCATAACCTAGCCTTATTATGAAACCAAGCACCACATCACCAGTCACGGCATGTGAGAGTTTAGGTTTGGTTTTGGATTAAATGCCCAAGGATCTCCGGAGAGAGTCCTGTGAGGCTGAGGACATCCTGGATGTTCTTATGACTCATTGATTGCCCTGCGAGCAGGCCCAGGGCTGCTCTAGCTTCAGATGGCATGCATTGTCTTCCAAGCCTCACATTTCTTCACCTGGAAGGGAGGTAACCAGTATCCTCCC
The DNA here is from genome assembly GCF_010015895.1 of Lontra canadensis. Lineage (NCBI taxonomy): Eukaryota > Metazoa > Chordata > Mammalia > Carnivora > Mustelidae > Lontra > Lontra canadensis. The sequence goes on from NW_022631015.1 coordinate 3,237,695, forward strand.
CACAGAGCAGTTTTCTTATCTATCATCTAAATAATCCTGTAATTCTTGGTTCCTACCAAAATTCATGCCAGACGAAGTCCCACAACCCAGACTGGTGGCAGAAAGAGGAGAGGGATGAATCAAAGTACCAATGCCTCTCTTGCCCTCTTTTGAAGCAGTTAACCCCAGGGAGGCTGGCCCCTTTTGCAGTGCGCTGCTGAGTCCTTTTGCATGTGTGGGCTGTGGCCTCGCTGAGAAACAGGACCCGCTGTTTCATCAGCATTCTAAGATTGCAGAGCCCAGAGAAAAGACTGCCCCCGACAGGGTTCCTGAGTTACAGAGTAGGACCTTGCTTTCCGAAAGCTACACCGCAGCCAGCCCGCTTCCTTCCCACCTGCCACCTAGTGGTTCTCCCGAGAATTGCACCCTCCTGCTCTGGGTCGGCAGCACCCGGGGATCTGGTTACCATTGTGTGTTCTTATCTGATCTTCTTCAGAGGGCATTCGCTCTGCAAGGCGCCTCAGAGAGCCTCTAAGCCAATCGTCTCAGTTTACCGCTAAGGTAACAGAGACCTAGAAGAGAGGCATTGAGCTAATTGGTGGAGGCAGGCCTACAGCCCAAGGCCCCCCACCCCCCATTCCCCACCCTCCAGGAGGTCCTTACTTATCCTTCTCGCAAGTATTCATTCACTCCCTCAACTACCTAGTCAATATTTATTCGGTGCCTACTGGGTGCAGGGCCCGTGCTGCTCAGGGCACTGAAGCTGGGAGACCCCGTCGCGGCTCTCAAGGAGGTTCCTGAGGAGGCCGAGGAACAGGCAAACAGGCCAACACAGAAAAATTAGCGCTCTGTGGGGGGTAAAGATGAAGGGCCGGGAGAAGTCGGGAAGGCCTCCCGCAGGGATGCTCCTGGGGGTAACTCTGGGATTAGGGGTTTCTCCATTAGGTGCAACGGTGGTATAGTGACCACGTCGGTGCCCAGCGCAAGCAGAGGTGGTGGGTTCTGGACGCCTTGTGGAGCTCCGTATCTACTGCCAGAGCGGAAAGCAGCACGTGGGGGAAGGGACAGACCTGAAGCAGCCTGGTGGCTGGGCCAGGGACCTCGAATGAATGAGGCTAAATGTCCCCGCAGAAAGTTTTCTTTAGAGGAAATTACACGAGCCGGTTTAGTCCTTCGCTAGATCTCCCCGGCCACAGAGAGAAGGGCCCCCTGGTGGAAGCAAGAGAGCATGCCAGAATGCCAGGACAGGGGTTCAGGCGAGAGAAGGAAGGGCAAGGCGTGCCCCAGACCGGAGCGCAGGCGGGGAGGCTGTGTCCCGGCCTGTGGGCGATAGCCGGGGATTCTTCAGTTGCGGTTTGGGAACCCAAGGGAGTGGTGGAACATTCACCAACGGAGGGAGTACAGGAAGGAAAGGGCTGGGGTGGGGGCAGGAGGGAGGGGCTGGAAGAGATGGTGAAATTAGGTGTGGACGTGGGGAGGGGCCAGGTGCTGTGGGGGACAGTTAAGAAATGACGGCCCCAGACAGTTGGGTCTGTGTGCGCCTCTGGGAAAATCAACGATGGCTGTACATGTGTACTTGTGAGATTAAGTGACAAGCAAATTCATGGCCGCGGGTGCAGTTGCCCAGGGAATGCATGAGGGGAGAGGAGAACCGGCTCACAGGGAGCCTGCTCCAGGCTGGCTTCGCTAGAAAGCAATTTCAGAGAGTTTAGTCTGCATATTTTATTAGAGAATACCCTTGGAATCGACACCCATGTGGGGAGTGAGAGGAAGTAGGAGTGGGCAGAGGGAGAAGGAGAAGCCTCCGGTGACCCCACGGGGAGCTCTGAGGCTCACATGGCTGTCAGCATTGACTGCATTGGGCCAAAGTAGCTGCATCTTTATTCCCTTGCCTCCATCAGACAGCCCTCCTGCCCCCAACTCCCAGCCCAGGAAAGACCCTGGGGACAAGGCAGCTCTCAGCAGCAGGTAATCCCCAAAGGGGTTGACTCTTGAAGGCCCTGTGGTCCCAGCAACAGGGCAACCATTCTTCCCTGGAAGGAGGATCTGCCCTTAGGCCAGCATTACAGGTGGGTCCATTCGTGTCACAATCAAGCAAGGGCGTACCATGTGGCACCCAAGTAGATCACCTGAGTGTCAGACATTTTCCTCCCTGCCCTCACCTGATGACAACAGCCCTATCTCTCCCTTATGATGAGGGTGGCGTTCCCCTGCCAGGACGGTGACTCCTCTTTGTGAGTTGCTGGGTCTGGAAACAAGGAGCACAAAGCGCCTCGTGGCCGCCATAGCTAATTACGGAGCAGAACCCTTGCTGTGTCCCCTGGAGGAAGAGTTCTCCCTTTGTGAAGCAGGACCACTACCGCTACATTCTGTAAGTGCAGCACGGGGAAGCACAGTCACCTGTCCCTGTTGGGGGAGCGATGATAAGAGGGGCTGCTCCTGCTTCCACTCATGGATCCCTGACTTACGAGGTCTTCCTGCTGGGAACACAGCACCATATATAGCCCTTTGCTTCTAGCTCCATTAAGGGTCTTGGGGGATGGCTCTCCAACCTCCAAAATTATCATCTCTGAGCATTTTGGTCTTCGGTGGACAGCTTGTGGGTGGCACAGATGGTGCGATGTGGCCAGTGGCTCCCACAGCTCTGGGCCCACTCTCCCACCTTTTTGGCTGTCTCACGTGACATTCTGTGTGAGGCCATGCTGGCAGATTGCACACTCTGTGAGAGCTCAGGTAATGGCACCATGGCTCTGTGGACAGGGAGGGCAAGCCGACACCTGGAATGGGTTCTATTCCACCAGAATGAAATGCTGTCCCTTCTGGGTGGAAAGAGCCCCGCATCACCAGACTGCAGGCTAGCAGCAAGTCCTCCTTGGCGCCTGGTGCCATGACAGCCTCAGCCTGGGCCTCTGTTGGTAGGTAGGATGTTTGGTGACAGCAGCAGCAAGAACAGCTTTGGTGAGTGGAATTCTATGCTGTTGTCTCCACTTCTGCTACCATGGCTCTTTTGTTCATGGCCCATTGATTGTACCAGCCCTGTGGTGGTAGAAGGCAGGGGCTAGCTAACATCCACTGGTTGAGTCATTTTGTCTGCTCATGTTCTCTGTGATGGCAGAGATCATGATCTTCACACTTCATGGACACTCTACCCACATGCCTCTTCCCCAGACCTCCCTGTCCTGTCCTCTGTCAAAATCTTTCTCCCCAGAGTTTCCCGATCAGCTCACCAATGCCTGGCCCTCTGCCCACAAGTCGATGTGCACCCTAACCTTGCACTCCTGCTCTGCCCACACAACGTGACTGACCAGGCAGCCTGTAGGAGTAAGACTACAGCACAACTCTACCTGGTGTAGCTTGCACCCCTACACGGACCCATACGGAAACCCAGCTCGGGCTCTTACCTCATTCGTTGTCATTTCTGTGTGGGCTCCCCCATACAGCCAGAGGTGTGAACTTAAGACAGGGCCTTGGTGAAACAGAGGTGACAAGAGCTGTAGCGCTTCAGGGTGATATTCTGTGGGATGTCTGGACAGTCTAGAATTCTTCATGATGTTCTGACTGAGGGTGGAGAGCGAACATGGTCCTGGGCAAAACTGTGTGAATGTTGTTGTCCATCCCATGGAAATGCAGACTGTTTCTGCTCCTCTTTTCTGATTGGAATAGAAAAGAATGCATATCCCAAATTGTTAGCCACAGATATGTCCCTGTGGCCTTATTATACTGCTCTATCAAAGATATCACATCAGCTGCAATTGGGACTCCTTCTTGGTTGAGTTCGTTGTAGTCTATTATCATCTTCCAGGATCCAGTGGGAAAGTAGAGATATGATGAAGACCACCAGCACTGCTTCCTTTGGATCCTTAAGGGTGGCACTAATTTCCAACATCCTTCCCTCAATGCAGTGTTGCTTGGCTGGAGAAGGGGCAGTTTCCTAGATTTCCACAGAGCTTTCTCCACGATGAACGCTCTTACCCCATGGGCCAAGGACCCACTGTGGGGATTGTGCTAACTTCCAAGTATGCCTATCCTAGTTCTATATTCAGAGACTGGGAAAATGATCCTAGATGGGTCTGAAGACCAAATGAACCCTTAGCCAGGACTCTGTGTATTGTCCAGTTCCTGTATGCCCCCATTTTAGCAGAAGGACCATGATGAAACTTCAGATCTCCATATCTCAAGTCCCACTCTGACTCTTGAGATGTTCGGGTCTTCCATTTCCCTAGGATAGTGTTATCTGAGTAAATGACTCAGGTAACTTGGTCTCAAGTTACGCGGGTAACTTGGTCTTTTTGAGGAGGGTCAAAAGTATACTGTGTATACTTAATATGGTTTTGCAGGGAACATGGCTGTAAGATTTTTTTTTTAAAGATTTTATTTATTCATTTGACAGACAGAGATCACAAGTAGGCAGAGAAGCAGGCAGAGAGAGCGGGGGAAGCAGGCTCCCCATCGAGCAGAGAGCCCGTGGCTGGGCTCGATCCCAGGACCCTGGGATCATGACCCGAGCTGAGGGCAGAGACTTTAACCCACTGAGCTACCCAGGCACCCCGGGACCATAAGATTTTATTGGGGTGACTGCACTCAGCCTCCTGATCGTCCATCCACAGTTCTTCTGACAGTGTAGGGTGAATCAACTCTTGCCATCAGCCTTAGTTGAATCCATGGAACTTTGGAGCAAAAATGGCCTGTCACAGTTGTGCTGCATTGGGCTGAAATGACCTGGCCTCTGTGCAGCTGCCTCCATCAGTCACTGGGTGTGAGCTGTCCGGGGAAGGGTATGTAGACGCCAAAGGAGGTAATAGTGGATGCCTGTTTGCTAACAGTATTTCCAGCAGTGGGGACAAAGTCCTTTCTTGAAGGGGGAATCTAGGTAGCACATCTCAGAGCCCACCCCAGAGTCTTTGGAGAAGCCACCAAAGTTAACAGAGTGGAGCTCTTGAGAATGTCTAGAAAGATAGGGTCAGAACACAGGTGGATAGATTAACCTTCGAAAAGAGGAGGGGAAACTCATGGTAATGGGGGGAGGAGAAGTTGGTAAGAATGGGGTCAGATGAAGATAAGGGTTTGAGTAGAGAGATAATGTGTTGGGGAAATCAAGCCAGTTAATCTCTATTTTCTTTGTACAATCAGAAGCACCTCATCTGGTGAACCCCTATCGGGTTAGGGCTTGAGGAGAATAGTCCTGAGAGTAAATGAGAGAGGACGTTGTCTAAGGGAGTGCAGGGTAGTGTTGGGGGGTGGGCAGCTGATGTTGGGGCCATGCCTGATCGTGACCCTCGCCTGCAAGTCAGGTGGTTTTCCCAGCAGTGCTCAGTGCCCAGCTAGGAGCAGAGAGGAGTTTGCTTCAACCTGTGCTGGGTGGATGTGGAAGAGGACAGTGAGGCAATATGCTCTTAACTAGTTGCCTCAGTTTCCCCAGACAGTTCTTCTGGATTCTTTAGATAAATATTCTCACTTTAAAATTCATTTGTTTGCTAGGGGATAAAGCATGCCGAGGGTGTTAGAGTTGAGATGTGGAGAGATCATCTGCTCCATTGGTCCCATTTATCAATTTGTTCTCTTACGGACCTTGCTGTTTTATCAAATCTTTGTCTAATTAAAGATTACAAAGGTTTTCTCCTATGTTTTCTTCTAGAATTTTTATAGTTTTAGGTTTTATGTTTAGGTCTATAAACCATTTTGAGTTTGTTTTTGTGTATGGCGTGAAGTATGAACTGAGATTCCCTGGTAAATAAGGAAATGCAGATTAAAACCACAATAAGATACCACTACACATCACTTAGAATGGCTGAAATGAACAAGCTTGACCATATCAAGTAGTTGACATGTTCCTTGCTATTTGATGGGCATGGGGAGGACCCAGAACTCCATACACTGGTAGGAATGCACAACGGTATAATTACTATGGAAAATAGTTCATCAGTTTCTTTAAAAGTTACAGGGGTGCCTGGGTAGCTCAGTTGATTAAGCAACTGACTCTTAATTTTGGCTCAGGTCATGATCTCAGGGTCCTGGGATCGAGCCCCATGTTGGGCTCCTCACTCACTGCAGAGTCTGCTTGTCCTTCTCCCTCTGCATCTCTCTCTCTCAAATACATACATACATACATACATACATACATAATATCTTTAAAAAAAAGAAATTACACATACAATGGTCATATGATACGGCAATTCTACCCTTAGGTGTTTATCTACTAGAGATGAAAGCATATGGGTAGCAGCTGTAGTGTAATCACCCCAAACTGGAAGCAGCCCAAATGAACATCAAGATGTGAAGGAATAAATAATAATGGTGTGGCCATACGATGGAATACTGCTCCTCAATAAAAAGGAGTGAACTATTTTGCTTGATCTTATTTTATTTTATTTACTTATTTTACTTATTTTTTATTATGTTAGTCACCATAGAGGACTTCGTTAGTTTTTTATGTAGTGTTCCACGAGTCATTATTTGCATGTAACACCCAGTGCTCATTGCAAAGGAGTGAACTATTGATATACATAACAATGACGGATCTCAAAGTAATTGTGATGAGTGAAAGGCAGACAAAAAAATTGTACATACTCTGATCCAATTAATCTAAAACTCTAGAAAATCTGAACAAATATGAAGTGACAAAAATGCATATTAGTGGTTGCGGGGGGGTGAGCAGTAAGGGTTATAAAGGGGATTGAGGACACCTCTGGGGTGATGGACACATTCACTATCTAGATTGTAGTCATGGTTTCTTCGGTTATACATGTGTCAAAACTTCAATTTATACACTTTTAGTGTGTAGTTATTGTATGTCAATTATACGTGAATAAAGCTGTTAAAAATATTGACCTGAAAGTTAACTATTGTATTGAATCATTGATAATTAGCAAATATAACAAACCTAAAAATACTTAAACTTTCACATATAAATTTTGTCCACTGAGACCTATTAGAGATTTAAAAGGTAGGACTGTGATAGTTCCTACGTAAAACCCAAAGGTCTGTTGTAACAGACCTGACAAAATGGATCCTGCTTGCTTTTACCTCATTCTCTCTTATATCGAAGGCTTCTTTATTTCAACTCTGTAGTGTCCCAAAATGACTCAAATGAAAGGGACCCTTGGCAGGGCTTATAATGGCCACTATTAACCGTGCTTCCCACATACTGGCGCCTACTCCTTTCCCCCTTTCCTACTCCTTTCCTACTATTCTTATTTCCGTTTTGTCCACTAGGAAACAGAGTCTCAGAAAGGCTAAAAGTCAGCTCGAGGCCCAGGCTTGTATGAGACAGCAAACCTCAGGGGGTCTGAGTCCAAGAGTGCCTCCTGCCAGCTTTAGTGGTCACAATTTTTGGAGGCTTTCTTCCAATATCGCCGTCTTTCTCAAAGGCTAGCTGCATTCAATCCTTCTTAAGGAAGGAGGATTTTGGCAAACCAAACCAAAGACGATGTGATGGGAGGTGGCTGCGCTAAGAGCCCTTAAGGAACTGATTAACAAGTGATCGTCTCCAAAGGGCTCTGAGTCACGACCTGGGAAGACGTTGCAGCTAGCTCCAATACAAGAATGCTACTTATCAAGTACTAAGGAGGGAGGTAACAAGCGAGGGCGAGCTCTGCCCGGTGCCCTGGACACCCTCGGGTCACCTTCATCCTTACCCTCCCCGACGCCGGCCCTGCCCTTGCCGCTGATGACCGCAGGTTTTCAGAGAACCCCATCACTGGGAGAGGTGGGGCGGGTACCGCGCATTCTGTGCTCGGCCTACCTTCCGAGGGCTAGCATCCCGGCCCCGCCCACTCCCGCCCCGCCCCGGCCCCGCCCCGCCCCCGCCCCGGCCCCGCCCCGGCCCCGCCCCGGCCCCGCCCCGGCCCCGCCCCGGCCCCCGCCCCGGCCCCGCCCCCCCTCCTCTGGCCCTCCCTGCCGGCGTCCCAGGACTGAAAGTGAAGGCGCGCGCTCGGCCTCTCGGCGCTCGCTTGCTTGGGTCTGACCGGGCTGGCGAAGGCCGGGCAGTGGGACTCCGGGCGCTAGCCGGGCCCGGCGTGCTGGGCGGCATGGAGGGGCCGCCGGCCGCCGCGGGCGGGGAAGTCTCCTTGCACAACTTCAGCGCGAGGCTGTGGGAGCAGCTTGTCCACTTCCATGTGATGCGGCTGACGGACTCGCTGTTCCTGTGGGTGGGAGCCACGCCGCACCTGCGCAACCTCGCCGTGGCCATGTGCAACCGCTACGTGAGTGCAGGTCGGGGCAGGGGCGAGGGAGAGGACGGTTAGGGGCCCGAACGCAGTCCGGAGGTCCTGAAGGGGGTCGGGGCTGGGGCTACGACTGGGGGGAGAGGACCGGGGACGCGGCGAGGGAGGCCGAACCGGAGTCGGGGGTGGGAGGCCCAAGGGGGCGGGCTGGTGTGGGGGCGGGGGCTGGGACAGAGGGCAACCGAGGGTCCCAGCGCAAGTGGGGTACCAGAAGGGGTTCCGGCCCCCTAGGTGCGCGGGCGTGGCCCTCAGGTCTCTCCTGGGCCCAGGGGGACTAGGGGCTCCCCGGAATTCTTACTGTGGTGTCTCAGAGAACCGGGGTCCGGTCCCAACCTGTACCACCGGAGGAGAACGGGGTGCGGTAGGCCGGCGTGTGGACCCCCAGGCGAGCCCCGCCTCTACACCCCCCTCCTCTGCCTTTGGGGCGGGCTTCCCCCTGCTGGCTCTTCTAGCCGTTCTCTGTAGTTTGGAGTGTTCACGGGGGCTTCATCGCAGGACCTCTGCTCTCAGGTCACACACGCGCCCTGAGGTTATCCATCTCTTAGTTTTCATGCCTTCCCTATATTGACCACACCGAATTTTCTTTGTTTCTAGTACAGACCCCTTTCCTGAATTTCGAACTCCTGTGTTGTCCTGAGAGTCTAATAGGCATCTCACACCAGACCTATTTAGGACCGAACTCCTAACCTCCTCCCGCAGAACTTCTTTCACAGCTGGCCCATCTCTGTTGTGGAAACTCCATTCCAGCCTTGATTACTCTCTCTTCCACTCCCCGCATGGGAGTGTCAGTGAGTCTATAGGCGCTGCGGTCCATCAAAACTTGGGGGGAGGGGCGCCTGGGTGGCTCAGTGGGTTAAGTCGCTGCCTTCAGCTCAGGTCATGATCTCCGGGTCCCAGCCCCACATTGGGCTCTCTGCTCGGCAGGGAGCCTGCTTCCTCCTCTCCCTCTGCCTGCCTCTCTGCCTGCTTGTGATCTCTCTCTGTCAAATAAATAAATAAAATTAAAAAACAAAAAACAAAAAACTTGGGGGAATCCAACCAGCCTGTGGGGCGACCCCTTCAGGTGGAGGCAGTTGGTAGGGTCAGTGAAAGAGTTGGCCCAGGCAGAACAAAGGAGGCAGAGGTTGCTGAATGCACCTCAAGGGAGCAGCGGGAAGCACAGCAAGGGAGAGACTGTCTGCCAGGATTTGGTGTTGGGGAACTGTTAGTTAAGGGAGAAGGTGAGGAGGTATGGGAACATATGAAATGTTTCACCTTTCTTGGTACCTGTTTTGGGGTGTAAGTAACCCATTGGTTAGCTAGGGCTTAGGTGGGTCCCCTAATGGGCCTGTTTGTATTCAGCCAAAGGGTTGGAGGTCACTGTGGGCCCTTTTATGTGCTCAGGTTTCCATTGTTCAAATTGGTTGCTTCAAAGGGGCCTCTGCACACCCATCACCTCCTTTCAGGCCTGCCACCCTGGGCCAACCTGCAGCATCTCCTTGGCTCCCTGCTGGATTCCCCCTTTGCTGCCTGTGTTAATTTCTTAGCGCTGCTCTGGCAAAGTGCTTGAACCAACTAGGATTTATTCTCTCACAGTTCAGAAGGCCAGAAGTCTGAAAGCCTCTCCCATCTGTTGGCAGTCCTTGGCATTCCTTGGCTTGCAGCTTCATCACTCAAGTCTCAGCTAGCAATGTCACTTGCCTTCTTTTCTGTGTGTCTATTTCTCTGTGTCTTTTCTTGTAAAGACACCAGTCATAATAAATTAAGGGACCACCCTATTCCAGTGTGACTTCATCTTCAATTACAACTTAATTACATCTGCACAGATCCTATTTCTAATAATAAAAAAAAGTTACATTCACAGGTGCTAGGGGTTAGGATGTGCATTTATCTTTTTGGAGGACATGATTCAGCCTACAACACTGCATTATGGCCAGTTCTCTACAGGGCAGCAGATAGCAATCAGATATTGTCATTCCTCTGCTCCAGACCTTTCAAGAGATACCCTTAGAGCACAGTTCAGAGACTTTACAGTAACCCCGTAGGCTCTGTTACCTGGTAGATCTCCCCAGCTCCTGCCCTCCTCCCTGCCAATTCACAGGCTTCGTGGCTGCTTTTAGCAGTGTGTCCCCAGGTGTTGCTCCTTCTGTAATTTATTATCAGTATCCGTGGTGGTGGTGGTGGTGGTGGTGAGGTTTGTCTGCCAGTACCCACCAGAAAATAATAGAAAACCTGCTCAGGAAAGAACAGCAAGAAGGGAAAAAGCAGAAGAGGGATACTGTGTGAAGACATCCAGAAGTCCCATTCAGAGGCTGTCTCCTTCCTAAAGCCTTGCCCAGGTCCTGCCTGATGGCTTACTCCTCTACTACCCCAAGGTTCCCTTAGAGATTACAGTCCTCATTGCCTGCCAGGCCGCAGGTTATTGGTAGCTGTCCCTAGCAAACCTGGAGTTCCCTGACTGGGGCCTCATTCATTCATTCAACAATTTAGTGAGCCACTTATCAGACACTAAGGTTACAAAGACTCATAAAACAGGGGTGCCTGGGTGGCTCAGTGGGTTAAAGCCTCTGCCTTCGGCTCAGGTCGTGATCCCAGGGTCCTGGGGTCAAGCCCCATATCTCAGTGGGGAGCCTGCTTCCCTCTCTCCTTCTCTGCCTGCCTCTCTGCCTATTTGATGAGCCTGGGGGTAACATGGGGTCTGGGACTGCTCATTGGTAAGACCAGGCATTGCTTCCTTGAATCAGTTTCAAGATTCCTCCCTTGGGCTGCTTTGGTGCGCTTTGGCAGTCTGACCATTTGGTAGTCATAGCTCTTGGTAGGGTATGTTTTTGCAGCTGGAAGCTCACACTCCACCAAGATCAGGTAGGAAAGGGAAAAGGGGCCACTTTCAGTTACCGGACCTGTCAGAAGTGCAGTCCTACTCACTGGCCACATTGTATACTTGTACATTGTCTTCTAGCACCAGAGCAGCACTCTCCAGTTAGAGAGAGGTGTAGACCATAGGTTAAAGCAGGAGACACAAGAGTCCTGTGGAACAGGGCTTGGCAAACCTGGCTTAGGGCTGACCTGCCTTCTACTTTTGTAATCAAGTCTTTTTGGGACCTAGTTCTGCCCATCCATTCAGTAATGTCTGTCACAGCTTTTGTAATTTGTTGGCCGAGTTGAACAGTTAAAACCGGACCTTGTAGTCCATAAAAACCAAGTGATATATTCTCTGGCCCTTCCTAGAAAAAGGTTTCTGGCCCATGCATGGAGGGTGGCACCAAAGGGTTTCTGATGTCTCCCCCTCCTTCCTTCCCCCTCAACCCTCATATGTAAGACAAGACCATATAGAACAAAACCATATCACTCTGCTGCTCCTCCAGCTGTCCTGCCTTGTGTCACGTGGTCTCTTTGCAGCACTGACGGGCTTTAGAACAAGGATGATATATGGCCCTAAGTGCTCAGATGATGTAGGATGTGTTGGGCCCACTTGGAGTGGACAGTGGTGCTCCAGCCACAGTAACGCTGTCTAAGCATGTGTGTGCCTGGGAGATCAGCTGGGCATAGTATGATTTTTGGAAATAATGAAGCACAAAGTGTAAAATATGTGGTTTTCAGTCTTGTTTTTGGTGGGAAATGATCACATTAAGGTAGATTTTCTGTCTCTAAAAGTTTAACTGTAAATATTATTAGCATACAGCTGAATATTGAACTTGAAACTCGTAAACAGCAAATTCATTAATTGAGTTCATGTTTTGTTATCTTTTTCAGCAAAAAAGCTTGCAGTAAATGCTTTCATTCTTATCCTGTGTTTTTTGATCATCTCTTATAGACCGAACAAATTCTTTCTCCTTTTGAAGTGACTTTGAACCACTAGGAGACAAGGAGCAGTCTCTGATCTGTGCCCTGCTCACAGTATCTGGCACATAGTAGGTGTTTATTCAGTTCACTGGTCTCTACTTGGACAGTGTTGGGGGAGGGGTGCCCACCCCAGAGCCTCTGATGGCACAAGCTTGTTCCTCTAAAAATCTTGCCTTCTGGCAGGGAGGAGGTAAGATGGTGGAAGAATAGGGGCTTGTCTTGATCCTTGAATACAGCTAGTTATCACATCATTCTGAAGGCCCAAGAGATCAGTCTGAGGTCTGAGAGAGCAAAAACTACAAGTCTACAAGTAGAAAAGGGATCACCTTTTGGAAAGTAGGAGGTGTGGAGAGTTGACTTGAGAAAATATAACTGGGTACAGAGGCAGGGAGGGAGCCTGCTTACCACAAAGTATTTAAGTATTTAAGCAGCAGAGTTCGGAACTTTTAGAAGTCCCCTACTGTGGGGTATGTCTCTGACTAAAAGGTGCTCAGGTGGTGAAGCGGGGCAGAGTGCCAGGAGTGACAGGGTGGTCTGAGGATTCCCTGGGTTGCAGGAGGAATAGGTGGTGCTAAGGTGCTGTGCTGTTTCCTGGCAGAGGAGTGGGGATGCTAGCTGAGAGCAGCAGGTCTTGGTTCTGGCTTCCTGCTGTTTTGCTGTAAACTGCAAACTGCTCTGCGGTGGTGAGACTGCTTTCCTAGGATGGGCGGCAGATGGCAAAAGCGTGGGGGGACCCTCCCCGAGAGGAACAGTGTGGGTCCATGCCGTGGGAGTCCCTAAAATTTAGAGTTTTGAAACTAAGTCATGTGCTTGAGATAAAAAAGTCTGGATACAGGCGGGGTGAATGCCGGGTTCTGATGGAAACTGGATACACGAGGGGTGATTGATTGCTCTTTCGTGAGGGCTCAGTGAAGAGTGGGGGTGTGAACTTTCAGCTCCAGGGCTAGTGTGTGGGTCACCGCCATATTCATCCTGCTCTGAAGGAAAGCCTTCAGGGAGGAAAATGCACCACCTAGAGGAGGCTGGTCTGCTTACACTACCTTTGCGGTCTTGTGTCCAGGTGCCGCATTTCCCCTAGGGCAAGCCACCTGAGAATCAGCCCAGCAGGCCTCTACCCCAAGAAGACCAGCAAAAACAACTGGCTGGTACCAAGTCTACTAATCATAGAGTACTGCAAAGCTTCAGCTCTAGGGGAAATAGGATCTAGCTTCCTTTTTCCTTTCATTCTTTATTTTTTAAAATTATTCATTTATTTTCTTTTTTTCTGTTCTTTATTATTTTTTTAACTTATATGTATTTTAATATATTTTTATTTTTTTGTTTTGATTTTATTTATTTATTTTTAAATTTTTGAATCTAGATTTTTTTTAACAAGCAGACCAAAACACACCCAAGATCTACTTTTCTTTTTGGGTATTTCTTCTTCTTTTTTTTTTTTTTTTTAATTTATTTATTTGTTTTTTTCTGTCTTCTTTTCTTTTCTGGACAAAATGACAAGGTGCAAAAATTCACCCCAGAAGAAAGAAAAAGAAGTAGAACTCATAACCAGGGATTTAATAAATGTGGATATAAGTAAGATGTTTGAGTTAGAATTTAAAACAGTGATCATAAAGATACTAGCTGGACTTGAAAAATGCATAAAAGACACAAGAGAATCCCTTATTGCAGAGATAAAAGAACTAAAATCTAGTCAGGCCAAAATTAAAAATGGTATAACAAAGATGCAATCCTAAGCGGAAGCCATAAAAACAAGGATGGACCAAGTAGAGGAGCAAATTTAGTGATATCGAAGATCAAATTATGGAAAATAATGAAACTGAAAAGAAGAGGGAAACAAAAGTAATGGATCGTGAAGGTAGACTTAGGGAAGTCAGTGACTTATTAAAACGTAATAATGTTTGTATCATGGGAGTCCCAGAAGATGGAGAGTAAAAGAGATAGAAGGTTTATTCGAACAAATTATAGCTAAAATTCCCTAAACTGGGGAAGAACACAGACATCAAAATCTGAGAAGCACAGAGATCCCCCATTAAATTCAACAAAAGCCAGCCCATCAACAAGGCATATCATAGTCAAACTCACAAAATACAAGACAAGGAAAGAATCCTGAAAGCAGCAAGGGGAAAAAAAGTCCTTAACTTAAAAAGGAAAACATCAGGTTCGCAGCATATCTGTCCACAGAAACTTGGCAGGCCATAAGAGAGTGGTAGGAGGTCTTCACTGTGCTGAATGGGGAAAAATGTGCAGCCAAGAATTCTTTATCTGTCAAAGCTGTCATTCAGAATAGGATACAGAGTTTCCCATACAAACAAAAACTAAAGAAGTTTGTGACCACTTAACCAGCCCTGTAAGAAATTTTAAAGGGGACTCTTTAAGTGGAGGAAGAAAGACCAAAAAGCAACAAAGACTAGAAAGGACCAGAGAACGTCACCAGAAACACCAGCTCTACAGGTAACACAGTGGCACTAAATTCATATCTTTCAGTAATCACTCTGAATGTAAATGGACTAGATGCTCCAATCAAGACATAGGGTATGAAAGTGGATTAAAAAAAAAAAAAAATGAAATCCATCTGTCTGTTGCCTACAAGACACTCATTTTAAACCTAAAGACACCTGCAGGTTGAAAGGGGATGGAGAACCATCTATCATGCTAATGGACGTCAAAAGAAAGCCATGGTAGCCATACTTATATTAGAAAAACTAGATTTTAGAACAAAGACTATAACAAGAGATAAAAAAATGTGTTGTGTCATAATTAAGGGTCTATTCATCAAGAAGATCTGACAGTTGTAAATATTTATGCTCCCAACTTGGGAGTGCCAAATATACAAATCAGTTAATAATAAACATAAATTCATTGGTAATAATATAATAGAAGGGGACTTTAACACCCTATTCACAGCAATGGACAGATCATCTAAGCAGAAAATCAACAAGGAGACAGTGGTTTTGAGTCACACACTGGACCAGATGGACTTAAAGGATATATCGAGAACATTTCATCCTAATGCAGCAGAATAGACATTTTTTTTTTTTGAGTGCACATGGAACAGGCTCCAGAGTAGATCACATATGGGGTCACAAATCAGCCCTCAGCAAGTACAAAAAGATCGAGATTATACCATGTATATCTTCAGACCACACAACTCTATGAAACTTGAAGTCAGCTACAAAGAAAAAAATTTGGAAAGATCCCAAATACATGGAGTCTAAAGAGCATCCTACTAAAGAATGAATGGGTTGACAAGGAAATTAAAGACGAAATAAAAAAAAAAATACATGAAAGCAAATTAAAATCAAAACACGACAGTCCAGAACCTTTGAGATGTAGCAAAGTCAGTCCTGAAAGGGGAGTGTATTGCAATACGGGGCTACCTCAAGAAAAGTCTTAAGTACACAACTTAACCTTACACCTGAAGTACCTAGAAAAGGAACAGCAAATAAAGCCTAAAGCCGGCAGAAGAAGGGAAATAATAAAGATTAGAGCAGAAATAAATGATATAGAAACAAAAAATCCCCCAGTAGAACAGATTAATAAAACTAAGAGCTGGTTCTTTGAAGGAATTAATAAAATTGATAAACTCCTAGCTGGATTTATCAAAAAAGAGAAGAAGGGGACCCAAAGAGATAAGTTCACAAACGAAAGAGGAGAGCTCACAACCAACACCAAGGAAATACAAACGGTTATGAGAGAATACTATGAAAAATTATATGCCAATGAATTGGGCAATCTGAAAGAAATGGACTGTTTCCTAGAAACTTACAGACTATCACGACTGAAACAGAAAGAAATAGAAAATTTGAACAGACCCATAACCAGCAAAGAAATTGAGTCAGTAATAAAAAAATCTCCCAGCAAACAAAAGTCCTGGGCCAGGTGGCTTCCCAGGGGAATTTTACTAGACATTTAAAGAAGAGTAATACCTGTTCTTCAGATTGTTCCAAAAAAGTAGAAATGGAAGGGAAACTTCTGAACTCATTCTACAAAGCCAGCATTACCCTGATTCCAAAACCAGACAAACCCTACTAAAAAGAATTACAGGCCAATATCCTTGATGAACACGGATGCAAAAATTCTCCACAAAATACTAGCAAATTGAATTCAGCAGTACATTAAAAGAATTATTCACCATGATCAAGTGGGATTTATTCTTGGGCTATAGGGATGGTTCAATATTTGCAGATCAATCAATGTGATACACCACATTAATAAAGGATAAGAACCTGTCAAAGGACAAGATTCTGTCAGTAGATGCAGAAGAAGCATTTGACAAAATACAGCATCCGTTCTTGATAAAAACCCTCAACAAAGTAGGGATAGATGGAACATACCTTAACATTATAAAGGCCATATGCAAAGTACCCACAGCTAATATCCTAAAGGGGAAAAATTGAGAGCCTTTCTCTATGGTCAGCACAAGACAAGGATGGTTGCTCACACCATTACTGTTTAACATAGTACTGGAAGTCTTAGCCTCAGCAATCAGACAACAAAAAGAAATTAAAGGCATCCATACAGGCAAGGAAGAAGTCAAACTTTGCCTATTTGCAGACGACATGATATTCTATGTAGAAAATGTGAAAGACTCCACCAAAAAATCGGTAGAACTGATACATGAATTCAGCAAAGTTGCAGGATATAAAATGATGGTGGAAAAATCTGTTGAATTTCTAAACACCAATGATGAAGCAGCAGCAAAAGAATTCAGGGAATCGATCCCATTTGCAATTGCACCAAAACCAATAAGATACCTATGAACAAACCTAACTAAGGAGGTAAAAGAGGTGTACTCTGGAAACTGTTAAACACTTAACGAAAGAAATTGAAGACACAAAGAAATGGAAAAGTGTTCTGTGCTCATGGATTAGAAGAACAAACATTATTAAAATATCTATACTGCCCAAAGGATTCTACACAGTAATGCAGTCCCTATCAAAATACCACCAGCATTTTTCACAGCTAGAATAAGCATTCCTAAAATTTGTATGGAACCACAAAAGACCTCAAACAGCCAAAGCAATACTGAAAAAGAAAAATAAACTGGAGACATCACAATTCCAGACTTCAAGCTCTATTTCAAAGCTGTAATCATCAAGACAGTATGGTATTGGGATAAAAACAGTCCCAATAGATCAATGTAACAGAATAGAGAACCCAGAAATGGACCCACGACTATATGGTCAACTAATCTTCTACAAAGCAAGAAAGAATATCCAATGGAAAAAAGACAGTCTCTTTAACAAGTGGTATAGGGAAAACTGGACAGCAGCACACAGAAGAGTGAAAGCAGACCACTTTCTCACACCATACACAAAATAAATTCAAAATGGATGAAAGACCTAAATGCGAGATAGGAACCCATCAACATCCTAGAGGAGAACACAGGCAGCAACCTCTTTGACCTTGGCCATAGCAACTTCTTACCAGAAATGTTGCTGGAGGCAGGTGAAACAAAAGCAGAAATAAACTTTTGGGACTTCATCAAGATACAAAGCTTCTGCACTGCAAAAGAAACAACCAAAACTAAAAGGAGTCTATGGAATGGGAGAAGATATTTACAAATGATATATCTGATAAAGAGTTAGTATCCAAAATCTGTAAGGAATTTATCAAACTCAACACCCCAAAAAACAAGTAGTCCAGTTAAGAAATGGGCAAAGTACATGGATAGACATTTTTCCAAAGAAGATGTCCAGATGGCTAAGAGACACTTGAAAAGATGCTCAAGGTCACTTATCATCAGGGAAATACAAATCCAAACCATGATGAGATACCACCTCACACCTATCAGAATGGCTAAAATTAAGAAGACAAGAAACAACAGGTGTTGGCGAGGGTGTGTAGAAAGGGGAACCCTCTTACACTACTGGTGGGAATGCAAACTGGTACAGCTACTGTAGAGAACAATATGGAGGTTCTCAAAAAGTTAAAAATCAAGCTACCCTATGGCCCAGCAATTGCACTAGTAGAGACAACAGAGATTCGAAGGGGTATATGCCCCCTGATGTTTATTGCAGCATTATCAACAATAGCAAACTGTGGAGAACCCAAATGTCCATCGACAGGTGTGTGGATGTACTCATCCACTCATCCACAAAGAAGATATGGTACACGCAATGGAATATTACTCAGCCATCAAAAAGAATGAAATCTTGCATTTGCAATGACCTGGGTGGAACTAGAGGGTATCATGCTGAGTGAAATAAGTCAGTCAGAGAAAGGCAAATATCATATGATATCATGCATAGGTGGAATTTATGAAAGAAAACAGATGAACATACATTATGGAAGGGGGAAAAGGGAGAAAGGAAACAAACCATAAAGGACTCTTAATGACAGAGAAAAAACAGGGTTGCTAGAGGGAGGTCAGTGGGGGATGGGCTAAACGGGTGAAGGGCATTAAGGAAGGCTCGTGTTGTGGTGAGCACTAGGTGTTATATGTAAATGATGAATCACTAAATTCTGCTGAAACCAGTATTGCTCTGAATGTTAACTAAAATTTAAATTAAAAAGATAATTTAAAAAAGAGTGAAAGGCAAAAAAAAAAAAATCTTGACTCTATTCTGAGTGCTGAGTGCTCTGTACTTGACTCTACTAATTGCTGTTTCTTTTAGAAGGCTCGTATGTTATAAAAGTAATTTTGACCCTACTTTAGGATAGTGAGTTTTTTCTTTGAAGCTAGGAATTTTAATGGTAAAGAATATTACTTCCATAGTAATTGGAGGTCAGATTTCTTCTATATTTCAGAAGGGCCATATTTATTTTTTTTTAGTTTTACTGCTTATCTGAAATGAGGGTTGGTCAAACATATTCTGTTCCTATTTTCTTTATTTGGACACCTCTGACTGGTGCCTTTCTGCAGTCATAGAGCCCTTGTTCACCTGGCAGACCCCCTCCAACCCAGGGGAATGGAGCTGTGTGTTCTCTTGCAGGCTCAGATGAGGAGATAGGCATCCTGCCCTCTGGGCTGATGGCTAACTTGGGGGTGAGAGGGACCCAGAGGCACTTGGCACCCAGACTCTGTGATTAGCCTTTTTCCTGCTGTGCTCTTAATGATCTTGTTTACTTCCCTCTTGGTTGTAATGTAGCCCTTCAGCATGCTTTAGAGTTTCCAACACTAAAATAAGCCTTTTATGTAAAATACGTCTCGGAACTTGCTGTCAGCACTGTGATGCCAGCTTTCGTGACTGCTGTTTGTCTGTCCCTGCTGTCTGACTCATGCAGCATAGGGTCAGCCTACCTGACTGTCCACACAGATGCCAGAGCTTCCTTCTCTCAGGAAATATGTCCCAGAACCTGCCACTGCCACCCTCAGGAAGAATCTGCAGCCACAGAAGCTTGACTGATGGGAAAGCAGCGTTGTGTTGTTTGTTTTCCTTTTAGGATTCCATCCCTGTGTCTACCTCCCTCCTCGGAGACACTTCTGACACCACCTCTACTGGCCTTGCACAGCGCTTAGGTATGTACCAGTGGTGGGGGCTGCAGCAGCAGGATGGGGAGCTCGCTGTTCCGTGGAACCATGAGGCCGGGCCCTTCAGAAGGAAAGCATCCTCACACGGAAAGAGCAGCACAGGCTTTGATGTTGGGTCTTCTTTAAGGAGGGCTTGTCTGTGCCCGTGTCCCTGACCACTGTGTTGGCCAGCATGTTCCCGAGGGGCTCCCACATCCTGCCTTGGCTGTGGTCCAGGCCGGCGGGTGACAAGGTGGCTTAGTTCTCTCCTGTAAGCACATTACGTCCTCACGGGGGGGGGAGAGTGAGAGTGATGCCTGCAGTAACCCTCAGGCAGGGGCTCCGGGTTGCCTCCTGGTGATGCAGCCGAGCCTGTGGAGCGGGGTACCAGCACTGCGCAGGGGTTGCTGGCCTTCCCTCTTTGGGTGGTGTCGTGCAGAGCTGGCGAGAGGGGAGACGGGCCTGGCCTGAGTGCGGCTGAGAGGGTGATAAGAGAGGGAGGTTGAAGGCTCCACCCTCTCTCACGCCTCGGACACATGCTTCCCGAGAATAGCTGAGTGTTCAGGTGAGGACAGCTGGGTCCTGCTCCTGCCGGTGTGCAGGGCGCCCGGGGGCATGGGACAGCGGGGCAGCATCTGTCTCCTCCTCCGTCTTTGTGTGCGCCAGTGCTCCCCGCAGGCACTGGAGGTGGAGGCAGAGGAGGATTTTTTAATCCCCCTGGTGTTGGGGAGTGGGTAGTTGAGTGGTGCCCGCCGTTCTGTCAACCTGACGCCTGCTCGGTGGGCGTTTCTATGCCAGTCACTCCGGGCAGCCCCCGTGTGACCAGCGTGACCAGTGTGGCCACACAGTGGAGGGGGATAGGGGCGTGGTGGCCCAGGTGAGGGTGGGTCGTTCTAGACCTGCTGCTCGGAGTTGCCTGCCTGCGGAGGGTGCAGGCGTCGTGGGCAGCTGTGGTGTTACAGGAGCACCCGCTGCCCTGTTTCTCTAGGCTGGAGTTAGAGGAACCCGGCTGGTAACTAGTGTGCGCTAGTCAGCCAATGAGCAAGTTACTTAGGTAATCTTATTAGGAAGTCGTTGCAAATTTACAGAAAATCTGCAGCAAAGATGCAGGGAATTCCAGCTTAGCCTTCCCCCAGATTCCCAGGTGTTATCATTCCCTGTGTTGATGTTGTTATCTGTTTTCTGGGCCACGTGAAAGGAAGTTGAAGACGAGATGCCCCTTTGCTCCTTCGCATCCGCCAGTGTTGAAGGGCGGACGTGCTGTGCCACACCCTGCCTGGCCAAGGGGAGGCACGGCCTGCTCATGTTTATAGAGCTGGGAAACTGGGGGCATCGCCGTAGGGCGGGAGACCGATTCTGCTAGAGAAGGCTGGTGGGAGCTTGTTTGCTGTGCCACGAATAAATTGTTTATGCCAATAAAGTAAGATGGGCTCACGGGTGTCCTAAAATGGAAGCCTACCAGCACTTTGTATGCACCAAACTAGTTTGTATTTTTTTGTTTTGTTCTTTGTATTTTGGGGGGTTTTTTTTGGTTTGTTTGTTTTGTGCAAATGATTTTTTTATTAATATTTTTCTTGTGTGGCTTACATCTATTGATTATAATCTGTATAAATTGAAACAGAACCTAGACAAAAAAATATGTCCTCACTAACTTATTAAACTCAGCTTTTAATGAAGGGTTGTCTCTTGCCTGTATCAGCAAAACCTGGCAGCCCTTAGCTGTTCCCCAGCAAGGACGAGCACATGGAAACGGCTGGAAAAGTCAGTGGTGTGATGTGGCTGCTGGCAGTGCCAAGGGGCCTGGGGATGGATGGGCGCTGGGATGAGGGAGTCGTCCAGCGCCGCCCTGTCCTGTGCTGGTCCTCTCGAGCTTAGGTCGGGTCCCTGCAGTTGAAAATGCATCACTTGTCTAGAGGGGTAAGGGGAAGAGAGGTGTCCTGAAACAGTATCTTACATGGGGGATGATAGGAAGTAGGAAAAGAGACCTAGTGGGTTCAGAGTAACCCCAGAAGCACTGGAGGGCTTTGGTGTGCATGGGGCGCCCTTACTCAGTGCGACCTGGGGGTCAGAGCTGGGTCTGCTGGGTGGACGGTGCAGGCAGGCCTGGTTTTGCTCCCTGAAGATTCTGTCTTAGCAAGTAGAGTGATTGGAATCAGAGTGGCCTCTCCCTGGGACAAGGAATTTCCTGCCACTGGATGACAGTAGACTGAGCAGGCTGTGACTTGGCTGTGCCAGCCTCCCCTCCTCACCTCATATGACAGGGCTGGCACGGTCATCTGATGTCTGTCGGGGGGTGGGCGTTCGCGCTGGCCCTGTGTGTGGGGGGAGTCCAAGGGAGGAGGCCCCAGCACTGGCATGGTCGGTACTGAACTGGTTTTAGGCTTCCTGCCCGATATGTGTTATGATTCTGGACATGTGACTGGGCTTGATTTTTGTAGTGGAGCAGTGCACTTCAACTATTACTGGTTCCGTAGAGAGGGGCTAACACGTGTCTCCAACATCAAATTGAAAATCATGTGTTTGTGTGTGCATATGTGTGTGTGTGTTATCTAAATGTGAATGTGCACACATGTAGGATTCTCTCTCGGAAGGGAGTGGAGTTGGTAGAGAGGGTGGTACTGAAGGAGAACTTAAATATTTTATTTTAATTACTTTTATCTCTATTTAAAAAAAGTAAAAAACAAAACAAAAAACAAAGCAAGCCAACTTCTTAGGTAGAACAGTAGTAGTCCAGCATTCCTCAGGTCTCCTGAGGGCTTGTGCATCTCTGGCTCTGCCCGCTCCCTCTCTAGCTCAGCTGGGAATCCGCATCTCTGACAAGTTCCAGATGCTGTAGCTGACTGGGGCCGCGCTTGCAGAACCAGTGCTGTGGACAGTGGGAGGGCCTCTGCGTGACTGTGGTCTGCATTTGCAGCCACTGCCGGTGATGAGCATTAAACACCAGAACCTTCTTCTCCCCTTGTGACCCCATTCTCTTTCCCCAGGCATGGTTCCACTGTCAGGGACGTGTGACGCACACACAACCTCCAGGCATTTCAGTCACTTCTGTGCCGATGTGTTTTGTCTTTTTAGCCAGGAAGACCAAGAAACAGGTGTTTGTCAGCTATAACCTTCAAAACACAGACAGTAACTTCGCATTACTGGTAGAAAACAGGATCAAGGAAGAAATGGAGGCTTTTCCGGAAAAGTTCTAGCAGAGTGGCAGAAGTGAGGATTCGTAACTTATGTACAATATACATTGAAATAAAGGGATTGAATTTCACTGTTTGTCATTAGGTTAATGTGTTTACATTTTGTTTTTAAATCTTAATCTAACTTTCCTTCTTCCGCTCACCAGAGTGTGGGCCAGAAAGCTGCAATCCATCAGCCTGGGGAAGGAGAAGAACAAAATGGCAGGCAAGTATGTGTGTGTGTGTCCACTCAGCAAGAGGGAACAGGGGTTAAAATGGGATTTTGTTGGGACTGCAGAGGGCTAATCTGATAGTGCAGGAAAGAGGTAAATTAGTCATGACCCTGCTGTGTACACTCCCGATTAGAGGTAAGGTACTAAGTCTTTATAAAATACGTGTCAGGTGATCTTCTTCCCGGCCCGGCTGTTCACTGCTGTTCCTGCTGTGTTCTCCCTTGGGCCTGGGTTTGAGCCCCGCTCCACACTGCTCACTGGATTTATGGACTTGGTGAAGTCTCTGCCTTCTCTGTTTCCTCACCTGTAAATTGGGAATAATCTCTGCCTTGCTGGGTTATTATTATTAGGCTGTTATTGTTATAATATACATGCTTCGCAGATGGAGTAAGCGGCATGGCAGTCCGGTGTCAGTTATGGTATTTCTCTACTTCATTGTTACGAGTCCAAGTGCTTTAACTCCTCCTTGCTCATCTTGCTACCATTGTCTTTCTTTTCTCCAAAGTCCCAAGCACCTGCTTTGGTTACCTTAGCCTTTTTCTGCCTGCCACTTGTAGTGGGTTCCAATCTCTAGTTCCACATGCTACATATTTTCTTTCACACTCCTTTCCAAAAGCCAGTATGTCATGGGTCAGGGGCTCCAAACTCGTTCCCTGGGGGTGGCCTTCACAGATTGCCCATGCCTGGCCCTTCCCCAGAGACTCAGAGGGCCTGGGGTCCAGGCTTTGGCAGATTTGAAGAGCTCCCCATGCGCTGCCCAGTACAGGTGAGGTTGAGGAACACTGGCAAAGAACTTTCTAATCTTCAAGGCCCATCTGGCGGTGGATTGTTTAGGGCCCTGTAACAGGATTCATGAAGTGGCATAAGTCTTGTAAGGAGCCTGTGGTAGGCAGCCCGGGGTGGTTACACTTTGGCCAAGACATAAGGGCACTTGAGAGGAGCAGGCCTGAGGTTCGAGATGCTTGCCTCCTTTACAGACTTCCTGTGCTGACTTCCGAGGCTGCAGCCACCACAATCATAGCTTGGAAGCACAGTGGGCATCTCTTTTAAGAAGAGTAAGTAACACAAAATCAGGGCTATGGAGAGAAGAGTTTGGTATAAATACTTTATTAAAGAAATAGTGTTTTCTTGTTAAAAAATACTACATTAAAGAAGAGAGTTTTGGGTTATCAGAACTTCCTCACAGAATCACAGTGTAAGAGAGTCCTCTCTTGACCTCTCTAGGAACCATCAGGCCATGGGTTAGCAGGACATCAGTACACGAGGAAAGAACTCTTCAGTTTGCTGATGGCCCTTGCTTCTCAGGTGGTCTGAGAACATCACTAAGGGAACAGTTTGCGTGCAATCCGACCTCTGCCTCTGCCTGTCTTTAAGATTAGGACCCTGCAAGCGAGGTGAGAGGCCGCCCGCTGTCCCCTCGGGGTGAGAGCAAAGACTCGGTTTACAGAGGCGCTGAAGTAGGGACAGTGAAAGCTGCATAAACAGGTAGAGTTTTTATTACTTGTAGTCAATGGTTGTGAAATGCCCTTCATTGGATACCATCAGATGAGGTAGGGAAGACATTCCAGTGGAAATTTGTTAATGGGGCAACATTTTTTATTTCTGTACATTTACATACAAATTTTCCCCAAAGGTACAACAGATGTGACATCATGCAGACGTTTAGCTTTGAACGACAGTTCAGAACTCAGGTTAGGCTTGTGCTATGAATGAGCACCTCCAGAGGAGCCCCGGTCGACACATACAGTAACACGGTTCTTACACAGAAACCTCAGATGTGGGGGTTGCCGAGAGGACAGAGGGAGGGAAGTATTCCCCACTACACATAACACACTGTACTGCTTTTCCAAAACACACAATACATTGAAGTGAGGTGTTCTTTAAAAGTTGAAGTGTGGGCTCCCCCAGCACGTGCTGTGCACCCGCGCGCCACTTAGGGGCCGGGTGATGCGATGGTCACACGGGTCATTTAATGGCACTTCAGTCATTTCTTGTTTGGCTCTAGGAAGTGGTCATGTTTGAGTGCAGTTACTTCCTTTATGAGGTTTAGTTTTGCTCTCTTTGTCTTCTGTGGCCAAACAAACCTACCATCCCCCTTCCCCTAGTCACATGTGATTTTACTCTTTTAGAAAATAAAGCGCTTAAAACGGTTTCCTTATTTGTCTGGGGCGCTAACGTTTCGGGTATGTGGTGTTACTGCTGACTTCTGGAAGAGAACAAAATGAAGAAGTATCCAGCCCTGTCTCAGGTGTTCACATTTGTGCATAACTTTTATTGGAAGGGGATCACAGCTCCCTGATAGGATAGCAGGGTGCAGGAGTGGGTGGTGGAGGAGGAAGCTGGAGCACGTACCTTGGGATGTCTCCCTAGGCAGCTGGGGGGTAGAGGTGGTGGGGAAGGCGGACTTGAAGTAGCAGGTGCCTGAGAAGTGTTTCCTCACTAAGCACGAAGGAAATAGGACTGAGGAGTCCATGCGTTACTGACTTGCGCCAGGGAGCTGGTGGCCGCAGCCCCCTCCCGTACCGAGCAGGGCAGCTGCAGACGGCTCAGACTCTGGGGGGCCCTTGCTGCCTTGCTCACTTGGTATGGGATCGCCCTGAGCTCAGCCCACATGGAACCTTTCCTGCTTTGTCTACATCTCATAAAGGTGTTCGTTCCTTAAGAGCTTCAGGTATCCCGAAGCCAAACCAGCAACAGAACAGGAGCTCAGCCTAAGCCTGCAGCTGCTGGGAGAGAAGAGTTGTGGGACCTCTTTGTTGAGACATTGCTGATTGTTGGTGAGTCAGCCGTGTTCACATCTGCTAGACTTTGGTCCCAAGAGCCCAGCCCTCATAGCCAGCTTCTCTTCTAGTCCGGATCACTGAAGAGACAGTGTTGACTGCTGTCTCCTCTGGACTGGTCTTTACAGTTGTCTCGTCACACGGAGATCAGAGACCGAGGAATAGGACTTTGTATGTGCTGTACCTCACCTCTGCCTTCCTGGCTAGAGATGGCTGACGGCACTCGACAGCTTTGGGACGGTTCTCACAGAAGGTCCGTGCAGACGGCGAGTGAACATGCCCAAGTCCTAGAGGACAGCAAGTGGGCTGTCCTGGCCCTGGGGTGAGGGGTGAGGACACATACCTGGCCAGGTGCGGCCCCGGGGGCCACGCAGGCTGCTTCCCACTTTCCCACCCGCCCAGTGGCCTGTGCTTACTGGGTCTTGCCGCACGGTGGCTTTGTAGTAAGTACTCTGAAAAAGGCAAACGGTATTCCCACAAGTTTGGCACATGAAGGCTGCAGAGATCTCAAATTAAGGTGAATGCAGACCAACATTGAAACATGGAATGAAAGTGACTTAAAAGAGATGAAGGGAGGTGCGGGTGAGCTGGGCTTGGAGCAGCTGGAGCTGGGGAGAGACTGCCAGGCGGCCTTCGTTCCCAGGCACCAGTGATGAAACAGATAATGCAGTTTACTCCCTGGAATCGTGCATGCCTGCAAGTTTGCTCACCTTCTCACACTGTTTTCATCCTGTCAGCGGGCTTGTACTGGGGTCTAGCAGTTTTGGAGGAGGCTGGTGGGTGGACTGTGAACAGACCAGTTGGAAAGCTGGACGGGGAGAAAGGGAAGTTTCGTCAGCCTCTTTCCTGTCCCTTTTGAGTTCTAGCAGCTGTCCATTGGAAGTCACCTAACTGCTGCACAGACTCAAGACCACAATTTCCCAGGAAGAACACAGCTCACAGCAAAGACATGTGTCACAAAGTGCAGAGGTGGACAATTCTAGAAAGAAACCAGGCTGTCCAAAAAATCGGGTGCCTGTATTGCTACAAGGCAGTGCCTGCCTGCACCAATGAAGCTTGTTTGTTCGTGGCCCCCGGGTGTCCTTGAGGAGGCCCTCCAAGTCTCCCGTGACGCGCCCCTCAGGCGCAGAAAGTCTGACCTGGAAAGGCAGGATGAAGCCTTTACTGTCTGGGACGCAATGAGGAACACAAAGAAAACCCTTGGCTGTTGGGGGCGGGGTGGGTGTTGAACTTTGGTGAGTTATTGCTTTCTCTCAACTGGTCTTGATGCTTGGAGAGGCCAGAGGTCGGGTGGACTCACCTGTGAGAGTCCTTGCCCTGAGCCCCACTCCGTGCTGACAGAAGTGATAGGAAGCAGGAAGCAGGCAAAGGCAGGGCTGCGTGGAGGAGTGGCTCCCACAGGCTTTGCAATCTGTCAGTGTGAAGTCAGTGAGAGCGGACAGTCATCCAGGCTGGTGATTTCTGTGCGGCGTGTGCTCGAGATGTGGGTGACGGGCCGTGTCCTGGAGAGCACCCCTCGGTCCTGTGGGCTTGCCTCAGTGGTCTGTCAGTTTCCTATTGGTTTTCAGTTCAGAAAGTAGCCTCATGTTCAGGTTGTGCTGGCGAGGAAGCCGAGTGTGACAGAGGGGACTTTCCTGCTGGAGCTAAACCCGGGAAGGAGTATTAATGACGTTACCGCTCCTCACCTCTCCACACCTTTGCTTGTGGTGAGCTCAGCCAGGCGAACTCATGTCGACAAACCGTGGCCTTAGTACCACTCGTTACTTAGGATTTCTGGTGAAATGTTTACACTTTTCCCCAAGGAGCTTCCAGCGTCAAGTACAAAAGGATGATCTCGAAGGAAAGACTAAGCTGGTTTTAATGATATTTGGGAGCTGCTTTCCCCCAGCACATGGAACAGAAGCTCTTACCTCATAAACACACACACACAAAAACCCTTTAAAAACCATACACAGACTCTCTAGCAAAAGCCTACTCATTTACATTTCACTCTGTCTACAATGCAGTCATGGAGCCACTCCGTGACTGGTCAGTCTGTCCGCACATAGGCCGGCGGCCTTGTGGGGCGTGGGCCCAGAATGAGTGACCCCTGGCTCCGCAGTGGGGTGCTGGGCGAGCATGGTGTGACCTCCAGGGCCGCTGTGCTGGCTGCTTACAACGTCCTCCTTGGCAACCGTATCCCTCTTCCGAAGGAGGTGGTTCTGTTTCGAGATCAGTTAGAGGAAAGGGAATAAAGTGCTTCTCGTAAAAATGACCAAAATAAATACAAACATTTCATGGCAGAAAAGAAAGTCTGAAGGGTTATTTTCAAAGAGTTTGCTTCCTCACACACATGATCCTTAAAGTTCTGGAAAGACAGAATTTACCCACACCAGCTGACGGTCTTGGGATCCACGGCAGCAGCAGCAGAACCTGATTTTCCTGCCCCCCAGCCACGTGTTTGGTCCCTGGTCTGTAAACCTGTGCCCAAACAGCCCCCAAGTCCCCGGTGCCCACGGTGCCCCCTATAGGGAAGTCCGTGCCCAGAGCTACATGGACTTCATGCCATTGGCCGTGGCATTCTCAGGCAGCCCGTCCCCTGCAGTGGCCGCATCGTGGAGGCCGGAGTAGTCCTTGAGCTCGGCGTTGGTGAGCAGGAGGGGCTGCTCCCCCTTCTTGTGGGGCAGGAGCGGCTGCCGAGTGTAGTGCTCCCCGTTAGAGATGTTCTCGGGCAGGTTCTGGTTCCTGCTTTCAGGCAGCAGGAGGATGCAGATGATGCAGATGAGCGTGCAGCAGGCAAAAATTATGTGGTGCAGGAAGTAGCCTTTTTGGTTGTGCAGGTCGATGATGGGCGCCGTCAGCATGCCGAAGCCCGCGCTGGCCAGCACCAGCCCCAGCCCGCCGCACCTGTGGGGAGAGCACAGGCACACGTGGTTAACGGCCGTGGTCCGAGCCCACCTCAGGGGGCCCGACTGGGGCCTGGCTCGGGCAGGACCCCCCCCCCCGCCAAAACCCCGAGCACATCCCACCTGTGGGATATCCCAGACCACCTTCGCCTTGGCTATCTTTGTACCGCTTCTAGTTAACATCGTCTCTCACCAGCTCAACATTTTTTACTTTATTTCGAAAGGCAGTGTTCCAATACTACTGTAAATGGAAAAGCACTCGCCATAAATAATACGCAATGACACAGTATTAATAAACTGTACTAGTTCCCAAAGTTTGCTCTTCATTTAGAAACAGGTCAGTGGGCGGGTGGGAGGTGGATTAATGGGTTAAAGAGGATGTGACAGACCTGCCAGCACTCACAGAGATCTTCTCCAGCCAGAACTAGAGAGACTGGAAGATACTTTGAAAGATGGTACTTTTTCTCACTGTGAGTTCCTATTCATTGTTGTGTCCTGTATATTTCCTGAAATCATTCTGCACACCACCAGTGGAAGCGGTCCCCTCTCTGAGCTACCGTGCCAGAGGCCATATGCTGTGACTGAGTGGGAGCCTAGAGCATGTGCCATTTATCTCCACTCCTCTGCTATTTGGGGGAACCTACCAGAGTCCCAAAGAGATTAGGAGATACGCAACATTTAAAAAGTCCATCATCGCTCGAACATCTCTCCTTTGACATAAAAGTGTATTTTGGGGGAGAAGGTGTCTCGTGGTCTCTGGGAAGCAGTGCAGTGCTGGACTGCAGAAAAGTGGACCGTGGTGTCCACGTGACAGGAAGTCATGGTTCCACTGTGTCATGCAATGCACAGGCCAGGGAGGGCTGGCTGGTCTCAAGGAAAGGGGAGTGGAGTTCTCTGCTTCCCATCAGAGTGTGGACACACACCAGTGGACAGAGGGTATGGGGATGTGGATCTTGGTCAGTTTAAAGAAGACCTTCCACTGGAGTTGCTTAAGAGCTGTGCCCCCACCCTTTAGTGAGGAGACCTTTATTCTTGGATGCCCCTAGGCAGAAGGCTCCTGCGGCAGGCTCTCCAGGAGCCTCTGACTCTCTGGCACTACAGGTGGCTCTACCTCATCAAAAAACTGACTTACAAGGTCATGAGACACCAGATCAACAGACAAAAAAGTCAACTATATGTCTACATGCTAGCAACAAAGGTGAAAATGAAATTAAGGAAATTCCATTTATCATAATATCAAAAGAACAAGAAGATACCTAGAAATAAGTAAAAAAAAAAAAAAAAGGCAAGACTTGGGGCACCTGAGTGGCTCAGTCAATTAAGCATCTGACTCTTGATTTTGGCTCAGACTGTGATCTCAGGGTCATGGGATCGAGCCTGTGCTTGTGCTCGACACAGAGTTTGCTTATCCCTCTCCCTCTGCTCCTCCCTGCACTCACACGTGCACGTGCACGCTCGCTGTCAAAGAAATAAAATCTCAAAAAAGAAAAATGCAGGACTTGCATACTAAAAACTATAAATCACTCTTAAGAGAGAAAATCCGATATATAAAATAAATGAAGAGACAGTCCATGTTCATGGATTGGAAGACCCAGTACCGTTAAGATGGCAATTCTTCCATCTTAGGTGGAATGTATAGATTTAACACAATCCCTGTCAAATTTCCAGATGATATGTCCCCCCCCCCACCCCGCCAGAAATGATAATCTGATCCCGAGACTTACATGGGAATGCAAAAGACCCAGAACAGCCCAAACAATTTTGAAACTTAGCGAAATTCAAGGAATTATTGTCCCAATTTCAGAACTTTATGTAAAGCTATTAATAGTGTGGTCTTGGTGTATCGACAGATCAGTGGAACTGAGAGTTCAGAAGTAAACTCTCATATTCATGGTCATACTCATGGTCAAACTCATATTCCTGGTCAACTGACTTTTGACAGAAAAGAGACCTCCTTGAAGGGAAAAGAGTCCTTCAACAAGTGGCTGGGACAGCTGGTTATCCAGGCACAAGAGAAAGCAGCTGGGCCTTTATGTAACACGATACATGAACTCAGAATGGTTACTGACATGAATGTAAGTGCTAAACCTGTAACGCTTTTAGGAAGAAAATACAAAGGGAAATGGTGATCTTCGGTGAGGCAGATTTCCTACATATGACACCAAAAGCAGGATCTAGAAGAGAAAATGATCAATAGGACATCCTCAAAAAAAACCAAAAACCAAAAACTTGTCCTCCTAAAGTGCAGAAGTTTTTTTTTTTTTTTTTTAATTTCTCAAGAAAATGGAAAGAGAAAAAACAGACTGGGAGAACATGGTTACTGAGGATGTCTGAAAAAGGATCTGGATCCAGAATATATAAAGAACTGTCAACCAATTTAAATAATGGGCCAGGGATTTGAATAGACACTTCTTCAAAGACACTATACAAAGTATAAAACATTCAAAGCACCCGAGCAGATGTACAGTATCCCTGGCCATTAGATGCATACCCCAACCACAATGAGATACCGCCTCACACCCACCAGGACAGCAATGATCAAAAAGGCAGAGAATGGGGGCGCCTGGGAGGCTCAGTTGGTGACACATCTGCTTTCGGCGCAGGTCCTGATCCCAAGGTCCTGCGATCCAGCCCCACATTGGGCTCCCTGCTCATCAGGGAGTCTGCTTCTCCCTCTCCTGCTACTCTCCCTGCTTGTGTTCTCTCAAATAAAAAAAATAAAATCTTAATAAAACAAAAACAAACCAGAGTGACAAGTGTTCGTGAGGCTGCACAGAGAATGAGAACCCCAACCACCACCTCTAGGAAGGGAAAGGGGGGCAGCGGCTGTGGAAGCGCTTGTCAGTATCTGAAACAGTTAGTTAAATGAGAACTCTGCTCTCATGAGACCTAGGAAGCCTAGAGCCCACAGAAACTCAGAAGTGAATATTCGCTGCCGCATTATTCATAATAGCCCCAAATCCGAAAGAATCCTGGAGACTACCACCTGGTGAGATAAACTGTGGCACATCCTGGACAACGGAACAGTATCCCACAGTAAGGAGTGTAGCACTGACACCTGTCACAGCGTGGACGAATTTCAAAAACGTCCTACTATGTGACTGTAGACTCCATTTATATAAAATTTCGAAAAAGTGGCGGGGGTTAGGGGGGTGGGGGACAGATCTAGAGAGACCAAAAGCAGATTACTGATTGCCTGGGGCTGTGAGTGGGGACAGGGAGGACTGCAAAGGGCCAGGAGGGAACTCTCTGAGGTGATGGAAATGTTCGATATCTGGATTTATGGGGATGATGGCGCCAAAGATTATTGACTTTTATGTTTAAAATGCATGCATTATATGGTATATAAATTATACCGCAGTAAATCTTAAAAAAAAAAAAAACCCACAAAAAACAACCCAACACTGTTCTATCTATGGGGACTGGGGTGTCCTAACACAAACCCCCAAAGCTTCCAGTGTGGGGCAGCCACCCAGGCCTCCCCTCTGTGCCCCTTGCTGCTCAGGCTGGGGCGGGGGTTCTGCTCTGCTTGGCTCAGCAGCGGGCTCCCTCTTCCTGGGGCCTTCCCAGGGCCTTGCTGTCAACAGTGAACCGACAGTCCCTGCTGTCTACAGTAGGCCCTCTGGCTGGCCAGTCCTAGATCCACATGACTGACAGGAACGAGAGGGGATTCGGTGTCTGGGGCTCCCCAGGTCGACAGCTGTCCCTAAGGGCCACCGTAAAGCGGATGAATTAGTTTGATGGTCAAGACATGAAGGAGCACAGAAAAGAAACACTTTTTCTCAAAGAGTGGAACAGAAGAATGACAATCACGTGTGGGACAATGTTGCAGGGGGCGGTTCTCCCTTCCTCATTTGTCATGTTTCGTAGCAACAATGAAAGACACTGCTCTCTTTCCCTTCTCTCAGCCCCGAATAAGAAAAGGTCTTGTACCTCTGCTCACAGGAGGGGGTTCCTCACACCCCTCGTGCTGGGTGGGGAGAGGTGGGACACACTGACCTCAGGACAAAGCCAGAGCCTGGGAGTGGCCAGACTCTTCCCTGTCTCCGGCCTCCTCTGTCCAGCCGTACCCAAGCCCCATGGCTTCCAGTTCCGCCAGTCTGGGTCACACTCCCCTAACTGGCATGTCTTACATTCTCCTACTCCCTGGGGCTCTTTCCTCACTGCTGACAGAGTGACTCTTCTAGAACGTGGAGTGGATCATGCCGCTCCCTTTTTCAGGGTCCTTCGAGGGCTCCCTCCCGCCTCTAGCTGAGCCCTGGCCCCTGCACCTGCCTGACCAGCACCCCCAGTCCCTGAGCTCCTTGGCTTTCTCCCTCACTCTCTCTGTGAGGAGGCTGTGGCCTTTCTGCTCAGCTCAGGTCAGCCAGGTTCCCCCGGAGGCAACAGTTTACTCACGTGCTGCTGAAGAGGGAGCGGAGGCCCTTCCTGGGGATCCCCAGGCCTGGCACGGTTCCTGGCCCGGAGGCTCGGGGTCAAGCCGGGCAGCAACTGCCACCTAGTGCAGCAGGCCCACGTGCGCACGCACAGGCCAGAGCAGCCACCAGGCGCTCCCTGCTCCTCGGGCCGGAGTGCGCTGGTTAAGAGCACAGATCGGGAGCCAGCAGGCCTGGGTTCGAATCCTGCCTCTACTACCAAGCAGGCTCACCTACATGAGTCTCAGGGAGGAGATGACACGGGGACAGGAAGGGCACATCAACGGAGACGGGGTGCTGGTGTCCCTGAGGCTGGGCCAGGCATTCCCAAGTACATGCCGGCTGTTGTCATTCCCAGTTGTCTAAGCTCCTTCTCTCTTCTCTGTTGGCCTCCCAAGGCAGAAATCTCGCTGTATTTTTAACGTCTTTTTTGCGGCATTAATACTGAACAAGTGACAAAGTGCAGGAGGTGAAGGGAGGACAGGGAGATCAGTGGGTTGGTTGGGGTGTTGCTGGTTCCTCCGGGGAGCGCTAGGGAGTGACGGCGGGCCCGGGGCTGTGCAAATTCAAGCACTGGGAGGATGACGAGAAGATGGGTCCAGAGCCTCCAGGGAGGACGGAGACCTAAAGGTGGTCGGAAGCTGTGGTACCACTCTGGTCCTTCCTCTTCCTCTTTCCCTGGGCTTCCCCATCCACACCCTGCACCTGATGCCTCCTGAAGCTGCCTCTCACTGCCCCCCCTCCTTCCAGGCACCCCTGCTCCTGCTCACTGTCCCTTCAGAATGAAGCCTCGCTCCCTCCCGCGGCTTCTTCTCATACACACATCCCTCATCCCCATGAGGAGCCCCTGTCCCTCCAGTGTGCTCCCTGCAGCTCCCCCAACCCCTGCTTGCTTCTTGTGCTTGTGTCTGTGGGTCCCTCACAGACTGAAGAGGCATTCGGGGGTAGGGACCAGCTGATTGCTAAAACGGCCCCAATGAGTCACACCTCCAAGCGTTCATACCTTTGTATCTTGAATGTGAGCTGGACCTAGCAATTTGCTTTTCACCAACAAAATATGGCAAAGGTAATGAGATGTCCCTTCCATGATTAGGTTATGAAAAGACTGACTTCTAGCAGATTCTCATGCTGGCTTTGATGAAGCAAGCTGTGATGTTATTATACTCCAGGTGGCAGGGATCTAGGGTGACCTCCAGCCAGCAGGGAACGGATGCTCTCAGTCCAATAGTGAGGAACCGAACCCTGCGTTCTGGTGGGAATATCTGTCTCCCCATCCACCCCAATTCCTATGTTGAGCTCCTCATCTTCAGTGTGATGGTGTCAGGAGGCCGGGAACTTCGGGAGGTGATTAGATCTGGTTTGGGAGGTGATAAGGTGCCTTAGAAGAGGCACCCCAGAGAGCTCCCTCACCCCTCCACCGCGTGAGGACATGGAATCCCAAAGGGATAGAGGAAGGATGGCCACTGACAAACCAGGAAGCAGACCAACCAAACACCAAATCTGTGGGCGCCTTGATCTTGGACTTGCAGCTTCCAGAAATAAATCACTGTCATTTATAAGCCACCCCGTCTGGTATTCTGGTTTAGCAGCACGAACACATGAAGACCAAGTCCTGAATGAGCTTGAAGCCCGATGCTACCCTGGCTGACTGTAGCCCATGGGACATCCTGAAGCAGAAGGCCCAGCTAGACTTTGCCAACTCCTGCTCACAGACACTGTGAGACAACAAGCTGGTGTTCTTTTAAGCCACTAAGTTTTGGGATAATTTATTACACAGCAATAGATAACTAGTACACACAGTGAGTGATGGAATTTCCTAGCCTTAGGTATGGAAGAAGACAGCCACCTCTCACCCAGACTGGGATGTGTCACTGGTCCTATGTGTTAGAAAGCCTTTTGCCAAGGGAGAGATGGGAAGGACTGTAGAGCAGCCACACTGTTGTGCTACTGGGCCATCAAGGGAACACAAGTAAGGAATAGCAATATTTTGGGGAGACATCCCCCAGATACAGCACCCTTCCCAGGCAGACAGTCCCAGACCACCTTCTGAAGACACTGCACCTTTCTGTTAGTATTTCTTCATATGCCTACCGTCCTTATTTAGTTTATGAGCTTGTCAAGGGCAAGGATTATTTTCTAGAATATCAACCAACACGTATTATTTATGCTTAATAAATATTGGATGCTTATGGATTATGCTGGCTTCCTAGGTAGGAAGGTCAGCTCACCCGAATGAATGGGGCGGGTTAAAAATAGATGACCATCAGGAAGAGTGATGGGATGGGAACCAAGAATACGGACACCTAAAATAGCCCCTTTGTCTTTTCGGTCATTCTGGCCACTTGAGAAGCCGCAAGATGTAGCGAGGGACAGACAGATGCCAGGGTTAATGGACGTGTTTCTTTGGGGCCCTTACTACCAATAAGACATCCTTTTCTCTGCAGCCTTCTGGATTTCCATGGGACCTTCCTGTCACTACATGTAGCCGGCACTGACAAGTAGAGGGAGACTAACCTTGCTCAGTGCATATGAAGTCCACACGTGAGTTAACTTACAGGATGGGAGGTTCCACGGACCCATGGGGAAGGGTACAAACAGTCACGGTCAAGGCGGCAGAAGTCAGCATGGGACAAAGTCTCGCGTCATAACGCCAAAATAATACATTAATAATTCATGTCAAATATATTTATGGTAGGATCAGACAGCTCACGTAAGTATCTGCACGCACGTGTGTATGTGTATAAATAAAACGCAGACTACGTACGTGTGCATATATAATATGCATATTTCTTTATGTATTTTTTTCACAAAAGCAATTTTCTGTTTGCTTTTCTGTCAAGAATACCTTGAAATTATT
Source organism: Lontra canadensis (assembly GCF_010015895.1). NCBI lineage: Eukaryota > Metazoa > Chordata > Mammalia > Carnivora > Mustelidae > Lontra > Lontra canadensis. Next base: position 3,273,511 of record NW_022631015.1, read on the forward strand.
CAGTAAGGTTAGGAACACCTTTGAAAGAATTTGGTATACCATTCTTGGCTTTGTGTTGTCTTTTTGAAATCTCTGTTTGGAGAATGGAGTCCTAATTTTGTGTTTGGCTCTCAAGTGCTAACCTTTCTTTCCTCCCCTGAAATGCAGACTCTGTGCATGTCCTGCTTTTCTTTAGACTGTCACTAGAGGGCAGCATGTACCCACGTGTAAATATCAGAGCAGGCAGCCGGCTCAATTTAGAGATAAAAAATTTACAGGCAAATTTTGTCTCCCTGTGCATGAGGAGCACAGAAAATTTTAATATCCACCAGATATCTTTATTTCACTAGTAATAATATCTAAATTAAGGATATAAAAGCCGATGCACAGGCAGACTTACTATTAGAAGTAGTAAGCTTAAATTAAGAATTCCAGAATCTTCAAATCATTCCTTTAAACATGGGAATACTGAGCATCTTGTGTTTAAACAGAACAAACCTCCCATTTCTCACTTCCTCTTACGTTTTACTTAATTTTTTTGGACTCCATTTCTGTGAAGTCAAGGATTAACAAATATTTGTGCCAGTTTTACAGAAATAATATAACTGCCAGAAATACTCGGGTAGGAATAATTAATAATATCCATTGTCATCACTGAGGCTGGATCCTCTCGACAGACTCCTTCTCCCTCCAGCATCACTACCCTGTATGTGACAAGGCCGTCAGTCATAACTTGTCTCGTGTTAGGGCAAAAAGATAAAGTCCGGCTGAAGGACTTGCCTAAGGCCACACGGAGGAAAGTGACCTCTGCGGTCATACACACAGCCACCTGCTCTCACGCCCAGATCCAAATCTGAGGCTCGAGGCCACATTCTCTATGCTTTGCTTTTTGTCCTGCTGTGGAACTCCAAGCCTGCGTGCTGTGGCTCCTTGACCTTAGCATTTGTTGTTGCTGTGTGCGTGTATGTGTGTGTGTGTGTGTGTGTGTGTGTGTGTGTGTGTGTTATGTATATAATGTATATATTTAATATATATATATATTTAAGACACAAATCTTTAAAAAGTTAAGTAGACTCCACATGTCCCATTACACAGGCCATCTTTGTCCTTGGTGCCTGTTCCTGAGGCACCTTTAGAAGGGAGGACAGCAAGGCCCAGGTTCTTAGTCCTGAGGCATGAATAGGGAGGAATCACTCAGAAGGAAGTTCTCAGAGAAGGCAAATTCCAAGAAAGAAGTTTCTAGAGAAAGGAGTAGGACAGCGCAAAGGAGAGGAAGTAGAAGAGAATCAGGAAAGAGTAGCTGAGCTCAGACCAGAGCATTAACAGCCAAGGCCTAGGGGCTCGGAGGGAGCCTGTGTGGAGCTGCCGGACAATGAAACGGGCTTGTGATCACCGGCATCTGCCTCATCTCTGAACTTTGCTGAAGGGTGAGGAGGTAGGTGATGTCCTCATGGGCTCCCAGATGGACACTGCAGAGAAAAGATGGTCCTGCACCAAAAAAAAAAAACACCCACTGCTTCTAGATGAACCAGGCCCCGGGGCCACTTCTAACTAACCCCAAGGGCAGAGCTGCTGCAGACCCAGGGTCCTCCCCATCAGCCTGCAGAGGCACCTGAGTCCTGAAGCCTCAGGAAGCAAACGGAGGGAGAGCGGTGTTGCCAGTGACGCCATCCAGACCAGGCCTGGGTGGGAGGGAAGCACTTCTCTGCAACAGAGAGTCTGGATGGGATCTCGCGACATGATGAATACATTCATCAGACCCTAGTGAGTGTGTCATTCCTGGACAACGGATTTCCACGAGCCTCTGTACGAAAAAGTTCTCATCCTCCTATTTGCTACTCGTTAGTGATTCCAGGCATCTCCCCCTGGGCTACTGGTTCTGGGTCAGGAGGGATGTTTTTAATAACAGCCTTGTAGAAAAAGGTTCATTTCATATTAAGAAAAATGAAGCTCATGGAATGTTGTATGTCAGTTACACTTCAGTGAGTAAAAGAGAAAGCTCGCACACCCCAAGCCTCTCACCCTCGTTTATCTGGGATTCAGCTGTGTGAAGGAGGGGGAGGGGAGGAAGGCCAGTTTCTGTCCTGGGGACTCTGCAGGAACTGTCCCAGAGTGTGTCTGCAAGAAAGAGCCAGGCCGCTGAAGGGGAGGGGTGCAGGAGTGACTCAGGACCCCTTCCCTCCTGGCCGGAGATCCCCATTGGCCTCGATTTCCTTTCTTCCCTCTCCGAGTACAAAAACAGCACCAAAGGTCAAATATTTTTTCTAGTGTGTCATCTTGGCAAGCCAAATCGAAGAATGTATTTGTTGAATTTCTATCCCCAAATGATCTTGGCAGGTCTGCATCAAAGAGGAAGAGGACAGTGCATTTCCTTCTGTTTAGCTTGTTAAGCAAAATCTAACAATGACTAATGAGGTCCACCACCAGCACAGTTAAGGGGTGGCCACCACCAGAGAAAGGTCCACAATAATGCCAATCTATGGGGAGACCAGCAGGAAAGCCAGAGATCCGACCTTGACTTCTGCTTTAATGAAAGAACCCTCTTTGCTGGATTCTTTGGCCAAGGAAGGAAATTTTAACTAGGTAAAGAAAAGACACGGAGGGAGATGCTGTCTGCTTGAGACATTTTGCAGCCTCGAGCATGAAATAAGGTTCAGGCTTTTTTCTTCCCTTCGGCTTAGGAGAGGGTCGGTATAGGGTGAATTACTTGGCATTTAATTGCTTTTTTTCTTACATATACCATCCCTTGGCATCTTATTCCACAGGCACTGAGTAGCCTTCAGACTTGACGCACATTGTAAAAATCTGGGAGAATGAAGCTAAATGAGGTCATGTGAAATTTCTCTTGTCAGCATGACTCCTGGAAATGTGGGAAGAAAGTCCATGAACCTACCTGCCTTTGCTCAAAGACCTTCCCAGCACCCGAGGGTCTAAAATAATTAGTCTGCACGAGTCCCGCCTTGACCTGTACTGGGCTCTCTTGTCTGTCCGCGTGGGAAAGTCAGGGTGGATGGGTGTCGTCATGCTGACTTCTGGGTTTTCTTTCACAGCTGAATAACTTCCTAATTTATTCACAGTTTATATGTTCGAAAAGCATGTGTGTTAGCAATGCTAATGATATTCCCATGCCAAGTTCAGTGTGATGTCAATCACGGTGAGCCCTTCTGTAAGTCACAAACAGTAATTACCAGGAAAATGACATGATTCCGTAGTTACGTGATGCCCTTTTAACTGAAGGCAAACCCTTTTATTATGCTGTAATCTTAGTAACATCAAAGGGTAGGTACCAGCCAGGTACCACTATCTGGGACTGGCACCAAGAAAGGATCAGACCTTACTCCGTGAACTAAGACAAGAGTAGTTAAGCCCCAGGTAACACCCCCTTTCAGATGGAACCGTACAGGGCTTTCTGCACCCTGAAAAGTTCCCTGCTCCCTGCTCCTCTGGCTCCTTGCCTGGATGGAGCCCGGGGTCAAGCTCTCAGCTGACTCTCGGTTGCCTCAGAGTCAAGGCAAAGCTCTCCAGCTGAAGGCCGGACATGCCTGGCACGCATGCTGCACCCTGGTCTGGAGGCCAGGGCAGGACACAACTGATGCTGGTTCATTCCACAGGAGCCTCGCTCCACACCCAGCCCTCTCCTGAGTCCTAGGGAGAAGGTGCAGGTGGGGCCCCTCCCGTGACCTACCTGATTACCGTGGGGGTGATCTCGGCACAGAAGAATACACTGAGGCTTCCCACCGCGTGGGAGGCGAACATGCCCACGATGGAAAACGTGATGGAGAATTTGTCCTTGACACTATCACTCATACCTGAAGGAGAATCGGAGGGAGACAGTGAGGGGGCGGGCAGAAGGGAAGGGAAAAGGAGGCTGGCAAGGCAGGTGGTGGGAGGGCGGTGCAGAGACAGCAGCGGGACAAGGGGTGGGGGAGGGACTAGGCCCACACGAAGGGTCTTCCCCTTCCCCCTTCTCAGTTCGGGGTGCAGCATGGGGCACTCAGTTCCCTCTGGAGACCAAGGAGCACTTCTAGGTGTAACGGGTCAGACCCTCTTGGTAGAAGACTTTGTTGGGGGTTCCCGTGATTGCCTGTGGGCCAGGAATGCTGGAGCTCACGCGGATTCCAGATTCCAGAGGCCACAAGCTGTGCCTGGCTGAGGGGAGGCTGGCGGTCTCCCCTGGGACTCTAGCAATGTCCCTTCTATCCCAGCCTCTGGAGGAACAAGGCCTCCGCCTCCAGAGAGCTCTGGCTACCCTGGCCTTAGGTTCGACCCATCCAAAGCACAGGACAGGGTATGCCAGGTTGGACTGAAGGGAACAAAAACTCTAATAACTCAACAGAAGAATTTATGGCCCGGAGGGACACTGCTCAACCCATCTGAGCACCCTGCCAATGGCACCAGAGTCTGACCGCACACCCAGGCAGCGTCTAGCACAGAGCACGGGCATGCGGTTGGGGTCGTACATTTGGGGCACAGCGCAGTTCCCTGCAAAGCATTTCCTGAACCCAGGGGACCTCAGAGCAGACAGTCCCAGCAGCACGGGCTCGGAGCAGGCCAGGCATGTGCGACCAGCAGCAATGCCATCCCCGTGGCCGAGAGCAGCCAGCTGCTGTGATGGACAAAGGGGGACAGCAACTTCCCCTGGCGGCACAGTCAGCAGGATGTCCGGCACTCCCTGGGGGTTTCTCATGTCACCCAGGCACCGTCCCTGAGACTGGCTGCAGCAGGGCTCCGGGCTGACTGACTGCCGAGGCCAGAGCGGGGGTTGGGCGGGGTTGGGGGAGGCCATGCGTGCAAGCCAGGCACAGACTGAGAAACGAGGTGCTCTTTCTAGAGGCAAGAGGGAGTAGAGAATACAAATGTATGCTTATAGTGTCCAACCTACGGCCAACTTCAGCTGCAACTCTTGAAGGATAAGGAGAGAGGGGGAGAGAGAGGGGAGGAAACCACAGTCTGTGAGTCTTGACGAAAAGGCCCTCTTGGGTGCAATAAAAAGCGATCAAGTGCATGGCGCGGGCCTCGGGACTCACCTGAGTCTGGATGCTGGCTGTACTTCCCAATCACTGCGGCCCCAGGAGTGACGCCCCCATGCGGACGCGGGTGAAAGTGCGTAGAGAGGGGGGAAAGAAAGCCTGTTAGGTATGAAGCCGCTACCCTGCTTTTCCATGTGACTGGCTTCTCCGTGACCTCCCTTCAGGCCTGGATTGGACCCCTGCCCCCCGCCAGGCCCATGGGGAGCAGGGCCAACACCTGCTGCAGGCCAGTTGTTAGAAGGATGCAGAGACCTACGGGCGACAGAGCCCCTGGACATGGCCTGGCTTCCAGATGTGGGGGGAAATGGAACTCTTCAGGACAGAGACCCCAGCAGCTCCTCTAGACCTCCAGCTACAGGATTAATTTCATTGTGAACAATTCTCCCCGAGTCACTGCCGGTCTGTGCTGCAGGGAGCAGCAAGGACCGCGGGGGCAGACCTGTCAGGCGACATTTCCGTGTGCTCTGAGCCCTGAGGCTCACGGCTTCTCGTGTGCACCTAGTTCCTGGAGCTTTCCTGCTCAGGGACAAGGAGGGCACCTGCGACACCCCCAAGGGGCTGCCCCTCCCTGCACCCAAGGCTCAGGAGCTTGCACAGGGCTCCCTGGAAGGGTAGGTTGGGCGGCCCCTGCCAGGGGACAGACACCACTTCTCTGTTTCCTTGTTTGTCACAGCTGAAAATAAGACCTGTCTCCCAGCAAGAGGCAGAATGCATGGGAACGTGCATGGGAAATTGCTCCCGAGGCTGAAAGGAGCTGTTCTTTAATCCAGTTTGCACAACGAGGTTGAGAAAGTTTTGAGTTTTTTTCTTTTTCTTCTATTCCGGACACTGACTTTCCTACCTCGGAGCAGGAGAAGGCTTTCTGTTTGGTCAGGAGCTCTGGTCTGTGCTGCACCTGGACAGGCCTCGAGTCCAAGTCCCAACCCTCAGGTGGGCTCTCTTTGTGAGGAGGGGAGTGATCTGTGGCCTCTGTTCCCCGAAGGGGCCCAGCCTGCCCAGGGAGCTCCGTGCCCGGCTCTTCTGGGTCTCGCTCTGGGCCGGTCAGAGGGACGCCTGGTGCTATTTCCATGCACGAGGAGCCGTGTCAAGTATGCCGCATGGATTCCCTAGTTTTTCTGTGTTATTTTTAGCACTTACTGAGGAATTCTCTGGCCTAAAGACAAGCTGATAAACTTGGGAGGAGCTGCTGAAAAGCAGTATTCCAGTTCAAGGGTGTCAAACGGCCCCCTGTTGTCCCATGAAAGAGTGCATTGTTCTTTTCCCCACGTGACCTATGACAAAGACACAGCCTGGCCCTCCGTGAAATCTCGCCCACCAGGACTCAGCGGGCCTCCCATGCAGGGAATGACCTGTAGCCAGGAAGGCTCCCAGTTCCAGTCCCAGGCCGGGGGGAGGGGGGTGAGGGGGAAGCACAGGGCACTCCATCGAGGGCCGTCACCATGGCCATTCCAGTCCTTCCCAAGGCACTTTCCTCAAGCTGTTGATTCTGGAATAACAGCTCAGGTCACAGAAAACTTCCCTCCAGTCTCACCCAGCTCTGTCCAATACGCTTTGGTCACGGGCCAGCTCTCCTCCCCCACGCCCCCCCCCCCCCCCGGCCCATCCACTCCCCAGACCCACTCACGGTTGAGGAGCCCAAGCTGCAGAAGCGAGGCCAGGGCGGTGAGAATCATGAAGAGCAGCAGCCCGCCCCTGCGCCCCAGGAGCCTGACCACCAAGCACATGGCCAGGCAGGACGCCAGGGCGATGCTGGCCACGGTGTAGTAGTCGGCATAGAAATTCTCCAGGAGCGGCACCTTCACCTCGTGGCCCATCATGCTCCGGGCAAAGCAGTGGTGGATCCCGTAGCCCGTCAGCCTGTGGGGACGCACGGCCAAGGGGGCGGTGGGCCGGCGGACAAAGGCAGGAAGGCTCAGTGACCAGGACACAGAGTGGCAGCTCAGCATGTCCTGGAAGACATGTGCTCACCACGAGCGAGTGCACGACCGGGCGCAAGGCAGAGGGACTTCAGAGACATGACCAGAGTGGGCCCCTCTTGGTGGGGGGGGCTCGCTCTCCTTCACCTTCCCTTTAGCAGAAGAGCAGGGCCACACAAGCAGTGAGGCCTTCTGTTCGAACACCAGCCAACAAATCCACCATGACAAAGCACTCCCCACGCCTCAACTCACTTCATCCCATGTGGGCACTTAGGAGCTCCTGTCAGACCCATTTCACAGATGGGCAAAAAGGCCTAAGGAGGGTAAGCAGCTTGTCCCAGTCTACTGAGCGGACAGGCGACAACTTCAAAGACATCCTGCCTGTCTGGGCCTCAGCTCTTCCTTCAGCACTCAGGGTTCTGCAAACTTGGGGATGCGTCCGGAGAACTACTGACTTAACCATGTTGCTACTGACACACATGCCCTGGGAAAGGTGTAGAAGTCAGGCCAGGTGAAGACGTCTGGTCTTGGAGACTCTGTGTCCATTCTTAATTTACACTCTTCCCCTTCCTTTGCCCTGGGTCAAGCCTCTTTTTTTCCTTCCCCCAGAGAATCCTATAAACCTGCTGGGACATGTGTGTCCTGATTGCCGGAGGCAGAAGTCCAGTCTAGGAAACGGGATTCTGAACGCACTGGGGCCCCCAACCCCCACCGCCACAGGAGGCTGCAGGTGCATGTGCCCCATGAGGGCAGCCGTGAGAGCTCATTGGTGATGTCAGCCCTCGGCAGCCATCCCAGAGCTAAAAATTTCCTTCTCTCCCAACCCCTCTTCCGTGCTTTGGGGAAATCGAAGTGCTTTTATCACACCATGAGGATGCATCAAGGTCAATGGCAACAGACCCCTGCCCCCGTAGGAGGCTGCCGTTTGCCAAATGAACTCATTTCCACGTGGGAAATCCTCGGCAGAGGGCCTGCTGGTGCCGTCCTTTTATCATCAAGCAACTGGTGAGATTTGGTTCCTCTCTGGGAATCCCAGATGACTTTCTCTGCTGCTCAGCCTACGCGGGTCTCAGGGAAATCTACCTTTTTGTTCTGGTAGGAAGGCGGTCTTCTGACCACAGCAGGGAACAAGGTCAGAGAGAGGCATCCTCCTTCCCCCAAAGAAGCAGCATTAAAATGGAAACTTGCCATCTCCTTTATGTCATAATTTGTGTTTTTTCCCCTGAACTAAAAGTTGGAGAAGTCATTCCATTTTTAATGGTCCCATTAGCCTAACTAGCTAGTGTCTGTCTGAGACTGGACAGTGGCATGGTAGCCGGGTCCGGAGCTGGCTGTGAGCGGGGAGGCTGAGGCATCAGGGCTCCAGCTCTGACCCACTGTGTGCCTAGGGCCTCTGTCCTGCCACATGTAGGACAAGGGTATAAGTAGGAACCCCAATATTGAGAACCGATTAAATGGCGCTGCTTTGATAGAAATAGCTGTGGGGATGGTTGGACCAGAGCCTTGACCACGGGCCTCTTTCCTGGACAGCAGTCCTGAGGCCTTTCACAGCTGAGTGCGAAACTGCCCCCTTCCACCATAGCCTCTAACACCAAATGGGGGTTAACACCCCACCGCACCTTAGGTGACCTCTGACCCTGAGTGAAGGCCACCTTGTGTGGTCAGGGAAGGGTGGGGTTATTAAGCTGTGGGTCAAAATGAGAAAGACCTTCTTGGTAACACTGATACTGGGGCTCAACTCAGGGCCTCTTGGTAAAGAGCAAAGCTCTTTGGGCTGGCCAAAGACCCCCCCGTGGCTGTAATTCAGGATCTAGCTATGGGAGGAGGAGGGCCCCACTGCCCTCTCCTCCAGCCCCTCTCCTTCCCAGCCTCTCCCTGACACCTCCCCTCTCCATGTCCCTCTTGCGACTCACGAGTTCACACACAGGACCACAATGTTTTTCCACAGGTTCCGGGTTCCCACCACTTTCACGATGCAGACCTTCTTGGGCCTCCTGGAAAGCTCCTTCTCCAGCTCTGCAGGGAAAGAGAGCCTGTGACCTCTCGGCAGGACCCCGGACAGGCGACCTCACGCACGTTCCCAGACGTGGGCATCATGACAAGGGAAACAATTTTTTTTTCTTTAAGCCAGGAGACAGGGTCTGGCCCTCAGGTTAGAAAACGTGTCCACAGAGACATTAGCTTTGTACTTCAAATTTCCTCGTAGGGCTGGAAGGGAGCCACAGCACGCCATCTGTGTCCCTTGCCACTGTAAAACCTTTCTCACCAGAGAGACAGGATCCGCACAAATAAGCCATCAGGGCAGACTCACTCCGCTCTGCCTGAGCTCAAAACTCAGTGACATTCTAGGTTACGGAGGCACCGGTCAGGTTCTGGCCATGTGAAAATAAGCAGTTCCTTCCCGTCTAGGGTCTGATCTGTCTGCCTCACCCGCTGCTCAGAGGCCAGGAGAAGCTCAAGATCCCTAACTTCGTGGGCAGCGATCTCCAAAAGAGAACTACACGCGTGAGTGCACACATGTGCACAGAAGGGCAGACATAAGCGTATGCACACATGTGTATGTGTACGTCTTAGTGAACAAAATTGTTTGCAACCTGAGCAAGACAGACAGTGTTTTGCTCAGTGATGTGACCAACTCCAAGGTTATGAAAAAGAGTTTCTCGTGAGGCTCAGACTAGCTCTGAAAGCCGTTCTGAACAGACTCCCAACAGACTCCAACCCCACATTCACAGGGTTAAGCGGTTTGCGGAAGCCTGGGTGTTGACGTAGCACTTTCACAGGGAAGGTCAAAACAAGGAAATGCCCCAGCCTTCAAGGTCTCCCTGTGCTTCTGGGAGCAGAAATGTCTCACATTCAGCCTCCGAGGCCCCTCCCTGTGGGTCCTCAGGGAGTCATTCTCTACTCTTGAGCTCAAAAAGGAAAAGGAGACCTGACCCACTGTTGGGTGGCCGGTGCTCCTCAAGACGGTCAAGGCCACGAGAAATAAGGCACAGACCCAAGGAGGCTAGGGAGGCGTCACCATGAAGTGTGATCCTGGATGGGATCCTGGGACAGGAAGTCATTAATGGAGAGACTGGTGACATCCAGGGAGAGGCTGGGGTCAGTTAGCCATGCAGTACCAGTGGCAGTTTCTCAAGTGAGACAAAGGTCCTATGGTAATACATTAACAATAGGGGACACGGAGTGCAGGGGATTCAGAAATTCTGTACTAGGTTTGCGACTTTTCTGTAAACCTAAAAATAGTCCAAAATAAGTTGACTAAGAAAACCAAACCAACCAACCAAAAGCAGCAGTATGGGTGGGAAGGCCCAGTCTACTGAGGAAGGCTTCCAAGCTTGGAAGAAAGAGAACTGCCTCAGGAGAGACCCTAGAGCAGTGTGTACAAAGGGGACTGAGCTACTGAAGTGCTCTCTGGTATTCCTTAGGGCCATTCCCACCCCTGGACGTCCCCACTTCAACTCTCCTCTTATACCTCCTGCCTGCCATCCCATGGCCGAAGGGACACAAACTTTATTAGTTTGGAAGGAAAATATGTAGCTTAACCATGAGGACTTAATAGCTACTTATTTAAACAACTTTTTTTTTTTTTTTTTTTTTTTGGAGGGGGGATCAGTGTCACCAGCTGGGGCATTGAAGGGAGAAGGAAAAGTCTTTTGATGTCTGAGGGATGCCATGCCACCTGAGTTTCCAGAACTTTCTTCCTTCCCCTATTTAGATGCAAAATTGAGGTCTGTGCACAAGCCAGAACAGCTAGCACTTCAGCTGTCTATCCATGGATTCCCCCCAGCTCCCAAGGTCTTCTGAACCTTTATTTTCCCCTCTGCAAACATAGGCTAATTTGATTTACAAACATCCTTTCCCCTTGGTTAAAATACTACAGAACTTTTAAAGAACATGGAAATAGTATGGTTACTGTTAACCAGTTTGATCATATGGTCTGAGTATCTTCACTGTTATAAAAGTTATCAGCAGAGGGTGGGGGGCAGGAGGGGTGTACCTGGCTGGCTCAGTTGGTTAATGATTTGCCTTTGGCTCAGGTCATGATCCCGGGGTGCTGGGATCGAACCCCATGGTGGGCTTCCTGCTCGGTGGTGTGTCTGCTTCTTCCTATCTCTCTGCTTCTCCCTCTCCCCCACCACCCTGGCTCATACTTTCTCTCTCTCAAATAAATAAAATCTTAAAAAAAAAAATCAAACTCATTAGGAATCAACTACAGTAGCCACACTTGTTCACCATTGAAATTGCCCAAGAAGAAAATGGCTGTTAGAATGTTCATATAAATTTTTTTTTTTTTTGTAACGTGGCCCACACCTAATTGCTAATACATTATTGTCTGAAACAGATGTTTAAAGAAACCACAGCAACTCTGACTGACCTGAGTGGTGGGTTTTGTTGGTGCTGTTGTTTTTTTAAATAACATTAAACTGGAGAGCCCACGGTCTACAGAACTGACCACAATCTACAGAGGTAACTGCATTATTCTAAACAGAATGAAATTAACCTGTCTGGGGCTATTGATATGTTGTTTCTGTTATACACATCACTGGCCTATTAACCACAACATAAAACTTCCTCAGCATGAAGTCTGTGTCTCTGGGACAAAATCCCCCAGCTCTGAGTCGTAAGAACCATCAGAGGACTTTTTCCATCTCTCCGGTCATCAGACCGAAAGTGGGGATGTCCTCGAGTCCTTGGACGTGGCTGCACAGGAGTACAGAGGGGATGCAAATTGGTCAGACTCTGAACCACCAAGGATGGGACTGTTAGAAGCATTTCCTCTCCCTCATTCTCTTCCCAAGCTTTCTGACCCACTGTCGTGCCCTGTCCCCACCCCCCCCACCCCCTGGCACATTTCAGCTGGACCTGTCAGGTCACAGCCTCACCTGTGATGCAGCAAGGGGTCTGACACACCTGGCAGGATCCCAGTGCTCATTGTTTTTGTTGAGCTTCCTTGGGAAGGCTGCTCTGGGCCTCTGTTCCTCGGCTGGTAAGTGGGGCAGTGCCCCGTCTTGGAGCATCATTACAAGGACCAAAGGAAGCGGGTGTAGCCCCGCATAGACCTGGTGAGCAGGCACCCTTTCTGGCCAGTGCTATGGCTGACCCAGGCGGTTCTGGCGTTCCCCCTCACCCCACCAGCTGCAGAAGGAGACGTGTCCCTGCAGACACACAGCAGTCATGACCTCAACAAACTGAAGAGATCCAGGGGAGGGGTCAACCATGCTTCTCCAGGACAGCACAGAGAAGGAGAAGGCAGTGGCAGGTCACTCAAGCCTCAGAGATGCAGGGAAAACACAGAGACAATATTTGCATTTGTTGGGAGTGGGGTGAGAGCAACTGGCTTTGCTCTTATACTTGTGTGCACTGCTAACACGTTCCTGCGGACGCTGGAGAAACACCCGTTATGGAAACGGAAAAAGAGAAGCGGGAGAGAAGGAAGAGGAGCAGGAGCACGAGGAAGAGAAGCAACTGTAGGGGGAGGAGGTGGAGCAGCAGGAGAGAGAGGAGGAGCCGGAGGAGCAGCAGTAGCAGGAGGAGCAGCTGGAGGAGCAGCAGCAGGAGGAGGAGCAGGAGGAGGAGGAAGAGGAGCAGGAGCAGGCAGAGGAGCAGCAGGAGGAGGAAGAAAAGGAGCAGGAGGAGCCGGAGGAGGAGGAGCACGAGGAGGAGTAGGAGGGGCAGGAGGAGGAGGAGCAGCAGTAGCAGGAGGAGGGGCAGGAGGAGAAGCAGGAGGAGGGGCAGGAGGAGAAGCAGGAGGAGCACCAGGAGGAGCTGCAGCCCCCTTGGCTGCCAGAACCATTCCAAAAAGCACTCCCTACAGGCTCCAAGGCAGCAGCTCTGAGGCCGGGAGCCCAGGAGAAGCCCGAGCTCAGAAGCCCAGAAAGCACCTGCTGTCTCTTCCGCGCTGCCCCTCCCCCCGCAGGTGGGGCTTTAGCGATGCCGGCACCTGGCCATTAGGATCAGTGGTTCCAGAGCAAGCCTCGGAGAACGCCTCCAGGGATCTTATCAGTCACCTCAGATAGCTCCCTCTTTAAAATCTACCCCACATTTTGACAAGTGACCCAGCAGCGCTGACCTCTGTACTTGCCTGTCATGGCACGTGGCCGCTGCTGGCCTGAAGCCCGGGGGAGGAGGAGTCAGCAGCTAGTGGGGTTAGCAGCAGGGCCCTGGAGTCAGCCGGCCGGGCTAGCCTCCGTGTCCTCACTTGCTAGTGCTGGGGCTGGGCAAGTGACCTAACCCTGGGGACGCAGTGGTGGCTGGATGCACAGATCTCCTTCTCACCTCGGTTTCTGACCAGACTGACCAGACGAAGTGGGGCAGGAGAGGGCAGAATCCAAGCTCAATCACGGAAAAGGGCTGAGTGAAGCCCCACGGGGGGCTGACGGGGGGACTCGCCATCTCCCATCCCACCAATGCTGGGCCTGCCGGGCTTCTCGGGGGGCGCTGCCCAGAGAGGGCCTGATGCCTGAGGACAGAGGACACCCGCTCCCTGCACAGGGCTTGTTCCTTCCACATGGAGTGACATCAGCAGCAGGCGGCAGTGCTCCCCAACACTTAGCCTGTCTGGGTCCCGCTGCCCCATTTGTCAAACGTGGGTGATGTGATGATTGACCTCACCAAGTCTCTGTCAAGAAGCGATGCGGGTGCAGTGTGTCTCCCAGGAAGACCTGGGGTGGGGACGGCCCTGCTGAGGGGAGGCCAGAGGTGCATTCTGAGAGCCTAATGCAGGCTGCAGAGTCTTTGAAAGGCAAGTAGACCCTGTGAGACAGGGTCCCAGAGCGGCTTCACTGAAGGTCATGGGGATCTAGCCCTGGGATTTCCGAGGGATTTCCGAGCCAGCAGTGTGAGGGGAGGGGCAGCGAGAGGGAGACAAGGCAGGTAGACCAGATAAGGGACAGGGATTGGTAGGTGGATGAGATGAGGTGTTGGGAAGAAGATTCCAAGCAGAAGAAAGCATTCTCTGAAAGTTGGAAGTGGCCAATTCCAATGAATGGGACACCTGCCTTCCCCTGGCACTGGCATCAATGCGTTTGACAGAGGGGAGTGAGCAGAGGTCTGAGACAGATGCGAACCGTGTGTCCCCAGCAGTGAGGGCCATGACTACCCTCCCGGGGCGGGCAATGTCCCACGTGTCAGCCTTCTGCAGGGACTGCCACAAATATCAGAAGCAAAGAAAGGAAAAAAAGATTTCCTACCACTTTCCAAAAATAGGAGGAAAATGAAGCAGTATAATTAGAATTGAGAAAACAAGATTTTCCCAGACAGTATTTTAACCAGAAAGAAATGGAATGCGGTGATTCCATTAGGGAAACGCCAGAAACAGATTATACTGTAGGACTTAAGAGCATTAACCAGCTAATGAACGGGGCTGGGAAAGTTTGGGAAGATGGCGTGGACTTTCTGAAATGAGCAAACAATGGCCCCCAAAGGGGAAGTTAATTCAAGGCCCGTTCTCTCCAGTGACAGTGGTGTCTCTGTCTGTGAGCTCCCCCTCCTCTTGCAGAGCAGCAGAGTGGAGCTGCTTCTGCTGGACTTCCGGAGTTCAAGTCCCAGCTCAACTACTCACTAGCTGTGTGACCTTCAACTAGATAATTCACCTCTCTGTGCCTCAGTCTCCTCATCCGCAATTCAGGATAATTACAGCACCTCTCTCGTAAGGCTGTTGTGAAGTATTCTGAGTGAATACATATAAAGCACTTAGTATTAAATATTAAGTTAGTATTTGCAAATCATTTGGGAAAGTGATTGACATACAAGCACCATGTGAATATCATCCTATTCTCATTGTCACTGGATAAAAAGGAACCCAGGTGCCCCTTTGCACAGCACTGGCACTCAGTACTCTTCATGAAAAGCAGACCTGGCTCATGGGCTTCTTTATTCCAGTAGAGCAAGGGCTCCAGGCTTCCTGAGGCTTTCAGCCTGTGCCGGGTGCCAGGCAGACCATGCCAACCCCACAGGTGGGGGCAGCCCAGCCTTTCTGTGTCCATCTCCCAGGTCGGGGTCCAGGCCAGGACACGGACGCCATCCTGGTCAAGCAGCAGCATCTGAGGACTTCTGTTGACTGTGAACCCTAGGTCTGAATCAGCAGTCCGCTGAAAAGCCTGTCTAGGAACCACGGGACAGACGGTTCCAGAAGCCCTTCCTGGCTAGCGTGATTTTCCCGCTGTGTTCCTTCCCTGTTGTGAATGGAGCTGTGATGCGTTTATTCTCCTACCTCGGTTAGGTCTCTGCTCACCTCTGTCCTTGCAGCCCGGCTCCCCCAAGCGTCTGTGAGCCCTCGCCACCACCCTCTATCTCTCCGCTCTGCGGAATTTTCTGACAGCATGCATCTCTCCTGATGGACCGTACATTCCATTGTTCCCTGTGTGCCTTCCCCTTCTTGCCTGTAAGCTGCACGGAAGAAACAAAGCTTTGCTGGTTTCCTTCTGCTCTAGAACAGTGCCTGGTACACCGTGGGTATTTAGTAAATATCTGCTGGACAGAAATCCAGATTATGGTGGGGGGTGGGGGATGCACATAGTCTCTCTTGGGCAGGGCCCACAGAGCATTTTCCTGGGACATTTATAACAACAGTACTGGCGGATTGTTGCCGTGGGTCAGAGCCTGGGGTTGGCTTTCCTGGGACCTTCAAAGGGCATGTCCAGCAGAGCTTCTTCCAGTGCTTATTAACGGTGCAATTTCTCAGAACTTACTCCAAATCTGCTGGAGCAGAATCTCTGAGTACAAGGGAGGGCAGCGGGAACATGGATTTTTAACAACTTCCTGGTGATACTGACAGATCCCCAGCCTGAAAGCCCTGATCTAGCTTCTGGTAACGCTCTTGATACACACGTGTTTGATGGTTCCGATCCCCGACACGAGTAATACATAGTATGTTAACTAACTTGAATGTAAATAAAATCTTAAAAAATAATAATATAAATAATAAAATGGATCTGAACTACTCTACAGAAAGACTTCACTTTCCTACTTCTTTAGGTGCCCCAAAAAGAGGTCATGACAGAAACAGACAGTGGCATCCCTGAAGGTCCACCCTGGGAAGACAGAGGCATTATGGACCAAGATCGCCCCATGCCAGGGCTCTGCGGGTGTATAAACCTGGCTGGCAGGCTTGGCTGTGGACCAGACTCAGGCTGGGCCCTTCCCAAATATTCCCAGATGACGAGGTATGCATTAGGCTTGTGCCTCACGTCTGGGTCTGGACAGGCTAGGTGGGGCACCACGGCGCCTTAGACTTGAATCCAACACCTGGAAGGTGGACAGAGTTTAATTCCTGTCACATTCCCGGTCCAGCTGCAGACCAACTGGGATGGAAACTTCAACGGCGAAGGCAGCTGCTTGGAAGATCGTGGGGACTCTTTGTCTGGGACGGGGGCACCTCTCCTGATTAGGGTGGGGTTGTGGGGCAAAGTGAGCGCGACTCACCAGGCATCACACCTTTGATGTCACTCTCGGGGTTCATGCAGTTCTTCTGCGTGAAGTGCAGGATGAGCTTCTTGGCAGCCTCAAACTGCTGGGTAGCCATCAGCCACCGCAGGGACTCGGGGAAGACCCTTCAAAGACACAAAGGGAAATGGGTGAAGGTCTTCGGTTCTGTAGGGAATCAAAACACACAGCCTCGGGGCGCCTGGGCGGCTCAGTCTGTTAAGTGTCTGCCTTCAGCTCAGCTCATGATCCCTGGCCCTGGGATCAAGCCCCGCGTCGGGCTCCTTGCTTGGCGGGGGAGCCTGCTTCTCCCTCTGTCTGCCACTCCCCCTTCTTGTGCTCTCTCTGACAAGCAAATAAATAAAATCATTACAAAAACCAGAAAAACAAAAAGCCACAGCCACTGTCCTGGGCTGGGAAGCTTCACAGATGGTAGCATTCAGTTTCCACCCATGGGAAGCAGAGGCCATTGACTGCTCAGGGCTGTCATGAGCTGAGTCAGAGAAGCAAAACTATGGGCAGGTGAAGGGGTCTAAATTTTTTTGAGAAGGTATAAAAACAATGATTTTCAAAATGTGGCAGATGGGAACAACAATCCTACCCATCGTGTCAAGAAATCAGTGTAAACTTGTCCCTAACTATGAATCTCTTCAGCAGGTTTAAGCAGTTTGTTGAAGGGCTGCTTCTGTTCTATTTTGTTACAAAGACCAAATATTAATAGAAGGATTAAGTTTTTAAAAATGCCCGACGTGAGCAACCAGACAGTTACCTTCAGTTTTCAAATGTTTGAAGGCTTTCACAGGACTTACCGATAGAATTATTTTCATCTTCCCGCTAACTGCATGCTCCATCTCTCTGAGATGAGACCACAGAACACAGCAGGTCTCAAGTTTTTGTTTTTTTTTTAAAGATTTTATTTATTTATTTGACAGAGATCACAAGTAGGCAGAGAGGCAGGCAGAGAGAGAGGAAGGGAAGCAGGCTCCCTGCTGAGCAGAGAGCCCGATGCGGGACTCGATCCCAGGACCCTGGGATCATGACCTGAGCCGAAGGCAGTGGCCCAACCCACTGTCTCAAGTTTTATTAGCAACAAAGTCCTTGTTTGTGTTAGGATGAGATCTTGTGAGGAGTCCCAGTTAAAAAAAAACCAAAAAACAAAAAACCCACCAGCATTTTACTCTCAGTGCATTTTATCAGCTTACTTTTATGACGGTATTTACAAGTCGATCAAAGAGAACAGGGTGCCCGGTTGAAGAAGGGGGTCAGCCCAATTTTTCTGGCCAATATTAATCACCATTCTAGACTTTGCGGACCGGCGAGGTCTCTGGTTAACCCCTCAACTGCCACGTGCTCGAGCACCCCTGGGCAACTCGTGCAGGAATAGGTATGGTCATGTTCCCTCTGAACTTTCCAAGAGGCGAGAGGGCACCCCTAACAGGGAGGGAAGCGCAAGTTGTTCCATCCAGCCTGGGCTCTAGTGATCGCAGTGTCAGTTACATAGTATCAAGGAGTCCTGACTGATGTTGCTAAGAAGTTAGCACTAGAGCTAACGCTGGCAGCCTTGCCGGATCCAGAGAGCCTCTAATTAAAGTATTCCAGAAGCCCCACTGTGAATCTTCCATTTGCTCATGCAGGATCCCACACACAACTATGAAATCAAGCTCATTTTCTATGTTGTACTTTCTCTAAACAGTCTGATCAAGTTACTGAGCACTGAGAGGTGGGTTCCGCTGCTCCTCTGACGGCAGATTTTAGGTCCTATTTGGGCGGAGCCCTCCTGGCAGCGGCCATTCCGAGCAGCCGCACTGCTGTGCGCTCATCACACCGTTGGGCAATGGCAGGACACTCTGGGGTGGATGGGAGTGCTTCTATAAACAACACTGGGGAGGCTGGATAGAGAGCCCCAGGCCAGCCCAGAAGCATCCCCAATTTCCAGATGCCCCATAGGACAGCCCCACCGTGGCAGGCCATCTGCCACAGCCCTTGACTACTGGGCCCAAGGAGGCTCTGCAGGGCTGTGGCCTCAATAATGGACCTGTGAGCTGCCTGGACTTCGGGGTGCCCTTTTGACAGGGCGCCCCATTGCCAACAGCAGCACAGAGCTGTTGTCTTCCTCAGCCAGGCACTGTCACAGGTGGTCCAATATACTTAGCTACTTGGGGAGAATCTTTTTAAAAGGCATCTCAGAAAACCAGCTCATATAGTCCTCTGATAGCACAAGATGTTTTGCAGGTAGTCTCTGAAGTGTAAAATATGGTCTACAGCAGGAGAAAGTTTGGGTCCTTTTAAAAGTAATTTACCATAATTTACATCAAATGTTTATGGACCAAACTCCACAGCAGGGAACGGAATTTGAAAGTCAATACCATAACAGAGCGCGATGCAGGAAGAACAGGGCCCAGAACTGGGGAGGCAGAAGCTAGGAGACGTGCAGCTCACCTCCACCCCTGGGGGGCCAGGATCCCCAGGTGCCCAGCACTGTTGGCACAGAGCAAGTAAACAAGCAAGGAACATCATCCACCAGAACACGGGTTTTCATGTCCCCCCCCACAAGCTGAGGTCCTCTTCCTCTGTTTACCCGAAGCTTTGCCGACAGGGTGGGACTAGGTGGGGACAACTGTCGTGACATGCTCTGTGAACAGTTTTGAGCCCTCGAATGGGAGGTGAGTGTTAGTTCCAGGGAACTACAAAGCGATGTCTAGTTGATGTCACTTTGTCTTCAAGGGAAAGCCCTGCCCTTTGCAGAAAAAGCCAATGTTTGGCCACCGAAATCCCATCAATCTAGGCGTTAAATCCTTCCAGGACCCACACAGCCCTGGTCCTTCAGGAGAAGAGGCTCCTCCTCCCAGGTTTCAGAGCCACAGATGGAGACCAGGGTGCTGTGTGGTGTGGGGGCACATGGGCTCGTGGGTCTCAGAGACGTTGCCCTACTCATGATGGCCCTGTTACCCTCTATCACTCATTTCTGTTGCCCCCAAATCGTGCCTCAAGACACCAGACTTCGGATAACTAAAAATCGATAAGGAAAAATAAACAGCCCTTATGAGAAATGACAACGAGCAAGTCTCTTCCTAGAGGATCTTTGAGAACTGCAAAGCTTGTAGAAGAGGGTTCAAGGACAGCACCATTTGCAAAGGCATGCCATGATCTTCGGATTTAAGAAGTGGGTGCGGGCCTCTTCTGGAGCTCAGACATTCTGTCCCCAAATTATTTTTATCCAATATGCGTTGAAGCATCCCACGTGGCCACATCGCTGACCTCAAGCTAAGAGTCCTCCAGCGTCGGAGGGAATCTCTATACGTAAATAGGCAGACAACTGAAGGAAGAAAACATACGTGATTTACAAGTGATCCGGAGAGAAGTCTGTACAGTATGGGACACACTGGGGCCAAGAACTAGAGTGGGCTGTTGTTAGAAGGGGTGCTGGGGGGGGGGGCACCTGGGTGGCTCAGTTGGTTGGGCGACTGCCTTCAGCTCAGGTCATGATCCCGGAGTCCTGGGATCAAGTCCCACATCAGGCTCCCAGCTCCATGGGGAGTCTGCTTCTCCCTCTGACCTCCCCTCTCATGCTCTCTCACTCTGTTTCTCTCTCAAATAAATAAATAAAATTAAGTTAAAAAAAAAAAAAGAAGGGGTGCTGGGGAGACTTTGTAGGGTGGCAGTATGCTTGTGCTTCTCGGGAGATGAGCAGGTGCACACTGTGGGGTGTTTGGGGACAGGACCCCAAGAAGAGGCACAGGGCCATGAAGTGGCATGTGTCTGGGAGGCTGCAAGCGGGTAGAACGGGGATGCTGGATGAGAAGAGAGGAGAAGAGGGAGAGAGGCAGGGCCCAGGTGGTGGAGGCTCCTGAGCTCCAGGGAGTCAAATGAGCTGCAGCCACCTGACCAGAAGGAACTGCAGTGATGACAGGGTGCTCTCCCAGAAGACTTGGACACAAGAATAAGGGCCGACTCCCATTAGCCACCCGGCCCCACTTCCGGTGGCCAAGAGTATCACGAACTGCCTTCCCCAGAAATGGATTTACAACCACCGGGCCCTCTTGTGCACGTTTCCCATGTACTGAATACTTTCCAGCTTGTGACGGGTCATGGTATTACCCCCATTTTACAGATGAGAACAATCAGGCACAGAAAGTTAGAGTACATTGTCTAGATGCCAGAGCTGTTAATTAGCAGGGCTTAACTGCACGCAGGCAGTCGGACTCAGAATCCACATCCCTAACCTGGGGGGTATGGCTAAGGAAACTCACGCGCGCAGCCCAGAGGGTGCACAGGTGACAGCATCTTGGGTCACACGGTTCTTGCATTGCCCCCTCAGGGGTTCCAGAACGGCCTGAGCCCAGAGGGTGCCTGTAGGGAAGGATGAAGTTTTATGATGCCCAGCACTTACTTACATTTACGACAAAGCCATAAAGCACTTGCTGGACTACCGGCCTCGGAGAAAGCCCAGCGATGGCTTTCTAGTTCGGATAATGTGCAGAGTGGCCACATTACGGAAGCCTAACGATCTCTCTTCTGACAAGTACATAACGGAGCAGCACCATGCAAATTAAAAATCTGACCAACAGCCCAGGACCTAGGAGGATTATAGATGAACCTTAGAGAAATTGATCATTTTCAACAAAAAGAAAAGAGCACAGTAGGCAGCCGGTGGCCGCGTCTGCAGCTGGTAAGAAAGTGACCTCAGGGGTGACTTCTGCAACCAGGACAGGTAACCAGGCATGAAGGCCACAGAGGCTTCTCTGGGAGGTAGTTTCACAGTGGCCTGTGGCTGTGGCTCAGGGAAGAGGAAGCGGCCACGGGGCCAGAGGCTTGCCTCAGCCCACAGGAGCCGAGCAGGAATTTTGAAAGCTAGAAGGATTTAATTCTTTCAAGCTCGTTATGGGGCAGTGGTATTATTATCCCTCTTGTGCAGGTGGGGCAGCTGAGGCAAAGGAAGCACAAGTACCTGGCCCAGAGGACACAGCTCTCGAGTGGCAGAGCCGGATTTGAACCCACGACTAGAGAGATGTTGAGGCTGGGATTGCTCCAAGCCAGGTGGTTCTGTGAGCCCCAGGGCTTCTGCCAGAGGATGCGGGCCAAACTACACTCCAGCTGCTCTGGTCCTAAACCCCACCCGGTAGGCAAGTGAGGGGGAAGGAGGGGCCCTGCCAGGCAGATGCCTCGTCTCTCCTCTGCTGAGGATCACAGGTGCACAGGCCTCTCGCCCTGAGGCAGACGACGGATCGTGCTGAGGCCGTCTCCAAAGAGAGTTCGGATGGTTAGAAGGTCCACGATCCCATAGTCATGATTCCAGAGTCCCAGCAGTTCCGAAATCCAAAAACCTTATTGTTTCACTCACTTGGCAAAGACACAGGCAGGGGCCTGACCTCTCTGGAGGCAGAACCACCCCGAGCGGATGTCCGCATTCTGAGTTTTCGGGCACCACTCCCCCTTCGCTGCCGGAGCGTCCGGTATCTGAGGCTGACTAGCTGAAGGCGTGACCGGGCATGGACACCTCGGAACCTGGGGCAGGTGACGGCGGAGCTGTGCGTGGACGACCGGCACCTACCCAGCGCCTGCCGGGGACGGGCCGTGCTCACCGCGCTCCATACCGCGCTCCGTCCGCTCACCCCACGGCCTCCCGCCACAGCGGTGAGCCACCCCTGCGCTGAGCGACCGCTGGGCACGGCGGAACAAAGCCTTTGGCTATGAAGTTAAATTTTCATTAAGGAAATCATAGATTGGGGCACGTGGGTGCCTCAGTGGGTTAAGCCTCTGCCTACGGCTCAGGTCATGATCTTGGGG
This sequence comes from Lontra canadensis, assembly GCF_010015895.1. Lineage (NCBI taxonomy): Eukaryota > Metazoa > Chordata > Mammalia > Carnivora > Mustelidae > Lontra > Lontra canadensis. Next base: position 3,295,646 of record NW_022631015.1, read on the forward strand.
TCCTGGGATCGAGCCCCACGTCGGGCTCCTTGCTCAGCAGGGAGCCTGCTTCCTCCTCTCTCTCTGCCTGCCTCTCTGCCTGCTTGTGATCTGTCAAATAAATAAATAAATAAATAAATCTTAAAAAAAAAAAAAAGAAAATCATAGATAAACCCATTCACTACTTAAAAACTAAAACAGGGGCGCCTGGGTGGTTCAGTCCATTGAGTGTCTGACTCTTGGATTCGGCTCAGCCCATGATCTTGCAGTCGTGGGATCGCGCCCCGCATCAGGCTCTGTGCTCAGTGTGGAGTCTGCTTCAGATTCTTTCTCCCTCTCCCTTTGCCCCTCCCTGCTCTCTGTCTCTCTCTCAATAAATAAAATCTTAAGAAAAATATTGCAGCCCTCCTGGACCCACTGCCCCAGTCCTGGTGCCCTTACAATGGCCCTCATCCTCTCTGGGGTCTAACACCTGCCTGGTGGGGTCGAGTCCTTCCAATCACACTCTGGGCACTTGTACACTTACATATTTCCGTGCTTCTCTGCTATATCACACTGTCCCCCACTTTCAGTTAGAAATGCTGGTTTCACCCTCAAAAATTGCCTTCGGGGGGTGCCTGGGTGGCTCAGTGGGTTAAAGCCTCTTCCTTCAGCTCGGGTCGTGATCCCAGGGTCCTGGGATCGAGCACCGCAGCGGGCTCTCTGCTCAGCAGGGAGCCTGCCTCTCTGCCTACTTGTGATCTCTATCAAATAAATAAATAAAAATAAAATTAAAAAAAATTGCCTTTGACTGGCACACGTTTGCCCACCGTGGTCCGGAGACCATCACCCACAAACGTGTGTGCAGTGGTTTCTATGTTGAGGTCCTGGATCAAACCCACACGAACTTCCTTCTTGTGAGCTGGGGTCGCCTGACACAAGGCCGATCAACAACCGGAGCAACGGCACTTTCCAGCGCGTACGTGCGACATCGTAACGCCACCAATCTACACGTCACTCATCCTGCGGCCTCCATTATTCCACCGAAAGCCAAGGCCCAGCCATCACGTGAAAAGGGCCTCTGACTCAGTCACACGGAGCTTTTGGAGGCCATCCCCCCAAAGGCGACTGGGGTTCCCACTCAGACACCCGTGCTCTAGGTCTGAAAGCCCAGGGCAAACAGCAATGGGGAGAGGCCATTCGGAGAGGAGGGGGCCCACGGGCTTGGGGAAGACAGGACGGCTGCCAGTGTGGAGAAGCACAGATGGTCCAGTCTCAACCTGGGGCTACAGCTCCCACATCCTGAAGGCTCACACTGCAGGAGTGCTCCTGATGCCATCATGCAAATTCTCTAATCACCCACCAAAAAAAGGCCAGGTTGTAAAAATGAACTTCAGAGTCAGAGCGAGGCCTCTGACTCAACCCAGCGGCAAAGCACAGGGGCTGAGCCCCTCCCATGCCTCGGGGTGCGTGTGGGGGGATGATAACAGCAAGAGGGTCAGACCTGGAGCTTGGGCTTTAGACCTCTAGACCAGTATGATTTTCTCCACATCACACTACTTCATAGCATTGCTTAAAAAGCAGCAAAGTCTATTTTAGAAAGATGCCCACCAATTGCCACACTGAAGTGCTGACTCTTGATGAGTTATATGGAAAATTTATTTACATGGAACCACATTCCCAGTGGTATCACGTAAATGCTGTTAACTTTGTCAAGGCTGATAAATTTTCCATGTTCTCCTAATTGCTACCACTAGATGGTTGTTCTTCAAAGCTGTTTGTCTGCGTGCCATTCAGACAAAGAGAACCCTATCTGCTTCTCCTCTCGGCACACTCCCTGATTTTCAGACCACCACTCTATGATTTAATAGTAATGTGTTGTTTCTGATACACTTTCCTGTCTTTGGCTTCCTTCCGCTTTTTCTGTTATTTGGCTAAGTCTTAAGCCCGTCTGATTTCCATTCATGGATCTGCTCACACCTAGAGTCACTGGGTAGAATTAGTAATTAAAACTCAATACTGGGATCCTGTCCTAACACTAGGCAGTCACTGCTTTTTTCCTTGACATTTAAAGATAAAACCAAGTATTCCTTCTACCCAATTGGAGAACCAGTCACAGGCCAGGATACTATCTAGGCTGTCTTCTTGCTAATTCATTTAGCACCTGCTCAGATAAGACGCCAACTTGGCAATTCTCTGCATTAAAAAAAGCATGTCTATAATTTTTAAATTACTGTCCTAGAATATTTATTCATAAAGAAAAAAACAGAAAGGAAGAGTAATGGTTTATACTCTATTAATTTTATCCTCAAGTTGTTTGTTTTTCTAAAGTATTAAATTTAGAGTGATACGTGTGTGGACATTCACGCTGCCAATGTCCATGATTCATGGGATCAGTGTGTACAGGGCGTGATCAACCTGCCAGCAGGAAAAACATGTCAATTAATAGATGCCTTACAGGGTAAGGGCTTCCCTCCAGTGGGTCATCCAGTGTCGACGGAAGGACACAGGTGAGATTGGGAGAATTGAGTCATGGCAGGTTTTTAGAAGCGAAGTTTCCCTGAGTGTATGTGAAAAGCATCTCAGACCGTACTAAGACCATCACCTGATTTAAAGAGGTGATTCTAGCTGTTAGTACTTCAAGGTTAGTACTAATTACGAAGTATTACAGTGCTACGAAATTCTGAAAAGAGTCTCAAAATTTAAAAAATGAAATCAAAGTCTAGAATTGAATGAAATACAAGTTGGGAGAACATTTTAAGTTTCTGGTCCAAAGCTCTTAGAAAAATATAGGCTTGGTTCCCCCAGATAAGCTTTCAATTGGATTTTTTTTCTTTTTAAACTTTAGTTCTGTCTGGTGTGTGTATATATATATATATATATATATATATATATATATAAAGGTAAGTCAGCTCAGTTCAGGAGATAGCAAGCATATACGAATTAGGTCTTTCTAAAAAAATTCAAATTCATGATTTGAGTTAAACTTAGTAATTCAGGGAGGCGGGATGAATATCATAAAATTAAATAAAAATGGCTTTTAGGATGGTTAAACCCCAAAGTTTTCCTGATGTCTTCTAAATGTCTTTATAGAATATAAAATTCCTTCATAATGAAATGGGCATCCCACTTATTTGTCACATAAACTCAGAACTTTGTGTCTCTGGTATTTTCCAAAACGGTACACACCTAACTGCTGTAATTCTTCCTTACAGAAAAATGATAAAGGGACTACATCAGGAGCCCTAGGTTTATACACCAGATTTGTGACCTTGGGCAGACCACTTAACCCCCTGGGCCTCAGTTTCCCCACATCTGTAGAAAAGGGCAGGGGTGTGGAAGGACACCAATGCCTTACCTGGCACCAACATTCTTTATGTATATTTATTTCATGAGGCTAATGGTGACTGTTGCCTTCTTCTGAGAGGTATGAAAGATGCCGATCATAGCCACGCACCATACGAATATTTTAAGGCTGCCTTAGGTTTTTGGCCCGTGGAATGAAGTCAGTGCCAAGAATGTCTTTAGAGCTAGCCTTTTAAATAAGCAACCCAGAATATTTTACAATTGCGATAAATTTAAAATATTCCTCCGTTCACATTCAAAACACGAATGCTTGGAATTCACCTGAAAATGTTCTGAAGTCTTAAGAGTACCTGGGTTAATTTTCTCCATGTTCTCTCTCTTTATATCCTCTTTTCCCTGATCCCTTTTACTAATTTATCCAGGTAGCAATTATCAGGCTGCAGAAAATATAAGGCTCCCAGGGCATTAAAAAAATCACGCTGCAGGGGAATGAATCTGGCAGGCGTTTTTGCAACTGATAAAAAAAAAAAAATATGATGCTGAAGAATGATTGGAGGAGAGAAGTCAGCAGCAGGCAGGCAGGCTGGAGGCTGTCACTACCTCTAACTGGAGTTGTATGGGCACCTCTGTCTTAGCAGTGGTCCAGGGAGTCTGGTCCACCTTCTCCCGGAGCCGGCCTCTCCTGACCTGCTAGCTCCCATCTTGATGATAAGGGAGCTCACGGAGACCACAAATTCCTTGACTTGTCAGCGTGGCCCCTGCTGGTTCTACCCTGACCTTGGACCCGGCTCTGGAAAGCAGCTTCTTGCCATTGCTGTGAGCACGCTCACCCCTCCCAAGCTCCGCAGAAACAGTGTGGACGGAGTCAGGTCAGGCCCATGTGTCCAGGATCCCCACTTCTTATGGCGCCAGACATGCGCTCTTGCCAGAGCTCCCCGCTGATGGGGCCGTGCTCCTCCGCCTCACTCTTGTTTCCATCCATGTGGATTCCTGCCAGCGGCCAGCAGGGTAACCACTTAGCAGTTATCCCTAGACACCAGTCACCGGAGCGCCACCTACCCTCCTTCTGCCGGCTGCCAGCAGTCCGTCCCCACCGCTCCCACGGCGCACGCGCTGGCACACATCGGGCCCCTGAGCGCTGCCTGGATTCGAGACTCCAGGATCCTCCAGCTTCCACCGCCTAGCGAGATGGAATGTCGGAGCACATCCTGGTGTGCGCACAGTGAGGGCTAAGGAGCTGGTAACGCTGGCCTTCAGAGGAGAGGATATGGAACTGAAGGGCCATGTTCCCACGTTCACAGATCGTCTTCCACTGGGACTTGGAAGCAGTTTCGTTGGCTACAGGGGTTCCTATTATTTTACATAATCTCTGCAGACTCAGAAGTTAAAAATGGGGCAGCCTCTTGCCTGAGGGCTCCCTAAAATGCCATGCCATTAGCAAATCCCCAAACAGCAAGTCAGAGAACATTCTGATCTCACTTTTAATTGCTCACCCCATTGTTAGGATTGAAATGTGGGCTACCATTTTTATTGATACACTGGCTTTGGTCACGATGAACCTCATCTTCCCCCATCTAGATAATTTGTGGACAAAGAGGATTTGAGCAAACTTCTTTTTCGGCTTTCAATTTCCCAAAAGTGTCCTCAAATTAACTATCTGATAACCTGTAAAAATAATTATTGCAGAATTTCAAGCTCCCAGAAACTATATGGTTTTTATGATTCACCTCTTCTACTCTCCTTTGAGGGAAAGATGTTCTGGTGTGACTTCCCTGTTGGTATAACTGCATTCAGTTTTTCTCCTGCTGTGCTGGGAACCCGGCAGCCTTCCTTTACCAGTAATAGAGTTTGCAGCATGTGGTACTTTTGATTGGCTTCTGAAATAAAATGGCTTTTGATGGAAGAAGGTATTGTGTCCCTCAAGTGTGTGTGGGTAAGAAAAAAGACTGAGAATCGCTAGAATGAATATACATATATACTGTGCACACACACACACACAACACACACACATAAATATATAAAATTTTAAGGGGTCTTTTAAAATCATTTCCACAATGACAAGAAGCAAAATTAATCCTTCCATTTAACACAGTTTTTTGAAGTCCCGTTAGGGAAAGTAGTGATTGATCGCCCAATGATTTTAAGAAACGTTTTCGTACATATTAGGGAAATGCTAAATAACAAGAGGAACTAGAAGACAAGACCCCCCCCCCTTGGTGAGAAGTGCCCTCTGTGCCCTGCGCATGGTGGGCCAAGGCTCTCCCCATCTCCCCCCATCTCTCTGGCATGCTGGGTGGCGGTACCACGAGCACCATGACTGAGAGGCCACTGGTCCTCATTCTGGCTCTGGGTTTTGGGAGGTGGCTTTCATGCCTCGGCTCCACGTACCAGTTCTGGGACTGCAAAGCAAGTTGCTGAATAGCTCTGTGCCTGAGTTTCTCCATCTGTACTAGAGGCCTTCCTAGCACCTCCTCCAGAGGTTCACCAGGAGGACCCAAGGGGCCAAATTATTGAAAGTGCTTCGTGATGCCTGGCTCAGAGCAAACCCTCCAGAAATGTTAAAAATGAGTATGATTCTGGCCAAAATATTGCTGATGATATTTGAAAAGAGCCAGTGACTTTAGGGCCATTTACATTTTAATGCTGGATATTTATCTAACCCTAGGCCGTTTACATGTTTCACAATGGCTCTTTCCTTGAAATTTTTTTAAAAATTAAAATCCCTTTTAGCACATACTTTTTTTTGTTTTCCTCTTCTACCCTGCGAGTTCCTTATGACAGCGTGTTCTCATTTCCTCTGTTTAAAGGTTTACCTTTTAGTCGGGGAACTGATACTGTTACTTATTCTCAGTGCTCCACCGTGCTGCTTGATCTTTCTCTAATTTCCTCCTTATTTCCCTTATGGTTTATTATCTCCTTCTTATGCCTTCCCAGATGCTTTTGATGATCACGCTGATTGCCAGCAGCACTTTTTCTCTCGTCAGGATGAAACTCCAGCTGAACAAAGCGCGGTTAATAATTCACCATCTTCACACATTTCCAGCCTGTCTGTTCTTTCTCGAAGCAGCTGGGGCAAAAATACACGTCTGGTGAGTCCTGGATGAGAATCCTCCCTAACTGGGTGCACGGCTGAGGGTGTTGGAGGAGAGCAAAGGAAAACTGCACCTGGTCGCATCGAAGGCAAAAACTCAGGGAGGATGCCCCCCGCTGAGCCTCCTCAGAGGACAGGACAGCAAGGGGGGGAGAAACTTGTCCTTCCCATTACCCTTCAGCACAGGCTGTAACTTGAGACTCCAAAACACATTCGCGTCTGGGTTTATGTTCTCATAGTGCGGATAAAATTGTTAGATCCAGGACCCAGGTTTTTTTTTTTTCTTCTTTCATCTGTTCTGGGAATACCTATGACTTCTGTTGTCTGAGATGATAAGACGAATTTATTCTCTGCAGTGGAATTGGATGGGACAGCCAGGCCTTGCACGATATCTCCCTCGTCCTCAAGGATGGGATCTGTTTCCTTTCCCTGCAGAACCGAGAAACCTCTTCCTACAAGAAGTGTGGCCCCTCCACAGCTGACTCAGATCTTCTTCATGCTTCGACACCATCTTTATTTTGGGGGTGTACTGGGTCCCTCAGTCCATGTGCAAGACATCTGGCCTTTATTCCGTGACGGACCCATCCTGCTTCTCGAATGTGAACCCTCCTCAGCATCCCCTGGAGGGATTCTTAAGCCCCAGACCACGTGCCCCAGCCCAGACATGTGGACCCAGGCAGTAGGCCTCGGGTGGAGTCTGAGAATTTGTGTTTCTAGCACACTCCCAGGTGGCAATGAGGCCGCTAGTCCAGGGACCACACAAGGAGAACCACTGATGTTTGACAGCCAGCTTGTAGTGACTTTCTCACACTTTTGTGTGTTTTGGTGAAGCGCTTGGATGCCCTGGTTTCCCCAGCAAAAGCCAGGAATAAACCCACCGACCAATTCCAAGGGTGAACGGTTACTGGAGGGTGACATGCAGAAGCTTGCTGCGGATCCCAGGGGAAGTGTCCCTAAAACATTGAGACACGTTCAAACCAGGATGCGTCCCGGGGCCTCTGCCACAGAGGAGGTCCAGGCTGTGAACATAGTGACGTTTCTCCTCCTGGCTGAGGGGTCCACCGTGTTCACAGCGGCACCCCCACACCCAGCCAATGCCGCCTGTGGAAGGGTGGGTGTTCTCACGTGGTGATAGGAGCCCTCCCTGGGGACATTACTGAGTCGGCACCACTACCGCCCCCGGCACACGCCGGGTCCAAAGTTGATGCGCACATGCTTGTTTTCGTGAATAATCGTGTGGGCTCGGCATTAGCTTATGTCTGACGGTGTGGTGGGGTCACGCATCAACATTTTGGAAGAGCGGCACAGACATCTTCATCTCTCGCAATCCCTACATCATGCTGTCCCCGCCAACATTTCAGGCGGATACCCCGCGGTGCCTTCTCACTCTGGCTCAGTCTCCTGTAGTCAGATTCACCCAGAAAACTGAGGCCACCTGCCCTGTGTGTCATCTTCCCGATCTTCCACGCTGTGGTTTCCTAAGACATTCTCACCTGACGCAGACCTGGACCCCCGGATGCACTGCCCCAGGCTGTGCCCTGCCCCAGGGCTCCTGGCGGAGGAGGACACTCTGTCACCGAGCTGTGTGTCTTGGGGCAGGCTGCCGCTAGCTGGCAGGGACGGTTTTGTACACTTTGTGCAATTAGAGAGCAGCAGCCCTCCCAACCACCCCTTCCTCCTCTCTGGGCTCACCTGCCACTTGGCACATGGAAGCAGGGGTTCTCTTAGGCTCTCCCTTCACCTGGTTTTGAACACCCAATCTGTGCTTCCCCCTCTCCCACCAGCCCCACTTGTTTTCTGTGACCCTGGAAGAATTCCTCATTTATTCTGGAAAAAGGATAGGTCTGTATGGGTTCCTTCTGGATGACCCTGATGCTCTGCTGCCCTTCCTTAAGCGATCATGCATGTCCAAGTGAAATGACAAAGCAGGCACTTCTCTAAGGCTCTGGTGTCCTGAGGGACAAAGACAGTGGGGGATCTTAGCCTCGGGTACCAGCAGCAACCGTGGAGTCACCCACCACCTCTGCCAGGATTCTCATTCACGTGAGAAATCTTCACAGTAGTCTCTCTCCTTCTGTTCTGGGTTCCTAACAATGTGCCTAGATTTGATTCTTCGAAGCATCTCACATCCCAGCGAGCACACCCTTCCGTTTTCTTGGGCTGCTCAGTTTCCGAAACTCTCCCTTCACCGAAACACTTGCAGGATAGCAGCTAGTTCTCCCTGGACCTGGAGTGAGCAGCAACCCCAGGCAGCGTGGGCAAGGATGCTCCTCTTTGATCGAGGTCCCCCTTGGGGGCACAGGTCACTGGCATACCATGTCCTCCCGGGGATCCACCTGTACTCATCACAGCCCCTGCCAAACCCCACCCGGTCCCTGGGCACATCACACCTCTGCTGACTGGTTTCTCCAGCTCTAGTCTCCCTTCCTTTCAGAACATTCTGTAACCCTGAAGCTGTTGTAGGGCTGTGCATTCATCATGCCTTTTTATTTCCTATATTTTCTGGTGTTTCTGGGAGGGAAGACGGCCCCTCACCCCAGATTAGCCAATTCTTAGCGACAGCCAACAATTCACCTGTGAGTGCACCTTTCAAGTACAAACCAACCGATCAGAGCCCCAACCCCACCGCCTTCTCTGTGGGCTCTCACACTCCAGCCACTGCCCACCCGCTCTAGCCACCCCAGAGCCAGGTGCCAGACAACCAGGGACAAGCCCTGAGTCACAGAGCCTGCAGAAATCACACTAGCCAAGCCAGAGCCTGCTTACCCTGTCCTACCCCTTTCTTCCGACCAGAACAGCCGGGAAGGCTCCTGCCCTTGTTCCTCTCCCTCCTCTCCTTCTGCCTCCTGATCAGCTGGTGCTTCCCTGTGGGGCTCCTGGGACGCGGTGTGCCCCCAGCTCTTGGGAACTGTCTTCTTGGTGGCCGGCATGGCATCTCCTGACCCACCGGCCTGGCCTCCGCCAGCCACCGCCCTGGGGAGTATTAAATCCACACTTCCAAATGGGCTGGGTTTCACTCAGGGCTCCCAGCCCCCGGCAGGGCTTCCTCCAATGCCCTTAGGACTCAAGATCACACCTTTCCTCTCGCCAGCTCTCACCTCATTTACTCTCTGACTCTCCCCTCAGGACAGGACTTGAGACTCCAGTTTCTGGTGGGGCTTCTGTCCCACAGAGAGCCCTGTGTCCCCCCACCCCAGGAAACAGCCCGGGGCCATGGCTCTCCTGCCCTCATAGGCCAAAGCAGACCCCCTAGCACCTCTCACTGGGGCGGCTCTTGAACACACCTGGGCCTCAGGCCTCTCCAGGTGATCACCCCATCCACTGCAGGGTGGGGGCAGGGGGAACACCACACTGTCTCCCTTGGTCCCACTCTCAGCCACCCTCCCACCAGCCCCAGAGGCAGACAGCCAGACCTTGTCAGAGCACATTCCTTCCCTGCTTAAACCTCCATGTGTCTGCGTGGCTTTTAGAACAAACCCATCATAGGACACCTGGGTGGCTCAGTCGGTTAAGTGTCTGCCTTTGGCTTAGGTCATGATCACAGAGTCCTGGGATTGAGTCGCATGTCAGGGTCCCTGCTCAGTGGGGAGCTTGCTTCTCCCTCTGCCTTCTGCTCCCCCTGCTTGTACTCTCTCTCTGACAAATAAATAAAATCTTAAGAAAAAAACAAAAAAAGGACCCATCGTGCTGAAGGCTGCACAGGGTCTGACCCGCCTGTGTGTCTGACCTTGTCCTTCACACTCAGCCCCGCTTGTGGTCGTTCTTGTCCGGAAGTCATGTGGAAGCCAGCTTTGATCCTGCTCTTCCCATTTGCCTATCTTTCCACCCAGAACGTTGTGTGACTTCCTCTTTCTGATCCCGTATTTAGGTGTCAGCCTGAATGTCACTCCCTGAGAGACGCCTTTCCCGACCACTGCTTTATGTCATGTCCCCAGAATATTATTCGCTCCAGTATGGGTTTAAGGTCTCTGGACTTCCTCCCGATCCCCGTGCCCACCATAATGCAGGCTTCAAAGGAGGAGGGATCTTTGCTCCCATGCATGTGCCGTGTCTGGAATATTTAGTAACTGGGACAGCATTTGGCACAAGGTGGTAGTAACTACCTTAATAAATTATTCAAATCAACTTCTTCTTCAGATTGCTCCATTTCCTAGAGTTCCTGGGAGGCAAATTTCTCAACCAATAGCTTCAGGCCATCAGAACGGAGTCCCAGGGGCTCTGTGAGTTCATCCTCGGCAAGCATTGTCTTCCATGTGAGTCCCAAGTGCCTGGTCCAGCGACTCTCCACGGGAGCTTTTGTTTTTGAGCCTGAGGGTCCAATGAGCTTCGCGGGTTCTGACGTCCGTTTCTCAGCCTTACTGAGCGGCTGGGATCTGGGGCACACCGTCATGGGTGGTGCAGGATTCACGGCTCCTCTGTCTTACACGTGGCTCATTTCTGCCCGCCGTCCGAGGTGTCAGCCAGCTTTGGAGGTGAGCCCCTGCGGCGGACAACACTTCCGAATACTGTTGTTCGAGCAGGACAGTTCCTGGCTTCATTCCAGGAGCTTGGTTATATATGCATGAAGGGCCTGGGGCCTTAGCTCCAGCCCTTGGGACGGGTCGTAAGATTCAAGCTCCCTGGGCCTCTTTCTGGTCCAGATGCCCTGCCCGCTGCCTCCATGTCCACTCCAGCTTGAATGTTCTCCTTGGCCTGGGCCCTGGGAGTTGCCCTGCAGCTCACTGCCTCCTGGCAAACTACACAGAGCATGTGGGGGTGAGGAGTTTCCTGCCTCCTGTAGCATGTGGCAGGGTGGCCGGCAAGAAAGAGCCAATGCTTCTTCTGGAGCCTTTCAAGGCGAGAGGTAAAGGTGGGCTGCATCCCTCAGCACTAATTTCTTGGACCTGCCCCCCATTACACCCTGGCTCATCGCTGTAAAGCAGCTCACATTTACGAGCACTTGTTGGAGGTCAGACATGTGCCAAGTACCTTAGAAAATAATATAAATACAAAATAATGATGACAATGATCACAGCTAAGATGCTATATTTGGGAAGCGCTGGTCTACCCCAGACTGCGGTGCCAGAGCCGCGACCACATGGCATCAATGACTTGGAACCTTCATCCATCTGCTGGTCTGCGTGCGTGTTTTACTTGTCACGGTACCCTGGATGCCCTTTTCACTAGAAAATTTTGTTTTTACACTTGTGAGTTTCAAAGAATTTTTTTTCTTAGGTTTTATAGTATTATTTAAAGAAATCAATGTCCTACATGCCACTAAATCCTGATATGCCTTTTAAATTTAAGTAAAAAATACAGTAAGATCAACAGGAACCCCAGTCCTTTACCATGTAGGTCAGTCCCCCAGACCTAATCCAAAGCCTTCCCTGCTGTTGCTTCCCACCAGGTGTCCTCCTACCTGGGGCAGGTGGGACAGCACCTGGCGGAGACTCAAAGCCTAGCTCTTATAGGAGTGTGAGCCTCCAGGTGGCTGTGCCCATCCTTTCCCCAGGCCTCCAGCACCCCGCAAGGGGCCAGCAGACAGCCCCGGGGGCCCTTGGGCACTGCAGTGAGAGGAGGTGGGTGGGAGGACGCCAGACCTCACAGAGGATCCTCTGGGGCAACAGTGCTCCCTCCCAGGGCCAGGGCCCCGAGTGGTCAGAGACAAGAGACAGAAGCTCAGGGAAGGCAGGAGATAGCACTGCATGTGGTCAGAGTGGTCTGGGTTCCAGGGCCAGCTGGGTGACCTCAGTTTTGTCATCTGTACAGTGGGGTGATGCAGTACGAAGACTGGATAACCTACTACTTGTACAGAGCTTGCAATGTGTGCGACATGAACATGGTATCAGCATTTGTTCAATAAATAAGTGCCCTTGAATTCCAAAACAAGCAAGGCCCTGGTCTAGGCACAGCAAGGGAAGGAACAGGAAGGACTTGCCTAGAAGATAGAAGGAAGACCTGCCCACTCCATCCTGCTTTGGGAAACGATTTCATTCTTTGCTTCTTAACACCCTGCTGGAGGGAGCAGGAGGTCCTGAAATGCGCAGGGCTCCTGCAGGAGCGGGGTGATGTCCAGGCCCAGCTGGCAGGCAAGGCTGCAGGGAGTGTGGCGAGGAGGAGCCCAGAAGGGGAGCAGTGCACAGTTTGGGCATCTGTCCCTGATGAGCGGCTCCCCAGCAGGTGGCCTTTCTTCATCCCTTATTGCTAGCTCCCCGCTGCGGCCACCCAGGTCCTTCTGATGCAGTCAGCACGAGCCGAGCCGGGCTCTGGAGGAAAATGCACTTGTTCCCTCACTCACTGCGGCTTCTCTGCTGGAGGACCTCCTACACGGTGGGGCTGGGGCCCAGCACCAGGAAGGTAACAGGTAGGAGCTTTCTTCCTATCCCTGGCACTGTAGAAAAGGAAGCCCAATTAAGGAGCCTTCTCTGCTCCAGTGAACACTTACAGCTGGGACACAAACTTCTTGCCAGAAACCGGGTTTCCATTAGTGACCCAGTCAGCGCAACACGGCGACGCATGTATTCTCTACACGACGTACACGACAGGGTCTCATACTCATGTGTGAAGGGAGTGTTGGGGCAGGGAGGGGCAGTGAAAGAACGAAAAAGAGTAATTTATTAAAAAAAAAAAAAAAAAAGTCCTAACATTCATTTTTTTCCCCTAAACATCTCTCTATCCAAGAGTGGGGTTTTTCAACCTTGGCTAAGCATCAGTCCTCTGGGGAGTTTAAAGAAAAAAACAGAGCTGCCCAGATTATACTCCCAACCTAGTGTGTTCAGTTGTTTTTTCCCTGCCGTCAGCCAGCCAAAGGCTTAAGTTACACATGGTTCTCAAAGGCTTAGTGGACTTGTCAGGAGCAGGGGCGGACAACTTCCCGGAATGGACCAGAGAGTAAATATTGAGCTTGGCAGACCAATGAGACCGTTGTACCCTCCTCAACTCTGCCATTGTGGCATGAAAACAGCCCGAGTTGACACGTATAATCATATGGGCATGACTGTGCTCCAATGACACTATTTTTTTTTTTTTTACCAAAACAGATGGCAACCAGATTTGGTCCATGGATTCTGGTCTCTGCCCATCCCTAATCTAGAGGAGATAAGGGGGCTTTCCTAAATCACTCCTTGGATGTCTCCGCAGTTCCCCCCCCCACCCAACACAAGAATACTCCTTTTGCAAATCTATCCATAAGAATCCTATCAAAATACACCAGCAAGCAGGCCTCTGGCCAGACTGATGGAGGTAGGTTCTCGGAGCAGGGGAAAGTGCACTTGGGGCCTCACTCTACTCTCTCCTGCCCATTTTTGTGTGTGTTTCAACATTTCCCAGGATACCAGGTTTAAAAGATGAGATTTTATAAAAGAGAAAAGAAAATGCCCTCACCGAAAAGAAATGCAAGCTGAAACGAACCAGAAGCTGGGGGACTGCGGGCCCCCAGTCGTATGTGTCCCTTGTCTCCTCCCCCGGGGGACGCACCCTTCAGAAAGCGTTGGCAGAAGCAGCAGGTGGTGAAGCCTGCGGGGAGGATACTCACGACCAATAGAGCAGCATGAGCAGGAAGGGACAGATGATGAGGGCCTGGAGGACCTGCCAGTCCCGGCACAGGGCGGCCAGCCCGGGCATGAGGAACTGCCCCGCCATGGCCACGAAGCTCGCCACCATCGTGATCATGAACCGTTTTCCGGGGGGGCACAGCTCTATGCCTGGAACACAGAAGGGACAAGAGAGACGTGAGCGCCCTGCCCCGTAGCCCGGAAGAGCCACAGGGGCACCAGGGTCAGTGAACCTTCTCAAACAACCAAGCGCTGTAAAACTGAATTGTAAATTTGCTGGCCGCCACGAGAGCTCTACGCCGTACGTCAATGTTGAGATCCTTGTTTTTACAGCTGGATGAGTTGGGGCCTGAACTGGGAAGGGAGAGATGGTTGCTCAAGGTCACAGAGCGAGTCAGTGGCAAAAGAACATTGTAATTCACAGTCGCTAAGCCCAGGAACCAGGAAACGCTGCTTCGTGTGTGGGGTGGTGCGCGCACGGCACAATCCCACCTTCTCTGCTCTCGGGGTGCTACCGAGCTTGCTGGAGGGCGGGATCCGTCTCGTGCCCACCTGCTGCCATTCCCTCCCGGGACGATGCTGTGTTAGGGGACGCCCCCCACCTCTGGACAGAGCTCCCGGAACGTCCATCTGCTCCCTCCCGCCACCTGTGCCCTCCCTCCTTCTAGTCCCGACTCCCGGCCTCCTTTGCAACTGTGAGTTCCAGACAATCTCTCTGCATTGTGAGACCAAGACAGACCAAGTAGCATCATGGTTAATCTATTTGAACAAGACAAAACACCGCCCTCCCCCCAAAAAACACAAAACAATCCATAAGGCAGTTTTGGACTATATAGTAAGCTTCTCCTCTCTGCTGGAATTCTGCAGCCTACTGTGACAAGGGGTTGTCGCACGACCCCTTCTCTGTCCCCATGAGATAGACAGCTCCTCCGGCAGAGGCAAGTCCAATTCATGTTCAGAGCTTCAAGACAGCACGGCTGTCTGCCTTCCATAAACGTCTCCCGGAAGGAGGGACACCATGGTCCCCCTTGCTGGCAAGAATCTATGCTCTTAATTTGACCTTGAGTAAAATAAGACTTGAGACGGTCACAAAACCTTCAGCTGTAGCACCCGAGCACCAGCCAGTACAGACCCAGAATGTGAACTCCTATCATCAACGTCCTCCACTCTAGAACCTACGCTGAGTTTGATACATTTTCCCCCTACGGGGCACGTCGGTTTGTTTGCTAGTTATCTTCTATGCAGTATTCCCAAAAGCTTGCTTAAAAAAAAAAAAAATAGAAGAAGTAGAGTTAAAATGACTTTCTAAAAAAGAAGAGAGACCCTTGGGAGAGAATACATTTTATACCTGTTTTCAGAGACCGAGGATAGTGACTACAGCCAATGGGCTGCTGTTGTTTTGTACGAAAGGCAGTACGGAGGGAGCAGGTTGGAGGGGAACACAGACACGTTACACTTGGCCATACAGACAGAATCAGCCCTAACAAAGCAGGGCCCCACGCGTGCCGATCTCCACACCAGCTCTACTGCACTGAAAGAATACTACAGTCATCAGAACTGTCACTGCTACTTGGCCACAAACACACAGATGATCATCACGGCGAAGGGCAAGTGGGAGAGAAAGCCGGCCTCGCTACCTATAGCTTATAAAGGACGTTTTGCCATTTAATTAAGAAACCAGGATGAAGCAGCCCTCTCCCAGCCATTTACTGCGACATGGTTCCTTTGGATAAGCACAGGCTGGGTTCATTTAAACAATCACTTCCTAGTGGGACGCGGGTATTCACTCCAGATCTGGCATTTCTGCTCTTAAAAATAACGGGTCAGGGTCTTTACAGAAAAGAACAACCACGCAGGTGCTAGCTTCCACTTAGTAGGCACAACCGGTGGAGTCGCCACGGAAACCAGCAATGGGCACAAGCCAGGATGAGTTTGCCACTTGGGGCTCAGCTCAGGCTGGTCTCAGAAGAGGAAATGTAGCCCTGGGCCACCCAGATAAGCTTTAAACAGAACCAGAGGGATGCCGTTCAAACAGCACGACCGCTTCATGTCAGCGGGCAGGCAGGTGCAGCAGGCATGGCTCGCAGCATGGATTTGCTCTTCCCTGCCTCTCTCTCTGATTCTGTGGAAGTGTGAGACCATCCACAACTACCACAGCTTTACTATAGACCCCCTTCAGGACGTCTCATCCCACACGCTAGTCTACACTTTGTATTGTTGCACGTAGGATCCCAAGGCAACTTCCCCAACGAGGGTGTGGGTTTGTGGAGGCCAAAGGAAAGTCATCCCTTGATGAGCAAATGATTCTGCTGTCTGACTTCTGACCACGCCCCCCTCATGACATATGTCAGCGTTCCTGTCAACATGACAGTGATTAACTGTCATAGTTTCTCTCCCGCAGGGTTCTCGTGTCCCTCTCCCACAGGTGGGCGGAGGGCTTCTCTAATTCCTCGTGAGGTGCTGAAGTTTCTGTGTCACCTGAGAGCTTCTTAGAGATGCAGGATCTCAGGCTCCACTCGGACCTCCAGAATCA
This sequence comes from Lontra canadensis, assembly GCF_010015895.1. Lineage (NCBI taxonomy): Eukaryota > Metazoa > Chordata > Mammalia > Carnivora > Mustelidae > Lontra > Lontra canadensis. The sequence goes on from NW_022631015.1 coordinate 3,312,066, forward strand.
GCTTCTGCATTTTTGCAAGATCCCCAGGTGACTCATTGCAAGGCATAGGCTCACGGTACTTCCCCCCAGTGGTTACCCCCCCCCATAGCGCGAGAAACGTTTTTGCCTCCCAGATACAATATCTGAGAACTGAATATGTAACATCATTTCTAGAGCTCTCCACTCCTGCTTTTGCAAGGAATGTTAGCGGAGATTTTACTTTATTTCGCCAGGTAGAAAATTGGACGAGCACTCTACCGATCTTAGCATTACTCTAGTATCTCAGCATTCCTGCTGGGGTGATGGAAAAACACGGATCTGATGGAAGGACACAGGTATGACACTTGCATATAATGACCCTTCTGCCTGGACTCACCAGAAATCCCTTCCAAACTGTCCAAGATCCACTATGTTCTGAAGGCGGCTATAAAGATGCTTAAAAAAAAAAAAAAGCAATTATCAAAGAACCACAGGCACTTTAGGCTTGCCATTAATCACATGTTCCTTTGGATGATGAGAAATCAGTTTTCCTGAAGTGGAAGAGAGGAAGAAATACAGCAGAGCATTAAAGCCTTGAGTCCTGGCATCTGGTAGCAGGGACAGGGACGGCAGGTAGATGGTTTCCGCCCACAGAGGGCCTGCTCCTGGGCTCTGCGAACAGGAGCCCTCAGCGAGGGGTTCACACACCGTGGAGATGCCTACAGCCACGAGGCCGGGCCACTGGCCTTGGTCTTGAAAGGCAGGAGAGATGCCCGGGAGGCTCAGATGATTAAGTGGCTGCCTTCGGCTCGGGTCATGATCCCAGGGGCCTGGGATCGAGTCCCGAGTCGGGCCCCTTGCTCAGCAGGGAGTCTGCTTCTCCCTCTCCCTGTCACTCCCCCTGCTTGTGCTCTCTCTTCCTCTCTCTGACAAATAAATGAATAAAATCTTGAAAGGCAGGGAAACCTGGCCACAGCAGGAAATGGTGTCCCCAGAGGCACCGCCTCCTCAGGACCTGAGGATCACAGAGAACAGGCCACCCCCAGGCAGGCTTCCATAGCTCTGCACAGCTGCCTGGTCAGTAGCACTGGGGGCTGCCCAGGAGGCATGCTCTGTACAGCACTCCTCACAGCCACTTTCGTGGGAGAGCCGCCCTAAAGTCATCTCAGCAGGTTTTCACTCACAGGCAACCGACTACTCCCCTTCCTTATGTAAAACAATTAAGTGTCTCTCTCTCTCTCTCTCTCTCTCTCTCTCTCTCACACACACACACACACACACACACACACACACACACACACACACACATCATCTTAGGTGAGGCATTGTAGATTCAAATGTGACAAGCCTGGATTCTGGCGCCAAACGGCCTGTGGTTGACTCTGTCCCCAGCACTTATAAGCTTGTGACCTTGGTTTGGTCATCTGTGAGTTCTGTGCCTCAGTTCTGTCATCTGTAAACTGGGCTATTGTGAGCATTAAATAAGCACAGAGTGGCTGCATATAGAAAATGTGGTATGTTGGCTTTTTGAAGTAATAATATGGATTATTACCATATATAATGATACAATTATTGCCAAGTCACTCTTTGGTCTCATTTGACCTCTTTATTATTCATCTGATCTGGTAAATTTCAGAGTAGGACTGAAAGGGTGCGCACTGGCTCAGCCTGTACAGCTTGTGACCCTTCATCTCTGGGTTGTGAGTTCGAGCTCCACATTGGGTGTAGAGATTCTTTTAAAAAATATATAAATGAGAAAATATATATATAAATGAATGAATGAATGAATGAATGAATGGATTCAGGGTAGAAATGAGTTTTGTTCAAAAAGCCTGAACAAGAGAACCTATAATGACACTCTACACTCTTTCTTCGCCATATATTTTCTTTCTCAGAGATTCTCTCAGGCCTAGCAACAATCCATCAATTAAAAAAACAGAACCAAGGGAATCCAAGAAAACCACATCAGAAATCCCTACTCTTAAATGATTTTTCCCCTAATGCCCTAATGGAGAAGGCTGAAAAGCTACTCTTCCCAGCCTGATAGACGTGGACGGTAAGCAGAGGAATTGCAGAACGTTACGAGAGTCAAACAGCAGGGAATGATGCCTTGGCGGAGGCACTGGGCCTGCAGAAGCGGGGCGGTGCGGGGGGACAGCCACAGCAGTCTGAGTACACCATGTACACCGGCAGCCCGACGCCCCTTTGCGATGTCTGTTGGAAACCTGGTGTTGGGGCAGGAGATCTTTTCAGGGGCTGTAACTCTGGGGAGATTCGTTTTTCAGAAGCTTTTGGATCCTTACAAACTTCCTGGAGGACAAGAAGCATGCTGGCTGGTTGAGCCATTCCAGGTGATGGAGGACAAAGATCCAAGGGGAACTGGGTCATCACAGCGTGGGGCACGTTAACCAGCCCACAGCTGCTCTACAGAAGGAAGGTGTGCGGGTCACTATGATGGGTCACTAGGTTCTAGGCTAGGTTCTCAGGGAGTCAATCAACAGTAATCTAGGTGTTGCTATTAAAGCCCACAGTCAGTTGACTTGAAGTAAGGTCGATTATCCTAGATGATCTTGGCGAGCCTGACTCAATCAGTAGCAAGGCCTTACAAAACAGAGCTGAGGCCTCCCCGAGGGAAAAAGAGAACATCCCGACTGTGGACGGCAGCTTCACCCTGCGCCTATCCTTCCTGTCAGCCTGCCCTCTGCATTTCCAATCTGTGTAACCTGCTCCCGAGACTGTGTAAGCCTATTCCTTGAGGAATATCTCTTCCTGCGTATCTCCTCTGCTTCTGTTCCTCTAGGTGAGCCTCGATACAGAGGTCGGACTTCTTATGCTCACATGAGGTCGCACAGGTTCCCCCATGAGGCCGTCTCTGAAGCTGCGGCCCCAGCCGGCCACCCGGCCTTCCCACAGTGCCGCCAGTATGGACGGACATCCCGTACCCTGTCTCCCCTTCCAGGCCAGCCTGAACCTGCCTCCCCAGCCTCATCTGAACCAAAGCCTGTGAAGGCGGTGTCATTATTCTACTCTCCTGGTTAAGCACATAGATGGCCCTTAGATGGGTTCCCCAGACTGGATGACAAAGTGGCACTGGGGACAGGCCAGGGCACGCAATGTGGGCACCCTCCATCAGAGACAGGCCAGGCAGAGGAAAGTTTTAGAGTTGGGGGTGGGGGCAAGACCTAAGAATTAACCCTCAGAGTTCAGAGAGGATTTCGTCAATTCTGCTCTAAGAAGGAAACACCACATGGCTTTTATCTTCGTTTCAGGAGCAAGAGGCCAGGGAGAAGATGCTTTGTCCTGCTGACCGCCTCCCTACCAGGGAGTTGAGGGTCAGTCTGCAGAGGGAACAAACATCTCGCTAAGGGCCCATCCAGCTTGGACTTTCCACAAACCCGCAATAGCCACGAAGAGCCTTTACATGCAGGTGCATCAAAAACTTCAACACTGCCACTCAGAGTGATGGCATCTGAGCAGAAGTAGCTGAAACCAGCCATGGGGTCTGAATGGTTTATAAGGGTGCAGGGCCTCAAGGGTGGGTCCAGGTGGCTCCAACCCTTGAATCCAGCTCCCCTGGGACTTCTGAACTGGGAGCTCTCCAGTGTGGCTGCTATGAACCCCACGGGCTGGTTCCAGGACGCCTCTGGGGGATCCTGGCTGATCAGGAGACACTACAGGCGGAGCCTAGATGTCAGGTGACAGCTACAGAGTGAAGTTCTTCTAGAAAACGCCCCCAAACGTCCATCAAGAGCTTCAACATATGCAATTGCCTCCTTTGGCGGAAACCAAAGCTTCCGCCTTCTCATTCATGCATAAATGTGTCATCACATTCAGTCTGATGGGATTTGAAAGCAGACAGTTTAGGGCACCTGGGTGGCTCCGTTGGTTAAGCCACTGCCTTCTGCTCAGGTCATGATCCCGGAGTCCCGGGATTGAGTCCTGCCTCTGGCTCCCAGCTCGGCGCGGAGTCCGCTTCTCTCTCTGACCTTCTCCCCTTTCATGCTCTCTCTCACTCTCTCTCAAATAAATAAATAAATAAATAAAATCTAAAAAAATAAAAAAAAATAAAAGCCTGTAGGTTAGCTGGTATGCAACACCAAACAATAACTTTAGAAAGTGCCGATACAGTTTAATTAGAAGCGAAACACCCTGTTCAGGTCGAGCAGAGTCTCCGAGGATCCGCGCACGCAGCACTGGGTAAGGCAGTCAGCAGGACAAAGACCTGACCTCCTGCTCAGGCCCCCTCCGGGGCATGCGGCGCTGTTGGACCAGAGGCACTCAGAGTGTTGAGAAGATTCCAGGCAAGGAGCGCTAGGTGAGAGACAAAGCTATGCGCTGGCCTCAGACAAGCTCATCCGTGCGCTGGCGTCTGAGGGATTTGCTGGCAGGAAACAGTCTCTTCCCACCTTCCCAGCTCCCCCGGCACACTTACCTCACTGTGCACTGGATTTGGGAATTATGATTGTTTAAAAAAACAAAAAAACAAACCCACTTTGGAACCAGGCTTAAAAAGACATGTCCCATCCTTCTAGAACATGTAAGTGAATAAAACACAGCCGTATTCTTTCTCACAATATCTGTTTCAAAAACTGTGTCTGCTGTTGAAATCTGTATTTTCTTGGGATTGCTAAATGCTCCCAGCTCTTCTGATGTGAGCCTACAGGATTTTTCTGGATCCGAGCTGGCCAGCAGGGAAGGGACATGTGGAGTCGGCTGACTGCACTGACACCAGAGAATGAACCAGCTGCCCGGGGAGCTCCGTTGAGGCCCAGGGATGGGGACAGCGCGGTGCAGTTCCTCCCCGGCTTCTTTCAGGCCCGGTGAAGCTCTTCACCCTCTTTAGGCGCCTGTCCTCGGTGAAGGAGATAGGAACTGTGCCCACACAGCATATCTAGCTGCTGTGAAAGGCTTCTCACTTGCTGTTGTCCTTGCAGACCTCAGGCCGCTTCCGCAAGGCTCTGCGTGGGGCGCGTGTCACCAGACGCTAATGCCAGTGAATTCAGTTCTTCCACAAGGGACCTAAACTACCCTGTGTTTTAGGCAAAACTTGGTCAGAATGGAGCCAAACCATGTGGTATGACGTACAAGCCCCCTAGGATAGGATTCTTATTTCTCAACAGCCTCTGTGAGCCAGGGGAAGCTGACAAGGCTACCTGGGAAGAAGAGTCTCTTGTGGGAAGGGCCTTCGCCCAGCCGAGGTTGTGAGACGTCAGCTGTCCCTCTCGTCCTGCCTCTCAGGTCCCCCTTGCAGAGCTTCATGCTAGCCATGAAGCCCATGCCCAGGCCTACCTCTTCCTCTCTCACTGATTCATACAGTAGATTCCAAGGAAGGAAGCAGAGAGGCCTGGTGAGGAGAAAGAGGCCTGTTAAGTGTATAAAAGCACACACTCCAGGGCACCTGGGTGGCTCAGTGGGTTAAGCCTCTGCCTTCAGCTCAGGTCATGATCACAGGGTCCTGGGATCAAGCCCCGCATGGGGCTCCCTGCCCAGCAGGGAGCCTGCTTCTCCCTCTCCCTCTGCCTCTTCTCCCTACTCATGCTCGTTTGCCCTCTCAGATAAATAAAATCTTTAAATTAAAATAAAAGCACATGCTCCTTCTAACAGGTTTGGCACACTTTGATTGTACGCCCTACTTCACGGGAGCAGCCGGCCCTCACAGCTTCCCCGGCTGCACGGCCCCGGGTCACCCTGACTGGACCCAGGACACCTGTCCACACAGGGTGAGCCATCACAGCGCTGGGCAGAGAGAGGCAAGACCCACTCAGGAAAGGACAGCATCTCCCCAACACTGTGTTTAAGCACCAAAATTAAACGTGATTCCTGGGATGCCTGGGAAATGCGACCGCCAGCAACACAGGGCCAATGGGCTGCCACGGAGAGGCCGGTGGGGCCCCATGCAAGAACGTAAGCCATTCACAGAGGCCACCTGCCCAAAGTCTCGGTCCTTACACGGGGAGCCCACTCTCCCGTCCTCTGGCAGCCCTCCTCTATTATCAGTCAAACAGCTCAACAGCGCAAAACTGCCCCTGGGAGGAGCGCTTGCTTTCTCCAGGGCGCCCTCCCACCTCCCGTGGGAGACCGGCATTGGCAACACCGCCTGCCTCATTTGGGCACAGACTCCCTCCAGTCTGCCCTGGCTCAGCCTCGCGGTTGCTGCTGCCCACCTGGATGCCACCGGACACCCCTTCCAGCGGCCCCGGAACCCCTGTGGGTGCCCCTTCACTCCCTTCCCAGCAAGGAGAACTCCCTTCAGATCCCTCAAGGGCCTCCTGCCTCCTGAAACCTGTGAGCCTCTCCCCTCCTCAGGGCACTAGCCCTCCTTCCGGTCATTCACCCAGCTGGGCCTGTAAGTGCATGTGCCACTCAATAATTACGGCCCTGGCTGAGACCACAAGGCCCCCAGGATCCTGAAAAACAGCCCTCTGGGCATGTGATTGTGGAATTCCTTATTATAGCAAGAGGGCCCGAAATTGCCAGTCACGTCGACTCAAATAGCATTCAAGGGTATGACTATGAAAGGTTGCTATTATCAGAACAGCTCTGAATCTTCCCTTCCCCGTGGAAAACTCCCTTTTCCTCCTCATTTAGGACCTGCCAACATAAAGGAATGGTCAGAAGAGTCTAAAAGGCTGTTCCCTCTATTTAGAGAAAGAGAAAATTAGAAAACACAGGCACGGAGATATTTCTTACGAATCACGTTCCAGTGTCTCCCAGACTCGTGGACATAGGCATTTAAAGCTCAAATGTAGAAATGCTGAGTTAATGACCAGCTGAGTAACCCATTATAATGTCTCCACTGCTGGCCTGAGTCACCACTCCCACGCACTGTGGGCCAAGCGCTCTGGGAGGCACTTTTCACACATGAAACTCACTTCATCTGCACAGCGACTCTATGATGTAAGGGTTGTTTTTAATGCTCATTTTATACAAGAGGACCCTGCAGCTCAGGGTAATTAAGTGACTCGTCCAAGATCACAGAGCTAAGGAAGGAACGAGGTGGGAGTTGAAGCCAGCGCCTCCCCCCACCCCTCCCCTCCCCGCTCCTCAGGCAGGAGCTGTCTTCAAACAGAGCCCTTGGTGGGTACAGACTCTGTTCTTGCCTGAATCTAAGCTCCATGGAGGCCAAGGCTTCTACGCTTTCACTCATCACCCTTCCTCAGAGCCTAGGACAGTGCCTGGCACAGAGAAGGGGCTCAGATGTCCCGTCAGATGAAAAGCTGCATAATGCATTCTTCCTGTCTAGATCACTCACTTTACCTATGTTCCTCCTTTCCTTTCTTAGATTCCTACAGTGGGATCGATTGGAGTTGCGGCAACTGAAATCAGTTGGTAAATCTGCAGAAACTAGTCTTACATGTGAGCTCATCGTGGTCCACACAGTCACAGGCTGATCAAAATTTGGGGACATGTCAACCATAAAGCCCAGTTACCCAATATGAACCATAAGGTTGTTTCCTTTCCAAAAAATAAATTATTTCTACTAATTTACATTTTTACAAAATAACATTACAATTCCTCAAAAGGAGGAACGAGGATTTAAATGCTCCGTAATGTTTCTCCTCAGAAACACTGTTTAAAAACCAGTGACTGATGTTCAGTAGGACATGCTTAAGAATTTAAATTAATACTGCCTTTTTTTTTTTTTTTTTTTTTTGGTCTCCTGGTATTTAATAAGAAGAAAAATCCAAGAAGAGAAATGACTTCAAACGCCCGAACGGCCTCAAGTCCACAGTAATCCTCGCAGTTCAGATCTACGGCTCCTTTTCAAGCTCAGTGAATGCCCAGAGATGCAGAGTGCGTAGTTTCAGGGTCAAGAACAAACTTCAGAAGTTACTGTCCAGGTTTTCCAGTTGCCAGTTCCAAAGTAACAATCTTTAAACTTAATTTTCTCCAGTTCTGTCCACGCTACAGATCGAGATCACACTTACTGATTAATTCTTTTTGCATTATTAGTTTATGCACTTGAGCCAAAGGAAGACTCCCAGGCTTTGCGATCTGAAACAGCAGGTGCGGCCACAAAGAACAGTCCTAAATTAGTTCCAGCTCTGACTTCCAGCGGCATGCACTTAGCTTCCCAAATGTCCGAGGGCAGAGATTACCCAATATTTATTTCTCATTATCATCATCGCCTATATTGTCATTATTTTATGAGACTGGCAAGGGATCAAGAACTTTGGGGCTGGGTTTATGGTAAATAGAACGTATCACAATGTGAGTTCATAGTATCATTACTTGTAACATGTAGCAATAGTGAATGCATTTCACTCTTTGGAATAATTTTCCTAATTCCGGAAGAATTATTAGTAACTTAAGTTTTTCTAAACAGGGCTTTCCTTTTTTCTTATTTTCTCACCTTCCCATCTTCTCTTGTATCTGTACTTTAATTAAAAAAAACCCCAACTTTTGCAAGTTTGCATACTGGCGAAGAAGAGAGAAGAGTATATTCAATCCTCATATACTACCTGCTAGGGCTAACAATGATCAGTGTTTTGCTTCTCTTGGTTCTTCTGCTTCTTTTCTCTCTTTCCTGTAATATTTTAAATCAAATGCTTGAGATACTGTCATTTTACTTCTAAGCATTAATGTATGGATGGCTCTTTATCAAAAGGACATTTTCTTATGTAAAGACAATATGGTCATCACAGCTAAAAAAATCAATAATTCTTTAATATTGTTTCATATCCAGTCCATATTCAAATTATTCAATTACCTCAAAAAAGTCTCCACCTGGTTTTACTTTTAAAAATCAGGTCTATATGCTGCACATCCTTTAGGTTTCTTTCAAGCTACAGAAGCCCCTCGCCATCTCCTTCTCCCCCATGACACTGTCCTGGTGAAGAAACCAGAAGTGTTCTGGTCTTATGGGATTACCTTCCCATGGTTCCTTCATAACCTGGACTGGAAAAGCTAGACCTAAGGATCTGGTTGGACTCAAGTCCAACGATTTAGGGAAGAAGGGTTCATGGGTAGGTCCGCATTTCCTGTCACCTCCCCCACGAGGTGCACCGGCATCCAATGATGTGAAGATCAATCAACCAGTCCAGTGGGGGCATCTCAGTCTCCTGTCCCGGAATCATCCACTAACATTCCTGCTACTAGTTTTGCCATCCTCTGATGATCAATGCCCATGTCAGTTAGTTCATTAGGGGGTACAAAATGGTGATTTGGTTTTCTAATTCCATCATTCATTTTTTCACCTTGAATTATTTGGCAAAGGACTTAGTTAATTCGGAAGAGGCAGCAGTGTATAATCATGATTGCTCCAGGTGACGGACAATTTCACACATCATGTCACCTTCCCACGGCACTCAGAGCAAAGCAAAGCCTTCCGTAATTACTCCAGTAAACCTCGTGTGATCTCCAACCCAGCCGCACCCCCAGACCTCATCATCCGACACTCACCCCCTCTTTCACATCACTCTGGCTACACTGGCCTCATTGTTGCACTTCCTGGCTGTCCCCTGTGCCTGGAACCCCATCCAGTCACATGGCTCTCTCCTCCCTCCCTTCAGGTCTCTGCCCAAGGGTCACTCCACCAGGGGAGCTCGGTCTAGGCTGGATAGCAATCCTCACCCCATCTCATGCCCCGAGTTCTCCCTGAGGACTTCTCACATGCTCTTCCTAGAACTCTGGTTCTCAAGTGTGGACCCAGACCGGCAAAATAAGCATCACCTGGGACCATAATGGAAACAAATTTTAGGGCCCTTTGCCAGACCCAGATCAAATCAGAATCTGGGGTAGAGTCCGGCAAGCTGTGTTAACCAAGCCCGCAGCGGAGTCTGAGGATTCTCAACTTTCAGAACAGCTGCAGTGCACTTGACAAATATTTTGGATCATTTCATCATTTCCTATCACCCTCTGAAGGGTATCATTATATGATACCACATCCTATGGTATCATTCCATTTTCAAGGTGACAGAACACAGCCTTCTGGGCCCCATGCCTGGGGATTTGGACTCATGGGGGTCTGGGGGCAGGGTCCCAGAATCTGCACTTATAACCAGTTTCCAGATGATGTGGGTTCAAGAACCACACTTTGAAAATCATTGCTCTGAACATCGTAAGCAGAGTTTTAGACACCTTAAGCCTGAGATTCCATGATCAACTCTCCCTTTGCAGCATTAGCATATTAACAATAAAATATAACAAAACTACTTTTCAGCTCGTAACACCTGTTGGCCTATTGGCCTCGGAGTGACTGCATGCTTGCTTTTTTTCCTCCTATCGTCAGACATGGGATTTTTTCCCCCCACTGAAGAAAATAGTTTCTCCAAGTCCCAAACGGCAAGGCAGGCAGGGGCATGAAAGACCTGGGGTTGCAAAGAAATTCAACTCTCAGTCTATTTCAGATGAAAGGAAACTCAGAGAACACCCACTGGGTGTCCGTGGAGTCAAATGCCAGGCAGATAAGAAACGTGTGAAACTGACCAGCCCCGAGGGGCGGGGCCCGAGACAAATTAGCAGGTGCTTGCCCAGTTTAAAGGCCTTTAAGTTCAATTAGAAAATACAACACTGTCTGGGTCACACAAAACATGTGTAGGGTCAGGGTCTGGCCACACACTTGCCCGCCTGCAGCCACTGAACCTCACCCAACCTGTTCATTTTGTTCAAGGGGAAAATAAGGTCATAGAGTGAGTTGGTAGTAGCAGAAGCAAGCACGAATTCCAAGTCTAGGGGTCCCTGGGCTTTACGACATGACCTCCGGAGAATACAGGTCACTTGAACTGCTCCTGGTTTATTTTTAAATGGAGATGACAATAAAAACAAAAATCAAACTTGATGTGACATATGTCAGTTAAAATTACCTCTCTCCTCTGCCACCAAATTGGAAAACCCCTTTGTGCCATATTCAAACTAACAGCATCTCCCAACTAAACAAAGGGTCAGATCAGGCCAACAACTGGGAAGGGATTTTCAAGAAATAGATCTCTGGTGAGGGGCTATACTGGCCAGAAGGAATCATAAGTGATTTTCCTCCCACCCCAAGTGTAGTGGAGTGAGCGGGAGATTCTGAGATGGTTTAAGATCCAGTGCCATCTTGCCCTGGAGCCATCTTGTTTCTGACAAGAGTTTGTTCTACTTGGTGCTTGACCTTAGATTTGTCGTCCATGGAGTGAGGGTGGGGAGATGAGGAATTTGACATACAGAACACTAGTTCTCAGCCAAGTCCTGCCCTGGAAATTGGGAGACAATGCCTCCTCTGTGGCAAAGCCTCTTGTCCCAAGTGGGAACAAAGCCTCAGAGGGCGTTGCTCTCAAGTCCTATCTAGGGAACTCCCAAGGTCACCCTGCGCTCACCACACCCATGCCCTGCGGTGTGCACAATGTGGGCTCAGTATAGCCGCTGAGTAACACATTCATAAGCGTCAAGTAACAGAACACTCCTCGGCTTAAGTCCCCCATATGTTTGCCAAACTCCTCCACCACGAGACTGGAGTTCACACCATCAGGCCAAGCCCTACTGTGACCCCACCGACAGCAGCGTGCCCTTGAGGCAGCCCTTCAGCCTCTTAAAACTGATAGGGTATCTCGCCTTTACAATGTGGAGTGTGACCTTCTCTGCTGGAAGTCAGGTGCTTGTCTCTCCTGGGGGGCTCCATCCGTCTGTCCCTCCAGCCACAGGATGTAGAGTTTATTATGTAGTGGACACAAATCCGGACCCTGGGGGAGCGCCACAGTCAAGTATTGCTCTGCTGAATCCTAGAGGTGGCTGCTGGAAGCCATGGAAAGCGCACACACTGAGGTGCGCATGTCCCCCAACTCGGCAGTTAGCAGATGTTTCCAGAACATCTTCCTGATCATCCTCTCCAGGAGGCTGGAGGCAGAAGACAGAGTCTCTGTGGCGTGTTTCCTCTTCCGCCTGTGACATCTCTTATCCAGACTGTTACCATAGCTTTGCAAGAAGGTTTTCCCCTTAAGTCGCCTGACACCAGTGATAGACTACTGACCCTAACACACAGCTCTGTTATGTTTCACTATTGCCAAAAATGCCAAGTCACGTCCAAATTCCGAGCATGCCGGTGACAGTTCTGATTTTACCTTCCTGGCCATTCCCCATCACTTTGGGCTCTCCTCACATAACTCAATGTGCAGCGCCCAGACCACTCCAAGTGTTACACTGTGCCCCCCTACCTGCTCCACCCCTCCCCTCTGCCTCTGTCTGCTCAAATCCCTCCCATCCATTAAGGCCCAGCTGTCCCTGCACCTTCCTTTGTCAGCTCCCAGACGGCCCAGCCAGATGCAACCTCCTCCTTCGGGATCCCTGAATGCTCAGCAAGTGCATTCCGGAGCCTCTTACTCCGCCTCCCCCCGCTGCAACCCTGAGCTCCTTGAGAATGAAAACCAGACTTGCTCCTCTCTGCATCCTTCTTAATGTCTAGCATTGTGCTCAGCACCTACCAGATGCTCCACGAATGTGAGCTGAATTCAAACAACAGAAATGAAGAGAGGCACAGTTTTCCACGGGAGCCAGAGAATCCGGTTAATTAAGAAAGCACGCAGCACAGTGATGTGAAGGCATGAGGATCTGTCATGAATGGAGCCTCTGAGGGCTCTCTTCACCAAACGCTAACACTACGAGCTCCTCAAAGCCACTCGACAGCATCAAAGCTTGTAGGCCCATTTGTTAGAGAAGATCTCCACCCACCCCCGCTCCCGCTATGGTTCCCAGTGGGCATCTGCTGCCTAAGGGAGAGCAGCTGTGGTGGTGGTGGGGATGGCATTTACCATTTACAGAGGGCTTGTGTGCCTGTCATTGTGCATGATGTCTTTTATTTCTCTTCTTCTTCTTTGAGATTGTATTTATTTTACTTGAGGGAGAGAGAGGGAGAGAACACAAGCAGGGGAAGCAACAAAGGGAGAGGGGGAAGCAGGCTCCCCACTGAGCAGGGAGCCCAAGCAGGGCTTGGTCCCAGGACCCTGAGATCATGAACGGAGCTGAAGGCAGACACTTAACTGACTGAGCCACCCAGGCACCCTCTTCTTTTCTTCTTATTCTTGCAGGGAAACTATTGGGTCTGTGTTGCACAGATGGTATGAACAGGCTTGGACAGGCTCAGTAACGTACCCAGGTTCACGCACAGCAGGGTGGGGTTCTCCATACACATCTTGTGTGCATGGCATCTGCATGAACCCCTCTCAGGTAGGTGTTAATGTTCCTGGGTGAGGCTCAGCAGAGTGACCACACTGGCTCACACACCCACGGCTAGTAAAGGGAAGAGGCAGATTTGAAGCCCAGGTGTCTGTGCAGCCTGGCTGGGGAGGTACAGGAGGGTCCGGATTCCCTGCATACTGATGTGCACATTGTCTACAAAGGGTGTAGACAGCCAGTGTGGGAGACAGGCCCAGCGAGTCCCCCCATCGGCATGGGCTTGGTTCCTGGCAAGTACTCCCCTGGGGACTAAGTTTTCTCATCTGTAAAAGGAAGGTTGGAGATGGGACCATGCACACCCGGATGTGTCTCTTTGATGGTAGGACTGTAGGGAGCCGAAAGCAGCTGAGACACTGTGGATACAGGAAAAGTCTCTCTGCCCTCCTTTCTGCCTAAAGGCCAGGCAATACATTTTCCTTTGTGAAGGTGTCCCCTTTCCCTCTCTTGTCCCAGGAAGAGGAAACGAGATGACTCTTGTGGCTGGAGATGGCACCAACTTGAGTCCTCGTCACACAGCTCTCTGAAAGAGCCTGATCTCCCATTACGTCCCGCATGGAATGACATCTCCACAATCTACCAACCCTAGGAGTCTCACCCCTTTGCCTCCTGCAGGCAATCTCTCCATAGAGTATCACTCTTTGTTATAATTATATATAAGCTCTCAGAGCTAACGGAGAAGGCTACCCCTTCTTTGGGTTCTTGCTTTCGTTTCTGTGAGACTTGTGTACACGTGAAACTTAAAATGTTAACATCAAATAAAATTTGCATGCCTTTTGTGAATTTAACTTACATGGCCCCAGATACTGAACCTAAGAGGGTAGAGGAAAAAGATTTTTCCTCCCCTATAGTTACATCACATGTTATGATTATGTGATAATTTTTGGTAGTTATTATCAAAAAGGAACAATGCTGTTTGAGAAAGAAAAGTCTGTGCAAACTTAAGAGTGTTCAGTTATGCAAGAAGATGTAGATTTTTGGATTTGTTCCTTTTGTCTGAGAACGTTGGCTCTTCCCAGCCCAAAACACTGTTCCATCAAGAATGCTGAGATGGAGAATAAGAAGCAAGAGAGATACCAAGGAAGGGGCTTTGGGAGGAGAATTGGGGGGTGGTCCAAGAGGGCTTAATAGAGGACATGAATCCCTAAGCTGAAATCTAAGAGATGTGGTGGTGGTGCCAGATGGTGCGTTGGGGAGAGGACAGTGAATTGTAGGATCAAAGAAGAGGGCAGCCATTCTCAGCAGACAGGATGGCTTTGTGGCTCATCATCCCACCACAATTAAAATCCATGCTGGCTTCCTGCTGGCCAATCAGAGTTTTGCATCCCTTAAAACTCCCCACCAATTCTGATTAAAAATAAAATCAGTATGCTTGCCCCACCCTCCCCACTCTCTCCCCAATCCAATAACCCAGCCCTATGCGCACAGGCCTTTGACGGAGACAGATGATGATCTGTCTTCAAAGAGTATGCCAAGCTTCGCTATGAAGCCTTCTGTTTCTTGCCCACTCCCTGGGTGCACCCCAGTTCCCAGCCCTGACCCCATCCCTCCCGGGGTCAGAGCCTCAGCTTTCTTTTTTCTTTTTTTAAATGATTATTTATTTATTTATTTGACAGAGAGAGAGATCACAAGTAGGCAGAGAGGCAATCAGAGAAAGAGGGGGAAGCAGGCTCCCCACTGAGCAGAGAGCCCGATGTGGGGCTCGATCCCAGGACTCTGGGATCATGACCTGAGCCGAAGGCAGCGGCTTAACCCACGGAGCCGCCCAGGCACCCAAAGAGCCTCAGCTTTCCAACTCATTCTGCCTCAGCGTGGCTGCCCACAGGCCAGGCTCCCGGTGCAGAAACATGGGATTAAACATGACTGTATTCACAAGAATCCACCTTCCTTCTCCTGCTTTCCCACAGGCTCTCCTACAAAAACAGTTTCATTAAGCAAGGTACTTAACATTCACGTGTCTCTCTTACGAAAGGATCATGAGTACCATCTGCGGAACTGGAGCAAGAATGAAAGAAAATGATGATACGCTGCACCACGCCAGGGATGTCTGCTCTGCTATCTTGAAATAGCCTGTCAGTGTAATTCAGGGACACAGTCCAACTGTGAGCTGGTGAGGGGGCCTGTTCGCCACGGTAACAGAGGCTGTGACCAAAATGCCCCTTTAGTTCCAGGTAACCCTGATATAAAAGAACTTTTGTAGAAGTTTCTAACTCTTACAAAACTTGGGGATGTTTTGCCTAAGAATGGCAACTTCCAAAACGACTGGATTTCTAACCACAGTAGAAAGGCCTTGCTGAATGATCTACTGTGTAAAAAGATTTCTAAGGTCCCTTGTGAAAAAGGATGAGATAACAGCCATAGCAAATTTACAGAGCAACAGAGCGATTCTTATGGAAGATAGATGTGGCTGATGGGGAAAGCACAGCCCCAGAATGTGCAGAAGATGGCAGAGCAGGGAGATCTTCTTCAGGTATCTGCAGATTTTGACGGAGAGCCACCTGGAGAGGACACATTCACATTCGGAGAATGGAAGGAATGTGGGTCTAGAGTATTTATGTCTGAAAGAGTAGTGTTTTCACATTGCATTCCTTCTCTAGGAAAGAAGCAGAGGGGTCAGGAACCCCCTCGTTTACGTTCCGTGTGCCCACGGTCATTAATGTCACATTTTGCACACAACAATGCCTTCCCATCATTTTATACTATTAAAAATGGCCCGCTGGGAAGTCAGGGATTATATGGCTCCTTCGAGTTCCTGGTTCTGAGGGAAGAATGTTCAGAACACATAGTACTCGGAAAAGAGAGGTACTTCCCAGGCTGACCCGGTTCACAGATGCCCTCACGACGCGCAACGGGAAGAGCGTCTCAGAACGCATTCCCTCGTGCCAAGTTGAGAGGAAAAGAGTAAATCCCGAAGGATTTAAAGTTTAGAAGAGTTATGCCACAGCGGTGTGTTGTTTCTGTCGTCCAGAAGATTTTATTCCCAAAGCCCACTTTTCTAGGGTGCAGGGGGCAGGTGCCAAGGGAAGTCTTGAGGGCACGTGAAGCTCAGGTTTAGCGAGATAGCGGTCAGACCTCACTGGCAAACTTCTAAGTGCGTTGGTTTTGTTCTCTCTCCCGATCTCTTTGGTCCAGAACATAAAAACACAGAAAAAGCCATTCCATGCCTGCACTTGGGATGGGATGCAGCAATCGCTGGTTAATCATTTCTGTGGTACCAGGCGACATTCAGATGTAAAGGCTGTCACACAAAATAACCCCAGACATCTGGGGGTAAACGGGCAGCCAGCCCTTCGCATTCACGCTGGGCTGCCTTGACGAAGTTGACAGGAGAGAAGGAGGCAAAGAGCAGAATCCAAATGAACAATTCATTTATCATCTATGTGTGTGACCAGAGCTTCCCTGCGGGCCTCAGGAATGGGACAGAGGGCGCCAAGCACAATCGGGGGAGGATCCTCCCAGCCCGGGCCCATGTGTGGCTTGGGAAAAACAGCATTGAAATTGGAGTGATGTGCTTCATGCAAAATAAATAATCGATGTAATGTCTTTAAAGAGAAAAGTTTAAAGTTTTTTTTAATTGTTTTTGTTTTGTTTTTTTTTTTGTTGTTTTTGTTTTGTTTTTTAAGCCATGTAACCAATCTCCATGCACTTCTGTCATTTCATAAACAACTCCTAGGGTCCAAGGGATGAAACGGATTTGGATTTGTGGAGAGAGGAAGCAATCTGCCTAGCAGAGTCAGGAAGATAATCTAAGTTTAATAACTCCTACGCTAGCCTTTTATTCCTCTAGGTAAATAGTATTGGTTTAAATTCCAGGTATGCCCGAGTGAAAAGTTATTTTTAGTCACTGTTTTAAGCTGGATTTTGACCTCAGTCTGTGCTTCCAGATTAAGTTCTTCTTTCCAGCTTCTCTCTGATCTCAGGGGGAAGAACCTGTGGGCACGGCGTCCCCTGTGAGAGCCAAAACTACCTCCGCCAGCAACAAGGACAATATGGAGCCAGCGGGATCCCCACAAGTGGCCACAAGACAGTAATGACCTGATCTTCACCATCCACCAGCAGGTCCCCAGTGACCTCTGTCCCTCATTCTCCTTACACAACCTGGAAGGGGGCACCTGGGAGGCTCAGCCAGTTAAGCATCTGCCTTCGAGTCAGGTCATGATCTCAGGGTCCTGGGATGGAGCCCCACATAGGGAATCTCTGCTCAGCAGGGAGTCTGCTTGACCCTCTCCCTCTGCTTCTCTCTCTCTCAAAAATAAATTCCTTTCTTGCTTCACCACCCCTAGTCTCTCTGCCTGTGGATTTGGTCAGCGGCAAGTGGCTGGACCCGGTCTGTTTGGGACCCTGGAGCCAAGTGGTCCTGCACCCCTGCACCCCGGCTACAGTGGAACCCCGAATTTCAACTCAAACCCATTACAGCTTGGTATTTTAAGGATATATGCCACCTTAACATAATTCAACCCTTTCAGAAAGTCTTTGTGTAGTGTTAAAAAGAAAATCATAGGCCCAAAATGGAGTTACTTTTGCCAGAACAAGTCACCAAACTGGGGCTTAATATCTGATCTGCATGCCGTTTCAGCCTCCCCCAGGAATGCAGTTCTCCACCAGTCAGTCAGGAATTTTCTGGTCAACACCGATCAGGGCATCTGCCACAAGGGCCCTCTCCATTCCCCAAAGGAAGATGAAGTAATCTTCTAATAAGACCCCCTGATCTTCCCCCCCAAATGAAGGTGACCTTGCCTGAAACAAGCCTTCATTTGTTTTGCTAATCACCTCCCTGTCCTGCCTGCCTTCCTCTAAAACCCTCCATTTTGTACACCTCCTAGGAGCTCCCCCTACTTGCTAGATGTAATAATGCTGCCTGCATCCCAAATCAATAAGGCCAGTAAGATCTTTAAAATTTATACAGTTGAACTGTTGTTCTTTAACAGCAACTAGCAAATTGAGATAAAGCAGAACTAAAAAGAATATCTCATTTCATTTAGGCAACCAAATACTAAACTTAAGATTGAAATGCAGAATGAAGGACAGCCCAGACACCAGACCTGTGAGCCTCCTGGGGTCATGCACTATGCTTTCTGAACCTTCCCCCACACAGAGGTCCCTGAGAGCTGTGCTTCTCAAAGTGCGCTTGGTTCCCTTAACCCTTTGTTAAGGGAACTCCCCTGGGGCCCTATGCCCATATCTACAGAACCAGGACACTTTCAGGGTGGAGACCCAGATGCCAGAGTTGAACAGGGGGACCAAGAAATTCTGATGCACATTAAAGCTTGAGAACTTTTGCCATCAAGTGTCAGCAAAATTGCTGGATTTTCTATTTACCTCAAACCACCATTGTACAAGGGACGCTGTCTGTCACTTGTTAATGTTGGAGAGGAAAAACTTTTCTATATCCTCTTAGATTTAATTTAATTTGCAGACCCCAAACTAGACTGACAATAGACAGATTAGCAAGAGAAAAGACAAAGCTTATTGGTGAAGGTGTGTATGCAAGGACTCATAAAGAAGGCTGCTCACGGAAGTGGTTAGAATTTAGGGATTATATAGCATCTTAAGATGGGAAGGGAGTTAGGATTTTAAGGAATGACAAACGGTGGGAAATGACTGCAAAATAGATGAATGAAAGTACTGGAAGGCAAGGTTTGTTTTAATCAAGTCTGTTTGAGCAATTTATCATCCGGGGTGACAGGAGACACTCTTTCCCTCTATTATGAGAAGCTTCTCTTAAAGGAGGATTTATGAGTTCTTCAGGAAGGAGCTGCTTTTAGGTTGTCTGGGAGTACAGAGAAGACCTCTTCTTGTATCTGCACATTCTCAAACGCCTTCATCACAAAATAATCCTTCTGGACCCTTCAATAGCAAACACCGTCACCGACATCACTGCATTTATTGCTAACTACATTCTTGTCACGTAAACAAGAGTTATTCCCATTTACAGGGCATCCCCAAGAGGCCGGCCATCAAACAGGCTTCAGGCATATGGTTTATGATATCCAGGACTTGAATTCAGACCTTTCTGTTTTAAACACCATATTTATCCTTTAAGAACAAAGCAAACAACCCCACCCTCTGAACACACTAGCATCCTTTTAGTCATCTCTTTTCAATAAGACTAGCACAATTTATCATCATGACTGTTAACGAGACCAGCCCTTAATAAACTATGCTTATCAACGAAGGCTCTATCCAGTGTTTGCTGAAACATAATTACACACTTGGTAACCAGCCAAATGTCTAAGGACCATAGGTTGCTCTTGAATTGTCCATCTGCTTCCAAACCTAATGACACTGATGGATGACCTCAGGGACTAGGATGTAGTTAAACCTAGTGAAGAGCTAATCATTGTCAAACCCTAGTACCTGCCGGGGAGCAGCTCTTACACAGGAAGGGAGGAAGAGGTTCCATTTGGAAAAGGACATGCAGATTTACAAGACGGCACAGGAAGGAAGTTATATTCTATGAATATTAAAGATATTATTTCCTTCTGTAAATTTTAGACGTGATTCGTTAATTCCTGCAGTATTTTAAGAGGATTTTTTTCTGAAGAATGATACACCAATTAGAATACATAGCCCAGTGTCTGATATCATTGAAGAACTATCCTGGTTTCTGCAGTTTCTTTCTTCCAGAATTGTACCTGTCCAATATGGCAACTACATACGGCTATTTAAATTTAAACTTAAATTAATTAAAATTAAATAATGGAACTGGCCACAATCCAAGTGTTCTACTGGAGCACTAAGCTAAACTCAGATGTCAAAGTGTCAAAATAAAGACATTTTGCAAACATTCTCAAGAAAATGTAAATACAAAGGAGGTCAAAACTGAACTCAATTTTTTTTTTTTTAAATCAGGAAATATTTCAAGTACAGTTGATCCTTGAATAGTGAGGGGTTTAGGGGTACTGACCCCACATTTGAAAAACTTTTGACTCCCCCTCCAAATGTAACTACCCATAGCTTACTTACTGTTGACTGGTAACATAACACATGTTGTAATTTATGTGTTTTATATACTGGTTTCTTACAATAAAGTAAGTGAGAGAAAAAATGTTATTAAAGAAGTCATAAGAGAAAATACATTTATGCTAATGTACTGTATCTATTTAAAAAAAAACGTATAAATGGATTGATACAGTTCAGATCTTTGTTGTTCAAGGATCAATTGTATAGTGAAAAAGTGTAAGAAATAGAAAACATGTGGGTGACCAGTATTTGGCTTGGTCAAATCTTTCCATTTGCCATCTTCCCTCTCCCCCCTTGCTTTCAGTGAGGATAAGAAATAAAACACAACAGATATAGAAGCCCCCACTGAACCCCTTTAATGATTCCAATAAATGCTCTACTGGAAGTTCAAAGCATATAAGCATATAAGCAGTGGTGTTCAACACAACCGTGTGGTTAAGATCCTGGGCTGTGGAGCCAGACAGCAGGGGTTCCGAGTTTCCTGGACAACTAAGATCAATTCTAGAATGTTGGGGGTTTTGTGGAAGGCTCGAGCAAAACTAAATGCAGAGAATGGAGAGATGATTCACAAAGATCCTTCTTCTAGAGGTAGAAATGGACAGTACATCTTGGAAGAACTGATTTCAGACTTGAAGCGTCTTGAAGTCAGTAATTGGTAAGCAATTCCTTCAGCATCAGAAGCTCTGGCCTCTATAATTTCAGGAACAAGCCTCTTGCAAGCTATCTGCTGCCTCCTTAAGACTAAAGGTGCTTGGATAACTAAAAACAAATGCACAGGACACACTGTTTCAACTTTTTTTTTTTTTTTTTTTTTTTTTTTTTGCAGCCTCGGGAACCTGGACTGAAGCAACCATCTCTCTACTCTTGGTAAATCATTCAATACATTTTAAGTGTCAGGAAACCAGGGGACCCCTCACAGAGCAAGCTTCCATTATACAAAGGAAATGGTTATTTATCGTCCAATACTTGACAAAAGATCTATCGCTAAATCTGTAATAAATAGGACCCCACATCCAGATGTGAAGAACGAACGGCTTTGTCAGCATTCTTTATACTCGTCCACATTAATGTCCCTTCTACTATGCCTCACACTCAGGACAGTCCGGGCATCAGCATTTGGGGAAGGAGCGTGGAGTTGTTTCAATGGCCACCGAGAGGCCAGGCCGGTGTTTGAGAAACAAAAGCGAAGGCACGTGTTTAAGCTTCCTGCAATCCATCTTCACTCATCTGAAGAAAATAGTTTCTTAGCAGGAAGCCACTCGCTTTTAAATGATAAAGAAAGTACATGTATGTGCCGTCTTTGCCAGGACAAGCGGGACTCTAGGGGCACAGACACGTGGTGGCATGGTCCACAGGGTCAGAGCCGCTCACCACAGTCACCCGCGTCCGCTGTTTAGAAAGTTCTGCCCCAGACACTCGTTGTAATAGAGCCGGCCTACCTGATGCCAGGCACATTTCAGTTTTGTTTTTGTTTTATATTTAGAAACAGCTGGACACGGAGCTGAGCGCTTCCCTTATGTGGGGGTCTCAGATCCTCTCCGGCACGTGGTCTGCGGCAGGCTGCTTTGATTTGATTCTGGAGAGTACCCACGTGACTGAGTTGACACGGAGCCTACGCTCGCTGTCGGCTGTCCCGTGCTACTGAGGAGCTCCCAGTCCAGCATTTAAAATGTCCCAGGGCCGCCTGGCTGGCTCAGGCAGGAGCACGTGGGACTCTTGATCTCGGGGTTGTAAGGCCAAGCCCCATGTTGGGTGTAGCTTAAAAATAACATCTTTAAACACTGGAAAAATTTCCTCAAGCATTCACTAGTCCCTAAAATGTGATGTTTCAGGGCGCCTGGGTGGCTCAGTCAGTTGAGAGACTGACTCTTGATTTCAGCTCTGATCATGATCTCAGGATCATGAGATCGAGTCTGCTTGAGATTCTCTCTCCCTCTCCCTCTGCCCCTCCCCCCACTCACAATCTCTCTTTCTCTCAAAGAAATAAACAAATAAAATCTTTAAAATGTGATGTTTCACGAGTGCATGAGGTGTGACTGATGGCTACACCATGAATTACCCTCCCCACTTCTTCACTGCTGGACATCCAGCCTCTTCGCATTTTGTACACTTTATCTTATATGTGTATGTATTTATCTCCCCAGATGGACTTGCTTCAGGGTCAGGTCCTCGTCTCATACTTCCTGGTAGCCCCCCAAGATCTAGTAAAAACTGACCCAGGCCAGGCCCCGGGTACATGTCAGTTGGCTGACCGACTTGAGCCCTATACCTGCTAACACGTGAGCCGCCTGGTGCTCACTTCTGGCAGCAGAACTATAAGCGGAGTGTGGAACTCAGCTGCAACAGAAACACCTGGTCATTTCCCTGGGGAACAGGAAGCAGGGACCCAACCATGGCATGAAGGTCTCAGTGGCTTGGATCTCTGGGTCTCGTGGGATCTCTCACAGTTTCTCTTCCAACTTCCCCTCATTACTAAGAAGCACCTGCTCTCACTCGCAGCTCATGCCGGAGACCTGTTGATTCTGTTCAACATCGTTCTCATCTTCTCAAGCCATCCTCGGTCCATGTCCTCTCCCTCTCTGCCTGTCCCCAGGCTGTGCTGCTTGAGTCTTCCAGCCTTAGGACGTTTGGGGCCAAAGCCTCTGCCCAGATGCTCTTCTCCTGTCATTCCCCTTGCTAACCCTCTAGGTCCCTGTAGCCCTTTTCTCTCTGCCCCGTCATCTAAATCAGGTCTCCTCACATTCCTTCATAGCCCCCAGACTCCTCCTTCATAGCAGTTGTCCCATCTGGGGGGACACGTGTATCTGATTATCTGTATATCAGACATAGATCTCCTGCCCTAGACCTACGGGAATACTATATCTTCAATACCGTATCTCTTGCTCTCAGTGCCTGTACATTACAGGTGTTTGGTGCTTGGAGAAGGAAGGAAGTGGGGAAGGGACACAGGGAGTTTGTGACCACTGCCTGGGTTCAACTACTCCACCTTATGGGGTCCTAACTTTAAGCCTAAGCCCAGCTACCATCTTCCCTGGTGTAGGGACTATATTTTCCATGAGCTTCTGGTCCATCCTCTTGCCTCTGCAAGGGTGTGCTCTGGCTGATTTGTGGCCAGTGGCTTGGAATGACAACAGCAGTCTGTGTCTTATTCATTTTCCTCTCATGGTTCTGTATTTAGCCAGGCCACTTCCTGGTGACTGGCTCCCATCTGTGCACCTGAGAGAGTACACACACAGGACACGGGCCATTCTGCATTTACTAATTCAGCAACTCCTTGAGTGTCCAGCATGTGTCAGACATGGAGCTGGGTGTGGTGCTTTTCGCTACTCCCAGGTCCCAGCTTCAAACATCCGGGGCTAGGCATCTCATGAGAGCCAGTGTCCACTCAGTCCAAAGCCAACTGGAAAACTGCCCGGGGGAAACGTGGCTGCAACTGTTCCACCTGCATGAAGAGTCACTAAACCTCACAGCAAGTGTCCTTGACCATGAGGAGACAACCAACCAGCCTACAGGTCCGAACCAGCCTACATGCCAAGGCCAGGGCTGTGGAGAAGATGTCTAGTGGGTCTAGATTCTTTGTTCTGGAAGGGAAGCAACGGATACTCTCTTCCTCCCTTTACTTCACCCTTCATCACCACCCTGGAAATAGAAGCTAATCTTTCATTATCCCTTCAGAAGAGTAAACAGTTCTCCCTCTGGGTAAATAAGGAAGCCACAAAGCATCATCTGAGCCAGAGAACACGGAAGCAGGACGCTCCCTCTGGCTCTGCCAGGACTCCCTTGCTCCTGGCAGCTCCCCGGTGGAACGTTCCCCACTCCTCGGTCAGAAGCATCCAGCTGGCCTCGGGGCTACTCCCTCTGCTCCTTTATTCCTCTCAGTAGAAGCCTTCAAAGCTGAGAGGCCCAGAGCCCTCCAGGGAGGCTGCCCTCGAGCACCAGGAAGCACAGGGCTGGGTCTTCACACTGTTCAGTGGGAACCTCCAAACATGTTTCTGTCCCCCACCTTTCCTTCTTCCTCCCCACTCCCATTTTCTAGAACTGGCCCAAGGCAGGAAACTGAGGGTCAGTCTCTCATGCCCTCCCTCCCTACCTTACCTATTGGCACACTTTTCAGCCCCACCGACTCTGACTACCAGAACGCAAAAGCCACAGCCCCAGGAGAGCCCTGGGGCTCCTGGAGTTTCTGGAACCCTCTCTAGAGTGTGGATGGCCTACAGGGCATCCCCTGTGGGCCCTGCATTATTATAGTGCCCGGATAGTCCTTGCTTCCTCCTCTTCCACCTCCTCACAGCCTGGCTTGCAGTTAGGCTAAAAGTTATGGTTGGCATAAGGTATTTTTATCAGATTAAAATGCTTCATCCCTCTTCCCCCACACAATTGTGTTTCTGTTTGGTGAAGAATACTGAATACCCAACCAAGTGCTTTAAATATCACGGAGTCTGGGAAGGCAGAAGAGTAGAGGGAAGAAGATGGATTCTTAGAACTACTTAGAAATAAACAAGCAAAACAGGAAAGTAGGAAATTCATTTTCAGTGGGCAGGGCCCCAAACAACCTGGTATCATGAGGAGAGATACTTGCTTATTGCTCCCGTCTCTCTCCAGCTGTAGACCTAGGAGAGACAGCCGAGTTGTCTTGAGTCTTGCTTCCTCTAACACATGCCAGAAGATGACCACACTCACTTCTATTCCCTTCTCTTTGGCTAACAACATTAGTACTCTGTTGATTGTGAGTCACTGTGTTCCTTGGGGTGTACAAAAGTCTGGGGATGGGGAGGGCCATGGCTGACAAAAAACATTAATTCCAAGTAGTAGACACAATGGCCCAGTACATACATACCAACAACAGAAGTTTCATGGTACAACATCAGACTCTTACTATGTGTGCTGTGCTGAATTCTATTCTTTTTCTTTTAAGACGCTAGGAAGGATTCCCCCAAGATGGACCTTATAATTATAATTTAACCAATTCATGTGTTAGGAGCTCCAGTTTTAAAATGCTGCTTTACGATCGGGTTGGGAATCATTTCTCGGCCAAGGCTGAGATCAAGGGTACTACAGAACTAAGAAAACAATGACCCATGGGCCAAATCCTGCCCATGGCCCGTTTTGCACCTCCTGCTACCTATTTTTAGTCAGCGTGGGGCCTAAGAATGGTTTTTTTGCATTTTTAAATGGTTCAAAACAACCAAAAGAAGAATAATATTTCTTGTGTGAAATTTATGTGAAATTCACATTTTAGCGTCTGCCAACAACGTTTGGCTGGAACGCAGCCACGCTCATTCACTTCCAGACTGTCTGTGGCTGCTTTCACACCAGAATGTCGGTGCTGAGTGGCTGTGACACAGCCTGTAAGGCCCATGTGGCCTACAATGCTGAGTTCCTGACCCTTCACAGAACAAGTGTGCTGGTGCGTGTTCTAAGGCTCAGATAGGTATACATGGGATTATCTGATTAATTTGTCAAATTGGTCGCCAGAGCTAGGATGTTATAGCTTTACTTCAGTTTGTAGCAGAGGAATCAGCAATATCACTTAAAGAAAGCAAATCATGATTTTTGTTATGAGAACAGAGCCCTTGAGGAGGCTGGGCTACCTTCCTCGGGAAGAAAGAACACAAACAGAATTTCTCAGGGCATGGAGGAGACGGGCCTTCTCACTCCTGTGCTCCCACAGAGGGCAATGAACTAGCTTCGTCAAAGGGCATTTTAATTTTTAATGCTCCTTTCTTACAGAGGCATTTAATTGTGCTGGAAGAGAAAGATTTTTAAAAAGCTGTTCCTTTTGCATTTAGTAATTTACAATCCCAAGCCTGCATTTCCTCCACAAGAAGTCACACCAGGCGGGTCAGAACAAATTTCACTTAAAATTCAAGAAACCAATGTCAGCTGAAAAGGACCCTCAGAGTGGCTGCAAACAAAGGCCTCGTAAAAGGCTAATGCCATTTGTATAGAATTACAGGAAAGAAAGTGAGAGCTGGGGAGGCCCCCGCAGCTTAAGCCGGGGCTTTTGTGAGGCTCCCACTGCCCAGAAAAGAAATCTCCCTGTTAGCATCACAGCCCAGCGTTCTTTGTCCCGTGTAATCAGAGTACTGTGAAAAGTGCCGGGGGTTTAGCCTCTTGGGGCAGAAAAAAGGGGGGAGAAGGAAGAGGTAAGGGAAAAAGTAATCTGATGTTATCACTCAAGCTGGCAGAAAGACAAATGTCAAGATTTTATGGGGGTGGGATGGCCGAGGTGGGCAGTGGACTACCCGACCCAGGGTTGTGCCTGAGGGGGCCAGGCCAATGTGGAGCGTTCGCCAATTGTGTACAGTTGGAACTAATGAGCAGTCGCTGCGGCTGAATAAATGGCCCTTTCTTCCCCCACCTCCGTTCCCACCCAACCCCAGCAGCTCCAGAAACCCCTCGTCTTTGCCTGTCCCAGCTTCAGCCCAGGAATGTGCCATTGGCCACTTTGAAAACTCACACATCTTCCCAACTCCGCTTGCTCGGCCGCCCCCACCCCCCGTGGCCCCATAGCAGCTGGCCTCATGGAGGTCATCATTCTGCTGTTTGGTACCAAAATGGTAGCCAAAGAGCCTTGGTGCTTCCTTGTGGGCAGAGGCAGGAGACCAAGGCTTTCACAGACTCTCATCAGATATGCATACCCCCACGTGGGCAGGACTAAGGAAAACAATGGTGAGGACTGCCCTGCTCTCAGCAGATGGTAGGACCACCCCATACCCCCCACCACCACCCCAGGAGGCAGCCCTACTTCCCCTGTGGCCACAGCAAACAGGAGAGCAGGAAGGAATGCTCAGGGCTGATGATCGCCTAAAGCCCAACTGGCACGGTGGCTCCTCCACCTCTGAGGAGGACGTGTGAGATGACAGCTGAGACAAAAGCTTTCCCCACCCCCCTCTCTGCTGGAAGGTGGGTGACAAAGACAGAGAGCAAACCCCGCCTTTGGGGGCCACAGACAATGGAAGGTGTGAAAGGAAAGTGCAAGTGCCTCTTTCTACTCTGATAGGGGACGCATACACACACATACACGCACACATACACACATGCACCCAAGACACACACACACATGCGCGCGCGCACACACACACACACACACACACACACACACACACCAGTGGTAAGAGGCAGTGAGCATGCCAAGCTTCTAGTCTGATAAGGGTTTATAACAAAAGGGAAAGAAAGCCCACTGCAAGGGTTTCATTTCTACAGGCCCAGCTCTTTGTGTCTCTACCTTGGTATCATTTTCCCATCTGTAAATCAGAAACCTCTACTGGGACTCACCTCAATCATGGAAAATGGAATTGCTTGGACCCTGAAACCATATTCTCACATTGTGTGAAAATCGCCAACTGTCTCAGCAGCAAGTTTCTTTGAGTTCTAAGAACCAGGGGTGCTGTTTACCAGTATTTTTTTTTTTTTTAAGATTACAATTCTGTCATTCATTTTGAGTGAGGAATTTTTGCTGGGAAGGGAAAGCATGTAGCAAAACCTCAGGCTTGCACAAGAGTTTGGAAACACACCTGGACCTGCCGTGCACACAAGTTGAGAGGCCGGCAAACATCTGGGAGAAGGACAGATAGCCTACCTGACCTTCAGGCTGCTGACAGAACCAACCCCCCGATGACTGGCTTTGTTTCAGCAGAATGTTGTTTCTGAGGAACAGGGCGAAAAGTCTTACTTAAAAGTGAAGGCGGTGAGTAAATATAATCACTGTACAAATATTGACTGTCCCACCACACATCAAGTGAAGTGAAGACTTGCCAACACCCTGCTTAATCTAAAATTACATATAAGAACTGCTAGTGTCCAAAAGAATAACCCTTATCTTTTGGAAGAGATGGCAGACGCCTGCAAAACACACATGCTTGGGGGCTTTACCTTGCTGCCCGGACTGAAACCTGCTTCTCCAATAAATGGACAAAAAAGGAGAAGCTCCGTCTGTCAGATTCCCCACACCACAGCCAGAATGCCAGTTAAGAGGTGCCTCTGTCCCCACACTCTCCCAGTTGCCAAATTCACCCTTCTCTGTGGCTATTCTACTTTAAACAACTGCCCACGTCTCCCCCAAATCCCAGAATCTCTCAGGTCGTGTGGCCGGGTGGCCTGGATCATACCCAACCAGGAACACGGAGACTCTGGGCTATCAAACATCCCACTGCTCTGACAGAGGTGTATGTTACCCTTCAAAAAAAAAAAAATCATATAGCCATCAGGAAAAAAGTTCAACTGAAAACATAAAGACTAGAACTACTGGGATTTTTTGTGGGGGAGGGGCAGAGGGAGAAGGAGAGAGAATCCAGTAAGGCTCCACGCCCAGTGTGGAGCCGAATGCTGGGCTCGATCTCACAACCCCAAGATCATGACCTGAGGTGAAGTCAAGAGTCCGACGCTTAACTGACTGAACAACCCAGGGGCCCCTAGAACTACTGGGATTTCGGTCACCAAATCACCAAATGGGTCAAGTGTTTCTCTCCCAGGTGGGGTGGGGTGAGAGTTTGGGGGATGGCGCCCTCTTATTCTCATGGAAGCTCTGACAAGTTCATTCTGTTCCTCCCACTGCTACCACAACGTGCTCATGTGAGTCCTGCTTCCAGCATTGCTGTCCCCAAGGCCCTGACTCAGGGAGCCCTGGCACCCCCTTTCTTAGTAGGGGAGGACCTCTCTCCCCCGCTGGTGAACGTTTCCCAGGACCCCAGCTCCAGCCTTGAACATAACGGCATTGAACAAGCTCACGCAGGGTTTCTTTCCAAATCCTAGCCAGGGATTTTTCCAGATTTCCTGTGGGTGGGCTGTTTTGCTTTTTCTAGGAAGAGAGTCGGGGGAAAAACCCCACCATTCCTTGGGCAGGTTGACTGAATTCTCAAATGTGGTCCCTGAAGTGACGAGTAGTGAAACCATCTTCCTGATAAGGTAAAAACTCCTTGGCGGACTTGAATGGCTTGTGGGAACTTGAATGACAATCACACGTATTTATTCCTCAGAGAGCTGGCAAGTCCAAGACAAGAGCCCAGTGAAAGGGTCGGGGATTCTACCAAACCAGAAACTCACAGGCTGCTTATCGGGACAGAATGGAACCGATCCTTTCTCCCTTCAGGCAAAACACTCCTTTCGGGAGGACTCGGTGATGAATTCAATAGGAAATGTGCATTTGCCAAGAAGCTAGGAAATAAGGGCACTCAGACAGGCTCCCTTCTCCTGCCTCTGGTTCCACAGCACTTTACCTGAAGGCGAATTAGGTGAGGAAAGAAAATCTCAGGAAGTTTGAGATTCTCCTCCTCCCACGTCTCCTCAGCATCTATGTGCCTTGATCACAGCAAACACCGTACAGTGGTCAGTGTCACAGTCATGCCAGAGATTCTGTGCTTCAGTGGCCGGACAATGTCTTTTCACCTTTAGAGCCCCAGCATCCAGCAGGCACTCAATAAATGGTGGATGTACCATCTGTCAGCGGATAAACTGACGCATAAACTGAAACACGGTCTCTGCGTTTTAGAAGATGCCCATTCAGAGTCCAGGGGGGAAAACGAGGAGTTGGAGGGCTTTTGATAATTTCAATTATTCACACTACCTCTAATTTCCTACTAATCAATCAAATAATTAGTGAATGTCTACAGTGGGGAAGGTACTATGCTGAGCCAAGTTACCACGTAATTGACTGCTGAAGCACATAATTCAATGTCATCCTCTTTAATTCATACTTGTCAATTAAGGTGGTGGCTTTGTCAGTTCGTGGGTAGACAAGATGGCGTAATAGAAAAAGTAATGATCGGAGGGCCAGAAGGGTTAGAGCACTGACTTGGCCCCCAAAAGCATGAAGCATTTGCATGCCTTTGTGCCACATGTTTTGTTTGTTTGTTTTCTAAATAGAAAACAGGAAAAATACTGAGGCATCCATTACTGAGCTCATAAAGTGAAAGTGAAAAAAACAAAAACAAAAAAAACCTAAATAAAAACAATGCCTCTGGGCCCATACAACCTGTTAGTATTTAAATCCTTATCTTCGGGTTCTTGTCCTCCAGCAGCTTGGAAATGGTCTTCTTCCTTTGTGGTAACTGCCCTCGCCAATCAAAAAAATAATCTCACTCCCCAATACTGACTAGAATCTCTTCCTCTCTACATTGTAAAAGAACATGAACAGAGAGAGGACCCAACACCATCAATTTCCTTATCGCCAAACTGAAAATGTGAAGTGAGAGCATCAGAGGCAAGAGATGAACTTATTATGCACGGTAGAAGCCTTTGAATTTAGAATAAAAAACAGGAGGAAGACAAACTTGCAAGCTTTCATTTTAGCCCTGACGGAACAGAGCCACGTTATGTCCTGGCTCACCCACTGCGCTCCTCTGCTAAGGCCTGAGGCCACGTTCAATCCTGAGTCCACCCTAACTCTCAAAACTGACATCACACCAGCTCATTCCTTCTATCCCTGTCAACGTGTAGGAGCCTCCCAAACATGAAGCCGAGCTTTAAGAGAGAAAGAAAGAAAAAGGAAGTTCAGAAGAACAAAGACAGTGCAACAGCCCTTATTCTGAGTTTTTTTTTAAAGGACAAAACAGCACCAGACGGCGTTTTAGATGCTGCTGAGGGAGAAGCAGAGATGTA
Organism: Lontra canadensis; assembly: GCF_010015895.1. NCBI lineage: Eukaryota > Metazoa > Chordata > Mammalia > Carnivora > Mustelidae > Lontra > Lontra canadensis. The sequence goes on from NW_022631015.1 coordinate 3,342,732, forward strand.
GTAAAACCAGTGGAAACTCACAGGGAGGAGGAACAGCAATGCAAAACTTCTGGAAACAGTGGGGAGGAGGAAGTCGTGGGGTGAGGATCATACTGTACTGATAAGGCTCTGTTTCTGGGTCTGGGTAGTAGGTCCACAGAGACCTGACATTTGAATTGATTCATAGTTAATCCTAATAAAAGAAATCAAGGTGCAGGTGCTTCTCCTGAGTGCCTTCCCGAAGCCTGCCAGCCACTGGGATGTGGGCCATTGGCTACAGGAACTGCTCGGAAGGACACTCGAGCAACTACACAGCCGAGGGAACCGGCTCATAAAACAACCTAATGGCCAGCAAGGCTCCGGGGTCGCACCCCCAGCCTTCTCAGGAAGGGGAAGCCTCAGGGGTGTGATCCTGGTGGCCCCCCTCACTTCCTCATCTGCTTCTGAAAATACAGCTGACCCTACAGTTAGCCACGCCACGCTACCTTCCCCTGGGCTTCTCCCATTTCTCCCGGCCAACTTTTAGCTCCAGATATAGGCAAGTTTATTTTAGAACGGGGCCTGCAGGCCAGGCCCCCGTGAGTGTGCAACCTCTCTTCCCAAGCCAGGAGCTTTGCTGTAACGGTGCCGTCTCCCTCCTCTCAGCGCAGCATAAGGACTGGCTGGCTTGCCCCCCTGGCTTTGGAGACCAACAGCCTCCCATAATAAGGTGTCCAGTTACGTCCAAGCCCTTCAAAGCAGCTTCAGAGGTGTTATCTCATAGGCCCTCACCAGCTCCTATAAATAGGGATATGAAGTATTACCCCATTTCTAACATAGGAATCGGCCTCCTCAGAAGGTCAGTTCATGGGCACCGTGATGCCAAGTGGTACCTCCAAGAGAGGCACAGATTTCTGGATCCCAACCCCTGGGGCAAGTCCCAGAGGCCGTGGCCGCCCAGACCACATGGACAAAAGATACAATCCAGCCCTGCAGCCTGGAAGGGAAACCCACAACCGAACAAGAAACGTGAAACAAGGCGGGCCCTGCAGGAAAATCTCACATTCTGAGCAGCGCCCACATCACATTCCGGGTCTCAAAGATTCAGTGGTGCTGAAATGCCATGGGAATACTTATCACTGTTTTGGTCAAACAAACCCTCCCTTACCTTAAGCAAAGGTCAAATGCACTGTAAAACCCCCAGAGCAAACAACCAGCTGGGAGGACGGGCCACAGCCTGGGTACAGTCTTTGCTAATAATTACCCAAACAGCCTTCCTATGTAAACACGCGCGGTCCAGCGATGGTGTACTGATCACTCGCCTATAAATCGGCATGAGGAAGTGACTTCAAGCACACAGTAGGTATGTTTTCCTTTGCTTTTTACACACGGCACTAGCCATACGTCTCAACTCTTTAAAAAACTCTGTACACTGTGTTGTTAATGCCTTTCTAAATAGCAAAAAGCATGTCATAAATAAAAATTTACAATCTTTCTTTCCTTTTTTTAACCAAATTGAAATCTCCTTGAGCCTAGCTCCCGTGCCCAGCTCCAGACCCAGAGAAAACACTGAAGATGGGTGAATAAGGGAAAACAGAATGCCGGTGGTACATAATAGATGCGTCGCTATGCACTTATGGAGCAAGGATGACTTCCCAGCCCCCGGGGCTGGCAGTCTGATGGGGGAGACACAGGCTCCCGAGTGGAAGCACAGGCAGGTGTGAGGCCTCCGCTGTGGAGGTGAACCCTGGGGAGACTTCCGCAGAGGGGTCAGCATTTGGCTTTGACCCTGAGGGAGAATGTCAATAGGGTTGTCCTGCCTGGTGGGTGTGGGGGGTGGGGAGGAGAGGGAGCTGAGACAGATGGAGTGAGAGACAACTCCTGGAAAGGGGGATGGCACAGAAGAAGCCTAGGGCACGGGTTTGGTGATCAGCATCACAAAGTCCCCAGGGAGGATTCTGTCATCCAACGACAGGAGCCGTGGGAGCCACAGCCCCCATGTACAAGCAGCCGGCAGGGACCTGCCTTTGTGAGGCCACGAAGGTGCTGGGAGATGTTGCCAGTTCTGCAGGGAAGCTCCGGCCTCCCCTGCCTTCTGTCCTCCCAGCTCCTCTGGGCTGGGCCTCCAGCACCTGCGGTGTTTTCAGGTCAGGTTTGCTGCCCCCTCCTCCGCACCCTGGCACACCCCACTCACTCAGCAGGACGGGACAAGAAGCCCCAGTTAGACAACTGCACAAAGGAACACTCCGGATGACTTCGGTGCCACAGACAGGACAGGTCCTGGCGACTGAGAACAGGATGGGTGCCTGGGAAGGGAGGAGGGCTCCCCGAACCCGTCCCTCTGGGGCAGGGCCAGCAGCAGCATCTCTAGGAGCATCCGCCACCCTTGGGTGGGCAGCAGACCCTGTGAGCCCGGCTGGCCCCGTGGGAGCATTTGGTTCTGTCATCCAGCAGTTCCTCTCAGGTCACACACGTGAACCCCATGTGGATAAGCATCTCAAGTTTAGAACAAAATGGAAAACAAAGAGGATATACAGACCGTCAAGAAGCCCAGGGAAAGGAGCTCCATCTCACTGACCATTAGGGAAATGCAAATCCAAACCACTAGGAGATGGAAGCTCACAGCTGTTAGCCCCAGCAAGTCCACACATACCTGGATATAGACCCCAAATAACGGAAGCAGGGACTCAAAGCATACTTGTACACTCGGGTTCACAGCAGCATCATTCATAGTCGCCAAAAGTGGGGACAACCCAAGTGGCCCCCGGCTAATGAATGGGTAGACAAAATGGGGTACCTAACCTGTAACAGAGGAGTGTTCTCTCTTAAAAAGGAAGGAACTTCTGACACAGGCCATGACACGGACAGACCCTGAGGACGTTACACTTGGTGAAATAAGCCAGTCACGAAAGGATTAATACTGTATGATCCCATTGTCATGAGGTCCCCTAGAGTCGTCAGAACCATAGAGACGGAGACTACGAGGGTGGCTGCCAGGGGCAGGTGGGAGAATGAGGAGTTTGTGTTTAATGGGTGCAGAATTTCAGTTTTGAGAGATGGAGAAGTTCTGGAGATGGATGGTAGTCCAACAATGCAAAGTACTTAATGTCACTGAACAGTCCACCTTAAAATGGTCAAAATGGTAAATTTTATGTTCTGTGTATTTTACCATAATAAAGAAACTCCTCCTCCAAGCAAACAAACAAAAGCCCCCAGAAAACGTAAAGTAGGTGAATCTGCTCTTGGAAACTCTGACCCCTGGGGTCTGTGCCCACCCCAGCCTCCAACCCTACCCACACAAGGATCCTCGTATTGGCCCCTCTTTGCCATTAGGACAATCAGATAAACTCAATCTCCAAGAGGTGGGAGTGTTTCACAGAGCTCGCTGTGTTCCCGATCTCAGTAGTCTGTTCTCTGTCCCATGTGGCTTCAAAATAGAGAATTACATTTGAAGGGTCAGCTTTGGGGCACCAGCTCGGTCATAGGGGAGGTTGCTTCAAGGCCTTTTCGCCTTCTAAGGTCCCCCCTGACGATCTCATTCCACACATCGCTTCCCATAACCCTGCTTCGTGGCTCACCCAAGCCTCAGATGCTGTCCCAGGTACTTGGGAAACAAAGAGGACCAGGAGCTGAGTCCTCCAAGATGGGGTCAGACCAGAGTTGGGGGTGCTCCCAGAGACACCACTGGTGATGGGGGCGTCCTGCCTGGGCCAAGAGCAGGCGGAGGAGGGGGAGCTGAAGGAGGCTTCCCCAGAAGGGGAAGGAGGGGTGCTCTGAGCTGGGAGGAGTACAGTGGGTCAGTAAGGGGAGCGCAGGGAACATGCAAGAGCAGAGGAGTGTGAGGCTGCGGGGACCCCACGTCCAAGCTGCAGAGAGCACCCTATGTTTTATACTTCCATAGTTCACGTATTTTCTATTTCTATGCATTTTATGCGTGCCCCCAAGTTAAATGACTTGAACGACTTGGGACCTGAATCAGCTGGGATTCAGATCAGGGCTTCCTTCCCCCAAAAAAGTCCCGTAACTACATCTCATAAAACATACCCTCTGTATCGCCTTCTTACCAAAATAACAACAACCATCCACAACCAAATGGCACTTTACGAGGGAGGATGCTGGGTCCTCCAAGCCCTTCCTTTTTAAGAAGTTTCAAGATGGTTCCAACATCATTTTTCATCTTTTTAAAAAAGTAGGATAGGGGCGCCTGGGTGGCTCAGTGGGTTAAAGCCTCTGCCTTCAGCTCCGGTCATGATCCCAGGGTCCTGGGATCGAGCCCCGCATTGGTCTCTCTGCTCGGCAGGGAGCCTGCTTCCCCCTCTCTCTCTGCCTGCCTCTCTGCCTACTTGTGATCTCTCTCTCTCTGTGTCAAATAAATAAATAAAATCTTAAATAAAAAAAAAAAGTAGGATGAATTAAATCTGGCCAGTGGATGCTTTGTCCCCCATCCTGTCCTTCTCTGTCATAACTTTGAGTGCCTTGGGTCACTCGTCATCATGGCCAGGTAAGGACCAGCCCGTCACGGTGATGGAGGGGTCCAAAGTTAGCCGCTGGGAGAAGTCACACAGGCCATGGTCCCGAGAGGGAGTGGGGATCCTAGTTCCATCTCCCAAATTTTGGGGTTTGGGTCTCCAGATTTATACTTTTCTCCCCAGTTTCATGAAAGGCAAGGAACTGGACAGATCTCGCCACACCCACCAATCCCTCACTCTCCTCTGAAAGGGCCAGGCACACCGTCTCTACAAAGCACAGGCTTGACAACAGCATGCCCCACGTGATCCAAGAAAAACCCCCAACAGCTTTCTTTCCCAGTATCCTTTCTGTTGAATCGCGCTCATTATTGGGGCACTAAGAAACACAAAGTCATCTCAGTAGATTATAATTCGCTAATGCTGTAAACACTAGTGAAGTGTGACATATGAGCCAATTCCCATGCTAACAGTTAAGAGCATACAGACACAGTTCCTACCCTGGGGGAACTACAGTCGGAGTCAGAAAACACCCCAGATCCAAATATCGCACTGCCTCGTGCTGCCACGCAGAGATCACAGAAACACAGAGGGAACACTTGGTTCACCTTCCTCCGAGTTTCACGTGCAGCCGAGTAAATGATGGGCTCTGGAAACTTCGATCAGGTAAGTATGTGCACACACACGTATACTCAAATAACATCAGTACACATTGTAATCGGGCACTGAAACACCCAAGGAGACCCTTCCTTGACCCAAATAGTTGTTCAACAGGCAAGGGTCTGCTGGGGTGCTCCGAGGGCCTCTCGAGCCAGGCTCTGTGGGATTAGGACTAAGGACTCCCTCCCCGCCAGCCCCCCGAGCCAAAGCTCTAGATCCATCTTTTTAAAGAAGATCGTAGAGGACCCGAGTTCTGGGACCAGGGGGAGATTCCCAATCTGTCATCCATGAATGTGATCTGTCTCTCCACTGCTCAGATGGAACAGTGGAAAACAGCCAGCCCAGCTCTGGGCCCCAGAAGTGTGCAGCACCCCATTACCAGGACAGGAAATCCTAATTAAGTGTAGATGGGAGAGGACCACCAGATCAGGATTTTTGAGGGCAAGGGGAACAGGGCGGTGGGGAAAGTTCTGTACCAGCCTCTGCACGGGCCAGCCTCTCCGTTTCTACGGGTGTGAATGAAATATTAAACAGGCTCAGCCAATTAGCAGCCTTTCAATGATGGATGCTCAGAGGCTGAGGAACTGAGTTTTGATCTGCATTCTCGCTTGACGGCTCAGCACTCAGCCGAGAAGAGTTTCCTATTCTGTTGTTAGCATTCTGTTCACCCCACTTCCCACCGAGCTGGCAGCACTTAGCGGGATCTGTGCCCACCACGGCTTCCGGCGGTCTGTGGCCAGCCGAGGCAGCCTGATCCCTGTGCCTAAAGGAGGTGGCTGGCCTCCCCTCCCTAAGAGAGTCTAACAGGGGCCCCTGACTGCTACTTCCAGGGCCTGTCGTGCAGCCCACCGCCCATAACGTCTGATGAGGTCAGAAACGGGCTCTCCACATACAGCTGAGGACAGAAAGTGTCTTTTTTTTTTTTTTTTTGGCTGTGTTCCAATAAAACTTTATTTACAAAAACAGATGGCGGGCCATAGTTTGCTAATCTCTGCTCCAGAGCAGCAGTGGAAGGGGTCATCTTTAAAGGACAATTGCAGGAAACAGGGTATAGTGCGTGGGAGATGTAGAGATGAGGACCGGATTCAGTGGTTACAAATTGAGGCCAGAATGCCACATTCCTTTCCAGTTTGGAAGGAGTTGTTCAATGACTATTTATTTAGGTTCACATTGTTATGAACAGTAAGAGTGACAGTTGGGCCAGATTAGGAGAAACTTCACTTCTGTGGTTCTTCTAAGATGGGACAATGACAACTACAATTTTCACGGTTTGAAATCTAACAGTTTGACCTCAGTTTTTTTTTTTTTTTCTTAAGGACCCTTTTTCCTTGTTTAAAAAAAAAGTGTGACACACTTAAGCAGTGGCATTTTTCCTGCAACTTGGGTTTCTATTGTTTCAAAACAAACAAAAAAACATAAGCAGTCCCCTCTCCTGTAGGCCAATTTTTTCTTTCTGTGCAGAGCAGCAGGGGAGAAGCTCAGACAGCCCTGTAACATCAGGGTAGATGGCCAGCAGGGGTCTGTGGGGCTCTGTCCCAGGGACCAGGCCACCAGCCAAACAGGACGTATAAGACAAAGCCTGCCTGGGACCCCACAGTCTTCTGCCTCAGGGAGCAGTGATGTCTCTGGGGGCACAGGCTGGGGAGAGGCTGGGAGGGAAGATGGTGAGGGAGAAGGGGGAGGTAGGAACATGGCTCAGGGACTTGGTTCCCTGCTCATTGCCCGGCTGTCCAGGGCTCACCTGGATGAGACAGGCTGCTTGCTGCATGCAGTGAGCCCCAGGCCCAGTGTGGGGACCCGTGGCCATGGCTAGACTAGGACATGGCACCCCCAGCATGGAGGGGCTTGCCTACTCTCTCCCAGCAGAAGGGCACTTTGAAATGAAAACCTAGCACCCAGCCTGGCCCCTCCTTGTTCCAACCACAGTCACATCCCGGCGAGAAAAACATTGGCTGTTCTAGGGGCAGTGGCAGGAGGAGCCCATCTCAGCCTCTGCTCAGGCTCCACCTCAGCAATGACCTCCCTGCCCCCTGCACCTCTTATCCTGGCACACTCAGGGGCACTGGTGTGACATTTCTGAGAGCACACAGGAACATGGGACAGAGCCAGCTACCGCCTAACCCCGTGAGTCATTAGCCACCACCGATGCTCAGAGGACACGCTTCAACTTTAGGCCAAAGATTGGAGTCCGGTCTAAGCAGTGGCCCAGATGGGCGCCAACTTTACCCGGCCTGCCCTGAGGCCCAGGAAGCACAGACCATGGCATGGCCCGACACCCACAGCCTGACATCCACACTGACGTCCGGCTCTCCTGGGACACTTCCATCAGTCCCTCTGGGAGGGGACAAAGGTAAGGCATATACAGAGAAGAACAGCCCACCAGCCACTCTGCACACAAAGCTGCAATATTATCCCACTTGAAGATGAGTGCCAAGTGTTTGGACAAGGCCACTCGCACAGAGCTTTCTAGTTCCGAAAAGCCTTTCCACACATGCAGGCACCTCGGATCCCACGTCACGGGGTAACGTGGAGGAGGCACAATTCTCAGTTTGTATTTTAAGATGCGGAGGATCAGCAGCAAGCCAGCCTAGAATACAAAGCTAAGGAAGGCCTGACTTTGGGACCGGAAGCCACGTTCTCAGACTCCTAGGTTAAGATATTTTCATGCTCAATTCCCTTCTTTAAACAAGAAACACACAATAGTCAGGACTGGGGCTGGTCAAGCACGGTGGGATGGGGTCATGCCTATCCCACGCACCCTGCTCACACTGGGTGAGGACATGCCTGGGTCTGGGACGTGATGGGTTTGGGGTTTAGAAAGGTCACTCTGGCTGTGGAGTAGAGAGCAGATCAGAGGGAGGGCAAAGTTGTTCTGAGTCCCTGGGAGCCAAGGAGAAATGAAAGGAACGACAGAATAAGGTGCAGAGGTCTCCGCTGTGTCACAAGGTGGTGAAGCACTGGTCCCCCATCCTGTTTTCTGGGTCGGGGAGACACGGGAGGAGACAGCACACACCTATCTTGGTACAAAGCTTGGAGAAAGGATAGGACTTCCTGAAACACTGGCTTCGAGATCTGCCCCATCAGTCACCAAGTATTTGTGGCGTCCCCACCGCATGTGCCCGTCCCTGTTTGGGTTCTGCAGACGCAGAGGTGAACGAGGCTGGCAGGAGTACCAGCCCCTGGAGAGTGCACATTCTCTGTTTGATGGCATTTCTGGCATGGAATTCAGCACTAAAGAATACAGATCAAACCTATCACCATAGAACCTGTCTGTGACGGATTTTCTGGAATATGTCCATTAAAAAAACTTCTTTTCTGTTACCGTAAGACAAGTGTTGAGCTGAGGTCCACGGAACTCATTCGGACCTGCTCCCCGAGCAGAACGCCCACCCTAGATATCAGTCTTAGGAGAGTACTAAACCACAGAGCTGACCCCAGCAGGAGCCGCTGTGGCCCTCAGAGCAACGGTAGGCACAGCTTGCTTAATTAAGCAAGTGGCCTCTGCGTCCCACCCCATCCTCTCCTTCAAAAAAACCTCACTGAGATTTGTCAATGTTGCAGCCACCACCCCCGCTATTTCCTCTAGAAGGAAAGGGCAGGGGACATGCTCAAGTCTTAAGCAGCGAGCACACGAGCAGGATCCTTATGACACACAAACACGGCCCCAGGAGCTCCTGATAAGACATCGCGGTCAGCAAACCTTCAGAGAAAGTGCACGTGCAGCTCGAGGGAAATGCTCCCTTCCATGAGGCTTCCTGCTTTCCTGGGCTTCTTGGTGGTCACAGCTGCTCCAGTCTCCTAGGCTTCAGAAAGTCAAAGCACATTTCTTAGGCCATCTGGAAATCAAACTTTCGAGGCAGGAGGAGGGTCCTAGCAGGTGCAGTCAGGTGGCTCTTCAAAGCCTTATCCTTCCGTCGTCATTGAAAGTGTCAACTTCTTTGCGCCCTCATCCCAGGCATTAGTGAGCCGGGCCTGCAAGGGCCTTCCTCTTGCAGGCCTAGGCCCAGGCCTCAGCAGCCCCTGTGGCTAGCTCTGTGGTCATCTCACTCCCCATGCACAGCATGCCCTGCGCCCCCATGGCCACTCCAGCCAGCACTGTGTGCCACCTGGGTCACGGAGAGCAAAAGGACGAGCCAGGAGAGGAAAACATCAGTATTCATCATGTGGAAAGCCCATCACTGGGTTCCAGCGAGGGCAAGGAGACTGCCGATGGGGGGTAGGGGTGGGAAGTCGCGACCACAAGCATCTCAGAAATACGCTTCCCACCCTGGTCCTTCACACCCTGCCGCTCCCACGTGATCCCAGCATCTGGACTCAAGTCAGGCTCCCGTTTCCTGGCCTTCGTGCTCAACCAGAGCTGTGTGCTTTTTGTCCTGGGATCCACAGATGTGTTTTAGGGATAACCATGAATATTCTGTACTTTTATGTGAAACGTGGTGGGCGCATGCGTGCGAGCGTGCGTGTGTGCGAGCCTGTCAGATACACACTTTTCCAGGGGAAGGGCCCGTAGTTTTCAAATTCTCAAAGGGGTCTCTGACCCAAAAAAGATTCAGAAGACTCCAAAGCTCTGCTTTAAAAGGAGCTTTCGTTTCTGTCAAATTGGCCAAATTTCAACCTAAAGTGGGTCAGAGCGATTAAAAGCCGAAAAAAGTCAAAGATGGGCCCTTCAATCGGTAAGATTTCAGGGAAATGAAAACAAACCCTCGGAGGCTATAAATGATGCAAAAGGATTCCAAGGGAAGGAAGGAATCACGGGCCGTGGGGGGAGGGGCACAAGGAGAGGAACCTGGAAAGGAGCCAGGAGCGGTGGAAATAACAAAGGGAAGAAGAGGAAGTTCTGCGAGGGGCTGGGCAGCAATTCCCCTTCAGAGATGGATGCCGTTCATTAGGTGGGCTCCCCAGCAGCTCGCTGATGTCACACATCACTTCCTATTTTTATTTAAACGTACTGAAAAAAAAAATGTGTATACAGCGCAGAAGTCCTGGCATCCCCTCTGGGACCAACCTGCTGACACGTCAGAACCGCTCAGTGATGAGCTAATTAAAATTCTATGGTCTTTCCCAGAGATGGCTCTATTTTTAACCTAATTCTGACTGTCACTTCAAGTGTGAGGTTTACTTTTTTTTTTAAGAAAATACTTTTTTTTTCCTTCTTAATATTCCCATGAAAAATTGAGCTTAGCTGATCACTCCTCCAGCCTCCTTCAAGCATTTCTTCACAGGACACAGAGGGACACTCCAGGCAGAAGGGGACTAATGAAAGCAGGTGAATCCTGTGTCCCACCCCTCAGGTCCTTTATTAAAAACAAAAGACAAACAAAAATTACGACAAGCAAGGACTGTAGTCATCAACTTCCTATCATTTTCTTCCAACCCTATATTCGAGGCAAGCTCCACCTCTCAAATGCTTTCCAAAAGTTCATGTGCAACTTGCTTATTAGAAATAATGGTGGGGGTGTCTGGGTGGCTCAGTGGGTTAAGCCTCTGCCTTCGGTTCAGGTCGTGATCTCTGGGTTCTGGGATCAAGCCCTGCATCAGGCTCTCTGCAAAGCGGGCAGCCTGCTCCCCCCTCTCTCTCTGCTTGCCTACTTGTAATCTCTCTCTGTGTTGAATAAAGAAATAAAATCTTAAAAAAAAAAAAAAAAAGAAAGAATGGTGTAAACATTTGTTTGGGTTCTCAAGTCAAAGTGCTTTCTTTAAAGGCCCTGGCCTAGTCCACATGAGCATTTTAACACAAAGACAGCTGAAATGCTTCAGCCTTTAGATGTGTATGTGTTGAAACAATACTGTTTCAATATCCGAAGTGATTTTCAATGTATCTTAAGCATAACACTTTTCCTGTGAAAATTTCCCTACCATATAGGTATACTTCCATACTCAAGAGAAAAAATAAAAATAAAAACTCAGTACACTGTAACCACCATTAATATTGCTGTGCATCACACTTTTCTTTCAGGAAAAAGAGGTAAGTTATATGAAAACAGATGCAATTTTGTGAGGATGACTGTTAGAGGACAGATTACAGATTTCCCTTAAAAAGCCAAAAGTGTGCTGAACCTCACTTTACAGAACACATGCTTCTACAAAAAAACAAACAGCTTGGTTGGGGAATTTTTTTCTTCTAAACCTATTTTTCCATTGATTTTCTGCCTAAAACTAAAGGTGGTTAGCTACATTTGGAATGCATAAAGTCTTTTTAAATTAGGTTTGGCGGGGGGAGAAATGACTTGAGGGAAAATAAAACAATTATAAATGCCTAAAACAAGTCTTGAAGAATCTCGAATTGGTCCTTGAAGAACTTCAAGTTTTCCCAGGGGGCTGGGAGGGGAGGATTCCTCCCACAAACTTCCACAGGCAGGTGGCTCTCGCTGTTGGTTCTGACTTTGTAGGAAGCTTTCTCCACACAGGTGTCAAGAATGGCACTCTTTCCCAAGATACCTGGGCTCCAGAGAAAACCGGTGTCCAGGTGGTTGAGGAGGGAGGGCTGTAACTGGCGGAGCTAACCAGGCATCAGCCAGCTGTTCCAGATGTTGCAGCTGCAGCCATAGGAAGCTCCCGGGATGCCCCCCATGCGACCTAGCTTCTGCAGTCAGAGGTAGCGGAGCTTCTCACTCACCTCAGCACTCATCACCTGACTGTGGGCCCACAGACCCGACGGCTGGCTCAAACTCCAAGTTGAGCAAGTTCCCACAATGACCTTGAGTGTGCCGATGCTTGCCTCCGTTGTAAACATTTAATGAGTAGGCAACATCGATCATGGTTTAGTTCCAATCATTTGATTGATCTCTTGAAACCAACAAGGCCTTCAAAGCCAGGACATCGAGGATTCATTTCTCCACACACCTGCTGAGGGGTCTTCTGACCGCTGGAACCCCGGGGTCTGCACTTGGCCCTGAGGCAGCTGTACCGTAGGCCTTCCGAGGGTGGACGAGCAACAAGCTGATATGTGTTCAGTTTTCTGAAAACATCTCCTACCCAAGACTCTTTCATCCACCCAGCTGCTCCTGGAATGTGGCCTCCTTCTTAGGAAATCACTTTATTTTATTTATTCTCTAAGAGATACTACAAGGCGAATATGAGCATTTGAAAAAGTGCCTGGGAGAGTCTCTGTAACTGGTTTTCTTCTCCTTGAGCTTATGGACATTTTATTTTGATGTTTATCTGGTGCCATGGTAACCAGCAAGACTCGAGGTTGACGTCTTAGACTGAGGACCGATTATAGAAAGTCAATTTAGCAAGCACTTACTGAGTGCCTACCAAGTATGGAAGATAAAACGATGAGCACGGAACTCTCTTTCCTCTAAAGGACACACATCAGAGTGCAGAGATACACCGGGAGTCGACATATTTTCCCTTCAAAAGCCAAATGGCAAATATTTCAGGCGTTGTGTGCCCATGTGGTTTCTGAAGCACCCCCCGCTGCCACGGTAGTGCAAAAGCTGCCACAGACTGTAAATGGATGAGCAGGGCTGTGTTCCAATAAAACTTTATTAAACAGACACTGAAACTTCCATTTCTCATAATTTCCATGTATCACAAAATACTACTCTTCTTCTGCTGTTTGGTAACCAGTAAAAAATGTAAAAACCAGTCAGAGCTCACAGATCACATTAAAAAGGCAACTGGCCAGAGCTGGCTAATGGGCTGTAGCTTGCAGGCTCTGGATCTGCACTGGCTAGCTTGGGGGTGCGGGGAGGGGGGTGAGAAGGGAAGTTGCCCAGACTTCCCGAGCCTCACTTTGCTCGACTGCCAAGGGTAAGAATCTTTGTCTTGTGAGTTTGAAAAATTAGACACCTAAACAAACAAACAAACAAAACAATAGCTGATCTCCTTCCTGGAGGGGTGTCCTGTTTGAACATGACAAGGACATCGATAATGGCAATGATAACAAACAGTGCTGAACATTTGTTTCCTGCGAGGCGTTGTGTTAAGTGCTACCAACTTCTTTCTACAGTATTTCATCTCATCTATGGTGCTATCGATTCTACGATGTGCCATTCCTGAACATACCACCGAGAAAGAAAAAGCTGCTCGTTAACCTCTGACATGGCACTGAGTATAAGATGTGTTCTGATCTCACAAATGCTGGAGTGTGTGTATGTGAGGGGGCGGGGTATGCACTTTAGAACCGACAGAAACGACATCTCTCTTAAGCCCAGAACTATCCTGTGGCATCTCTCTTAAGCCCAGAGCTATCCTGTGGCATCTCTCTTAAGCCCAGAGCTATCCTGCGGCGAGGTACTACCTAGGACCTAGGTGGGGACTGTGATCATCCCTACTGTACAGAGGAGGAAACTGAGAAACAGTTTCAGCCTCTACAGGAAAAGCTAAAGGTGTCAATGCTTTTTAACCCAGGCAGGTTAACCGGGTCCAGAGTTGAAGCTCAGCCGTGAGTGCTTGAACACTGGGAAGAAGGCTGGAAATCGCTGGCACTTAAAGTATGCAATCCAGGTTGAGCAGTCTGGCACAGAGGAGCTTCCTCCTCGGCGAGAGGACGTAACATCAAGCTAGTCAGTCACGTCCCTTTGGTATTTCCAAGGTGGGTGGTAATGCAGCAAGACATAACGGGAAACAGGAATTCTAAAATGCAGAATAAAAATGGCAAGGCACACTAACATCTAAGCTTGCATAATTCCTCTTAACAGCTGTCCTGGGAATTCTGTCCAGGTCATGGACGGAGCAGGGCAGAGGAGAAAGACAGGGAGAAGTTTCTTATCCTTGAGCTACAGTTTCTTGTGTGAAGGGAATGCTTGGGGTGGAGTCGCAGGCCAGAGGCCAGCCTGCAGCTCTGCCACCCGGGTCTCTCTGATTCCTCTGGGTCTCCCATCCTGGCTGCATGGGGGGGTTGGGGCAGGGATGGCTCAGGATGTGCTCTGGATGCCCAGCTCTGCCGTGCACGGCAGCCGCTGGGAACTGGAAACGCAGCGCAGGGCACTGGATGAAATTCTGTGGGCTCAGAAATTACAGAATAATTTAGGCCAAAATTCTCTTTCAAATTCTGAATGGTTTTTCCCTCAAAAGTTTAACTTCAAATCTCCTTCTCCCTATTATTATTTTATCACCAAATATTAATGAAGTGCTTAAAATATGCTCAAGGGGATGAGATTTCTCTCTTTCCTATGAAGTTCTAATTAGTCAAAAGCTTGCCCAACATGTGGCTTTGGTCTAAGCTGTTGTGCACGAAGGACTCAACACAGACCTGAGACCGCTCTTGTTAGAAAGGTCTCCTTGCCCGGCTGGCCCCTGGCTGGCATCTGGTAACTTGGACTTCAGGAGTCCTACCGTTCCCGAAGGCACAAGCACGGCTCACCACGGCTGCACAGTTTTGTACAGACAATGTGGTTTATGCTGAGCACCTGCTTTCCTTTGGAGAGTCTGGAATTTGGGACGTGCTCAGCAGAGGGTGCCCGTGTGACCAGCCTCCAGGAAAAAGCTTGGGTGCTGGGTCACTAATGAGCTTCCCTGGTAGACAGCATTTATCACGTGTCGTCACGATTCACTGCCGGAGCGATGAAGCGCGTCCTGCGTGACCCCACCGGCAGGGGACTCTGGAAAGCTTGAGCCCGGTTTCCTCTGGACTTCGCCTCATACATTTTTTCCCTTTGCTGATTTTGCTCTGTACCCTTTAGCTGTAATAAATCACAGCCAAACTAGATGCTGGGATGCTGAGTCCTATAAGTCCTAGTGACTCCCCCATCCATCCTGGGGACTCCTGACAAAACCATCCTCAGCCAATTCCCTTGGCAACAGGGCTGGGCCAGGTTTAGGGAGAGGGAGGCCACTCGCCCTACTGATCCTGAAGCACAATCTCTTGGGGAACCAGGAATCCGATGACCTACTGTCCCATTCCATGTTGACCAAGCAGCCATCCCACGCTCAGTGAGATGCTGACCTTGTGATTTATGTCCTTGAAATGTTTAGTCAAGCGCAAGAGAGGATGACGGGGAGAACTATGAGGACAAGGATGATGGCAGGTGGGGGTGATAGGAGCTAAAACTTCCCTGGTGCTTGCCGCGTGCAAGCCACTCCTGAGCACTCATGTAATCCTGAGTCAACTCATGTAATTCCGACAGCAACCCTGGGGGGGGGGGGGCGCTCTTCCTACTTCTGTCCTTACCCATGAGGATGCCTAGCACATCAAGGGCAAGTACTGCCCCAGGTCACAGAACTAGTTAATGGCAACATATCCTCTGGCTTCAGTATCTGAGTTCTGGACTAGCATAAACAGGTTCAATTGTATCCACATCTTTAACAACCATAATATTTGTTACATACCCGCCCAGCATTAAAATTGTGTTGTTGTTTTTTTTAAATGTGTGTGTGTGTGTTTAAAGATTTTATTTATTTATTTGAGAGAGAGAGAGAGAGAGACTGAGAGAGAGAGGCAGAGAGAGCATGGGCAGGGGGACCAGCAGGCAGAGGGAGAAGCAGACTCCCTGCTGAGGAGGGAGCCGGATGTGGATCTCAATCCCAGGACCCTGGGATCATGACCTGAGCTGAAGGCAGATGCTTAATGGACTGAGCCACCCAGGCAACCTGCATTAAAATTATTTGTACGCATGTTTTAATGCCTGTGCTAGACTCTAAGCTGCGTGGCCAGGTTCCTGCCTAGCGCCCCTCTGGTCTCTGCCACGGCACCATACTTGGCCTATGGTAAGCACTCAGATGCACACGGATGGCAGAGAACAAGCATTCCAGAGTGGGAGGGCAGCACAGTCCAGAGCGGCAAGGACAGGTCTCAGGAGGACTGAGGGAGATCTCAAAGGTAAGTTCTGAAGAGTCAGAAGGGAAAAGAGGCAATCCGCACAGCGGTAACAGTATGAGCAGAGGTGGACCCAGCAGTGAGCACCGCGGGGTGAGGACAGCGAGAGACTGGCTGGAGGGAGGGGTGTGCCTTGCTAAAATGGAGTGAAATCCAATGATGACGACCCTGAAAAGTTAGAGTTTCAAACTAATGGGCAGCCAGTGAGCCAGAGTGTGACAGGTTCAAAGGGGAGCAGAAGGGACAGATGGCTTGATGGGCTGGAGCCCCGGAGCACGGTGGAGAGGAGAGAGGATTCCAGATGATGCGATGCCTCCCAGGTATAGTTGTGGCCAGAGCCTGAGACTGAGGGCGGGGCCAAATCTGCTGGGAAGACACACAGGGTTCCGGACAATGCAGCTCATGGGGTGGGGGGCCCTGACCATCTCAGACATTCCCTCCCCCTCTGACTCTTCAGGATTCCAACAGATTTGGGCTGGAATGAGGATGGGAGCTGTGGATTTTAAGAGCCATTCTGAAGAGAGAATGGATGGAATTTGGTCACTAATTACAGCAGCAAGGGTGTCAAAGGTAGGCTCGGGGGACCAAGGGAGTCATGGCGATACAGACAGGAGTAAGGAAGTCTGGGCAGGAAATACAGACATTTTCTATTTCACTCAAAAAATATGTTTTAATACGAATAGTCTTAAGAGCTGTAAGAAGTGAGACTTCAAGGGACAATGAGCTACAAGGAAAAGAAAAAGGCAGAAAAAATTTAAAAGCAAGCCCAAGAGGAAATGATTTAGTTGATAGTTGCTTTATCCACCCCCCATTCATCCTTTAACGTTTCCAGTACGCCTGGCTTCAAAACAAACCACCCCCTGTCAAAATATTGCTTACAACCACTGTAGTTGGGTCTGATTAATTCTCCTGATTCTATCTGAGCACATTCTGTGTTTGGAAACAGAGGGTCAACTACTGACCCTCAGGAAGCTAATTGCTTTCCCACATTTCCTGCCCGGTGACGCAGCCCACTAAGCCATTCGCCACAATGGTGGCGGGGAGCTTTACCGCTGGGGAGCACTGGAGGCCAGCGGGCCAGGGCCCGGGCTCCCAGGATGGCAGAGAGATAGGCTCCGGGGAGGGTGGCTCAGTCCTACCACGCAACCTCTTTTCAGCATGTCATTTACTGCTCCGTGTACGGTCTGTCTCTCCCGGGAGGGTACCTAGAGCCTCAGATGTGTGTACCTGAGCTGCATATACAAAGCTGGTGTTAAATATGACAGGATTTAGCAATGTTGCTAAACGGCCCCCTTCCAGTTAATTATCTTACCTTGAACACATATACTAGGTCACTACTGGCAAAGACCGATTTCTGGTTTAATGGGGCAGAAAGAAGGGATCCAGACAGAAATGTCTATCAACTGTCTTGAGCCTGATTAAAATATTCCCCTTAGAGGAAAGCACATGCCTCTTCTGTGGACTTGAATTTGCCTTTTAAGTAGCTGGTAAACTAGGAAGTTTAAAAGTGGGGATAAATTCATTTGGTGCTGTGTGTATTTCAATTCCATTTCCAGCGAGCATGAGGAAGTCTTTTCTATATTTCGTCTTTGAATACTTTAGAGCCAGATATATTTCCCTGGAAAAACACTGCATTTGGGGTAATAAAGCTTCTGCAGATTTCATCAAACAATTGTGCCAGGGAGAGCAGAGCAGTAACACCACAGCTGGCTTGGGAATACAAACGTTTACTGTGCCCTCTTTTCAGAGTGGCACCCAACAGTGAGAACCCAGACCAAGGACTGGTCACCCAGCCTCCTCCTCTTCCCTCATCCTTTCACGGTCTGATCTGAGCAATTCACATCACCATCACTGTGCCCTGGCCAAGTAAGGCCAGCACCAAATCATGGCGCAAAGTGAGCAGCCCCCCACCCCCAGATTCCTTCTCTTAAGCCAACCTTCTGGAGCCATGTTTAAGCCCCGAGCAGCCCTGCCACCTTCCACTGTCCCCGTACTCATTCTCTGCAGCTGGCATCTGGTGCTGTCACCAAGCTCTTCTTCCACTCAAGAATGTGCCATCTCATCCCTGCCATGAAATAGCTCCAGTCTGCCTTCCTGCAGGACGGTCTGCTCAGCTCTCAACGCTCAAGTCTTTCCCTGCTCCTACGTTTCCATGACTTAGCCACCCTGCACCGATCTTGAATTCATGCATCGTATCACAAATATGTTAGTGTCCGTCACATACGGTTCAGTGTACTTAGCTGCAGTTCACTGTACACACACTGTGCCGGGTCCCTTGGACAAAACCCAGCGGGACGCACATCGACCCTGCAGGCTGGCTGGAGACAGAAGTGACACTGATCAAACAAAAGACAAATCAAGCGGGGCAGGGGCTCAGAGAGTGAGGGGCCCACATGCCTGCTTGGAGGCGGGGAACTGGGGGATCTGTGCAGAAAAAGGGCCTTTTGTGCTCACCTAGGCAGTACGTGTACTGAAACTGGGTGGCACAGAGAAGATCAGTGTGGCCCCTGCATGAGATGACAGGCAAAGTCATGAAGCACTCCGTGTTTTAAAAAAGGAGGAAAAGGGGCACCTGGGTGTCTCAGTTGGTCAGGTGACTGCCTTCGGCTCAGGTCATGATCCCGGGGTCCCGGAATTGGGCCCCACATCAGGTTCCCTGCTCCTCGGGGAGCCTGCTTCTCCCTCTCCCCCTGGCTGTGCTCGCTCTATCTCTCTTGTCAAACAAATAAAATCTTTAAAAAAAAAAAGGAGAAAAGAAAGGCCTTCTGACTTGCCTCAATGAGAAGCAGGTAGAATTTCGAAATGCAAATGGCAGATGGAAGGAAAAGGCATTTCAGGTAGAAGTAAGGGTACAGATGAAGGTGCGGGGAAGAAGGCTGGGAGCAGAGTGAAGAGGGAGTCCAAAGGCAGGACAGCCCTGGGGAAGGCGTGAAAGAGCCCTTCTGCTACTACGACAGCACCTCCTCCAGGGAGGCCTCCATCCTCCTGGTTGGGGCACTTGCCCCCGCAGTGCAACAACTGTGCCTAGACTGCACCAGATGCCTCCTCCTCTCTCTGGTCCATAAGCAACATGAGGATGGGCAGCTCTGCCCCCTTCCCTGGCTTTAGGGTGGTTCACCCCTAGGGCAGCCACACTGTAACCGAGAAGTCAGGCTGTTCCTGCAACTGCAGGTTGCAGCAAACTCAGCTAACCTGCAGAATCAGAGTGAACATGCTGTGTTCTAGAAAGACCCATGGGGGCCCCGAGTCCTACTGGCGAAGGAAGAGGCTAGGGCAGGGGAAGAGTCAGGAGACAACTGAGACAGGCAGGACCTCCTATAGGTGGGGCAGTGGCTCTGGGAAGGAGGTGCGGATGCCTCACACCTGGGGTCCTCTCTCCTGCAGAGAACGCTTGCTCTGGGAGCACCTCAAAGTCCTCCCACGGCCTGCCAGCCCCTCCGACAGCAGGAGATACACCGTCTGCCTGGCTGAGGACATTGCTGGTCAGCAGCTCCCAGGAATGCTTCTACGACCACCCAGTACACACATGTCAGCGCCGGGTGACATCTCCACGGGATGGGTTTACCTGGAAAGCATCAGTGATGGCACACACTAACTCCTGCATGTTTTCAACTCTCTTTAACACTCGGTACTGCTGCTGCTCCAAACAGCCCTTCCAGCCAGGCCTGCACTCCGGAGGGGGTGTGCTGGGAGGGGGTGTGCCGGGAGGCCAGAGGTCAACATGGCGATGGGTCACTGTGGTCATTGGGTGTGCACAGGGAGAATGTGGCCAGTTCTTCCAGGAATTAAAGACCAACTGAACATGAACCCCTCACCCGTGTGTCAGCACTCTGTCCTGCAAAACTTGAGGGGCGCTGAAACAAAACTTTTTATAGACGTCCATTACTGGCATTACTCCTCACGCAAGAAGCTGCCATTTTCCTTGAGAAGCCATCAGTTCTCCTTCCTGTACACATTCCCTGACAGCTCCGACCTCCCTTCACTCTCTGAGGGCCATGAGACTGTTACTCAGAGGTCTCCGTTCTGACTCGGGTGCAGACTCCCTCTGTCTGGCCGTAGGTCCATTCTCTTGACCTCTTGTCCCCAGCAGGTTTTAACAGGAAGGATGAGCTGGGCTGCAGTCTGGGCCCGAAGCTGCAGCTCTAGCAAAGCCCATCTTTATAGGCCGGGCTGGCCTGGGGCCCCCTGCCAGCCTGCCCCCGTCTGCGCTGTTTTCTCCATGATGTAAGTCTGATTCCCTTAATGAGCTCCCTGGAGATGCTCTCCCATACCTGGTTGGCCTCCGAGAGAAGTTCTGCTCTCTCATGCTGCGCGTAGACTGGGGCAGAAATTTACAACATCTTTCTTTTCTACCAAAGGGCCTTAACTGTCTTCTCCCCCAGAGACGCTCTTTCTTCTTGGCAAACGTCTTAGAATCTACTAGATTAGAAGCCCTCTGAGGGAAAGGCCCACTTTTTAATGAGAATCTATACACCTTAAACATCATCAAATGCTCCCTGGGAAAGCTCAGGGTATGCTTCTCATTTTCAAGGATGAAAATTGTCTCTCCTGCTATGGGACGCTGTCAGTGAACCCAAGGACCCCAAGCAGCGAACTCAAGGTATCACACTTGACAGGCGCAGGGGTGGGAGAGGAGAGGGTGGACAGCAGTCCTACTTGGTTCTGGAAATTTTAGCTTCTGTGAAAGAGAAAGGCAAACATACCTCGTGGGGACTGGAACGCTGCCATGTTTCCTTTCCCTCAATATTAAATTTCTCCCACTAATTCTACCCCTGCTCCATATCACCTTGAACACAAGTTGAAAGCCTAAACCTCTGGAGGACATGCTTAAGCCAGAAACTTATGCAATTCCCACTTGAAATCATGCAGCTGGGTGGGCTCAGATTACTGACGACTGCTCCAGCATCCCTCGGTTCCCAGCAGAAGCGTTTCAAAGGGTTCCTGCAGTTTTGTTCATTAGGGATGATGGATAATGTGCATACATTTCCCCAGTGTTTGGAATCTTAGAACAGGGTCAGTTTGAATCTTTGGGGGAGGGGGGCAAGGGAGAGGGAGAGAGAATGCCTGTGTGTGAGCAAAAAAAAGAGAAGACTATCAAAAACATGATGACAGATAAGGGGAGAGAAGGTGAGAGATACAGAAATCCTAAGTGTTCAAGACACAACGGACAGAAAACAGGTTCTGGGCTGGAACAGTGCTTGACAGGTGAACTGAGTACACTGAGTACTTACATGAGAAACCATATGGCCCCCAAAGCCGAAAATAGTTACTGTCTGGCCTGGTACAGAATAAGTTTGCTGCTCTGGTCCTGAGTGCTGCCATAAGGGAGGGTCCAGGGAGCAAAGGCCTCAGCCAATAGGTACCTGTTCAGGGCCAACGGAGTGAATGGTTTGCCCAAACTTGACAAGTTGAGCAGGTTTTGGAAATATTTAGGTGGACGTTGTAAATGAACAGAGGTCATTTTGGGCAAACAGGAGTGATCTGTTGAACACAGCACCTGTACCTGCACTAGCTACCTCCCCTGTAAGGGCAGACACAGTTGCATCAGCCGTGGGCAGAAGGTCTTCCTTTAGACCCCAGGAACAAGGAATTGACAGGAAGAATATCAAGGGAGTAACTTGCATGTACTGGTTAACGTATTTCTATATATCTGTGTCCCCTAACAAGGGTCTGCCAATGAAACAAACATTTCTTGACAGTATCAGAAAATCAGCCATGTTGGTATAAGACTTTGTAAAAAGTCTTACTGAACTGGACCCAAATTTTGGAACTTATTTCTTCTCTACAAAACTCTACACACCCAAGGTCGACGCTAATATTCTCTCACGCTAGTCCTAATTAAAAAAAAAAAAAATTGTACAGACAAGCTGTTTGCAAGGACAGAAAAGGTCTACAGGCTTGTGTGTTAGGCATGAGCTATGTCCTGGGGCAGTTCCAATCAATTCTCCACAATTTCAGAGCCTTACGACACTATAAGTTTATTTCTTGCTCACACTATGTGCCCACTGAGGGTTGGCGGGGGGCTCTGCTCATCACTGTTACTTGGGGTGCGGGTTCAGTGAGCAGATACTATCTTGAATGTTGCTGATTGATGTGTTACAGGCCTTGAAGCTGTCTTCTTGGTAATTAAATGCTCCAGCCCGGAAGGGACATGTCCATTCCGCTCACAGCTCATTGGCCAGAACTAGACACACGGGCCTGCCCCATCTCCAGGGAAATCCTGAAAAAAGGCACCAATGACATCCATAGTTTGTTATGCACGGATCATTCTTTTAAAATGTTTCAAATACACGTCACATGGGAAGACACTGATACGATTTCCCAGCTGCTCTGTGTCCTTAGAGAAATGGCTGACGTCTTGAGACCACTTTCTATGTTAGTTACAGAAGCGCGGAATAGGGCTGACCAAGTCACCTCAGTGTGAGGGGTTTCAGGAACATTCCCCGATAACAGCGTAACAACTGCCAGACTTAAAGCCTCAGGACCAAACCATGAGAAGCAGGGATCTGGCAAAGGGCGGGCACTCTCTGGCTAGACACTGTACAGCGATCCTGGTTCCACCACTTACCAACCAAGCAGCCCTGGTCAAGTGACCTGCCTTCTCCACTTTACTCACCATCTGTGAGGGGGTTCAGTGATAGTACCTTACTCCTCCTTCCACTCTTACAGTGACCTGGGGGAAGGTAACAGTGCCTGGCAGTGCCTGGCGAGCACTGGCTTCTGTCAGTCCTCTTTTCCTTCTCCTCATCATCCAGACTTCGCTCAGCCATATTTCTTTCAAACTAATTTGCTACTGCAATGAGCAAATTACATTCCACAATAATCTTGTGAAGCAGGTGTAAGTATCCCTGCTTAAGTCATGAGAGGACTAGGACTGACTCAGGTTTCAAATCTATCCGTCCGAGGCTGCCTTCTTTCCCTGCAATGCTCTGCTGGTGTGCTCCCCTGTCGTGAATGCAAGGGGGTCCACGTTATTGAAAGGAAAATGACCCAGCCCATGTTGTTCCCCCACTTGTACTCAGAGCTCTCCAAAGAAGCTATTCTGCTCAACCCGACGAGTAGAAGTCAGCGTTTTTCCTCCATCGGGCTATATGTGCTGAGCTTGGCAAAGCTAAGACCCCAACTCTCAGTTCTCTGTTGCAGGGTCTGCCAGGAACCAGGGAAGAAAGGGTTGGGATGGAAGATGGCAAGGTGGGGATCCAAACTCTGTCCCAGCCTGCAACTCAAATATTACGGTAGTATTTTTCCCATGCCTTCAGTCTGTATGTTATATATATACATCATTTATATGTTATATACACGCATGACAACCTCGAAGATGCATTTCGGTCCTAGTCTGTAAGTTGCTACTTTTTCACCTTGACCGTGACCATATCATTTTGCCTTGGGGCCTGATGTTTGTCCTTGTCCATACTAGGCTGGGAGGATCCACCTGGAAGGCCCACAGTGATCAAGCAGCAGTACTGGTCAACAGGTAATTAGACTGTCTGGACCAGTAGGGACGTGTCAGTTCTGCTCACAGCTCATTGGTCAGAACTAGACACAGAACCAGGGAAGTTCCGTAGAGCAGAGGTTGGCACCCTATAGGTTCTGGGC
The DNA here is from genome assembly GCF_010015895.1 of Lontra canadensis. Taxonomy (NCBI): domain Eukaryota; kingdom Metazoa; phylum Chordata; class Mammalia; order Carnivora; family Mustelidae; genus Lontra; species Lontra canadensis. The sequence goes on from NW_022631015.1 coordinate 3,366,174, forward strand.
CAAATTTGACCCAATGCTTATTTTTGTAAACAAAGTGTTACTGGACCGCCCATCTGTTTAAGTATCATTTGTGGCTGCTTTCACACTACAGTGGCAGAGCTGAGTACTTACATGAGAAACCATATGGCCCCCAAAGTCGAAAATAGTTACTGTCTGGCCTGGTACAGAATAAGTTTGCTGAGCTCTGGTCCTGAGTGCTGCCATAAGGGAGGGTCCAGGGAGCAAAGGCCTCAGCCAAGCAAGAAGGGGGTTGTCCTGGGGTGTCTGGGTGGCTCAGTTGGTTAAGCATCTGACTTTTGGTTTCAGCTCAGGTCATGATCTTGGGGTCATGACATTGAGCCCTGCGACGGGGCTCCTTCAGTCAGGAGTCTGCTTAAGGTTCTCTCTCTTCCCTCCCTCGTCCCCTCCCCCAGCGCATGCTTGCACACCCCTCCCCCAATGTGTACATGTGCACACACTCGCTCCCTCTCTCTCTCTAATAAATAAATATATAAAATCTTCAAAAAAAAAAAAAACACAACAAAGAATGAGGTTGTGTTGATTACCATCCACAGGCAAACCCTTAGACCAAAGGGCATAGGGCTCGCTTCACAAATATTTTCTTATGTGCCAGATACTAGGACACAACAGCAAGCAAGATAAACTCAATCTTTGTCCTTTGGGAATTTAAAACTGCGTGTGGGGTTAAAGATGGGGCCTAAGGGAAGGAGAAGGCACAGAAATATGTAAAAAGGCAATGACAGGCCAAATCATGGTGGCACAGTCACACAGCAGTGAAACCCAGGAGCTGTAGCTGTGAAGGTCAACACAGATGTATCTTGGGAGTCATGGGGGGGTGGAAAAAAGCACAGGAAAACATGTGCTGTATGATTTGATTTACCAAAAGCCCCAAGCCAGGCAAAATGAAACGCTGTATTGTTTTTGGATCCCAAAAGACGAGGCAAATTAGAAACAAAAGCAGCGTGAAGAGAATAGCACGGCCAGGCTCACGGTCAGTGGGAGGGTAGCAGGGAGACTGGGATGGCTGTGGAGGGGCTGTTCAGGGCACTTCAAAAGTCACGACCACATATTCCTCTTCTAGAACTGGCTGGTGAGTACACAAAGGTACATGGTGTCAGAATCTTTTCTAGCCGACCTGTATTTCATTAGCCCTTTTATGTCTACTTGATATTGAATCCAAATGAATTTTATAAGTAGAAACAATGCGACAAGTGCTAGGATGCGGTAAGAAAGACCCCAGAGGGTGCTGCGGGCGCACAGTGGAGGGACCGCTAACTCGGATGCCAGGGCCAAGAGAGAATCCCTATGGAAAACGGCACATGTCTCGTGAGGACTGGAGCAAACTTCACCCTGAGAAGAAGCCAGGAAAGAGCCTTCCAGCAAAGAAGAGCCCATGCGAGGGTACAGAGATGCAACAGATTGCAAAGTTTTCAAGGAACTGAAACCAGCAAGTGAAGTGCTGCGTCGGGAAAGCAGGGTTGGCGAGGGTCCCCCTGGGGCCACGCTCGTGAGGCACAGTGAGAAATGTGTACTTTATCCCAAAAGCAACTGGAGCCTTTGAAGGATTTCAGCCAGGGAATGCAGACACACGATCAGAGTTGTCTTGGTATGCTAACACTGGTTTCCTCGGCTAGCCTCAAGTCTCTTCTGGTTGCCGCGGGGCTGAGAACAAGGCCAGTTCCTGTATGTGTGTGGCAACGGCCAACACACCTACTGCTTAAAAAAGTGGAACAAAGACAAGAGGGTGTCAGGCCAAAGTCAGCAGGCGTGTCATTAACACGACAGATGCTGATTGACCATAGACCATGAGAAGCAGAAACACGAAAGTTCTGTGTAGCTCAATTTTTTGTATGTTGAAATGAGTACCAGTGACTAATACAGATAAATGTGAGTGCCCTAGCTGACGATGGCAGAGATGCTCCGTGGTGTCTTTGCAAAGCGAAGCACATGATCCTTCTCTAAAGAATCTCCTACCATATGTCAACGTTATAATAATAGATTCTAATCTATCATTCTCATTTTTTTTTCAAGATTTTCTTTATTTATTTGAGAGAGAGAGAGAGAGAGACGGAGAGAGCAAGCACAAGCAACGGGAATGGCAGGCAGGGGAGAAGCAGACTCCATGAGGAGTGAGGAGCCCAATGTCGGGGTCGATTCCAGGACCCCAGGATCATAACCTGAGCCAAAGGCAGTATCTAAAAATGCCTAATTCTAAAAAATAAAAAAATAAATAGATAAAAAATAAAAATGTTTAATTCTTTAAAAGTATAGGTAAGTAAAGACTAAAACTGCCGTGAGTGCTTTTAAATCACAGCAATGGGAAAAATCAGTTAAAAACCACACTTCTAGGGTGCCTGGGTGGCTCAGTTGGTTAGGTGATTGCTTTTGGCTCAGGTCATGATCCCAGAGGCCTCGGATCGAGTTCTGTATTGGGCTCCCTGCTCAGTGGGGAGTCTCCTTCTCCCTCTGACCCTCTGCCCTCCTGTGCTCACGCTCTCTCATTTTCTCTCTCTCTAATAAATAAATAAAATCTTAAAACACACACACACACACACACACACACACACACACACAACTTCTCTAGTGCAAGAATAAACATGGATATACATGAGGCTACCAAGAAAACAAAAAGTAAGACCAGAAGACAGGTCTTCTGGTTTCATCATCACACCCCCTAGTTCAAACCTGGACCTTAATTACTCAATAATGACCATGCTTTGTCACCTCCTGTTACTTCTGTTGGAAACAATGTCAGTGTCATCTTTTACTTATTAATGCCTACAGCAGGTTAGACCAGATCTCCAAAGATCTTCTCCAAAGGGCACAGTGATGTTAAGAGTTCTCAGTGACCCAGCAACTCTATTTCAGAGCATGGATCTGAAAGCAGTGAAAGCAAGGCCTCAAACCCATGCTCAGACAGCCACGTTCAGAGCAACGGTACTCACAACAGCCCAAAGGTAGCAGAAATCCCAGCGTCCATCCCCAGAGAAACGGTTACACAAAATGTGGTGTGGGCATACCACGGAGCATTCGATATTCCGCCTTAACAAGGAACTTCAGACACAGCCTACATCATGGCCAAACCTTGAAGACCAAGTGAAGAAAGCCAGTCACAAAACGACAAATGCTGAATGATTCCACTGATGTGAGGAACCTGGAGGAGTCAGACTCATGGAGACAGAAAGTACAAGGGTGCGTGCCAGGGTCTAGGGGGAGGCGGCGGGGGAGTTAGTGTTTAACGAGTATAGAATATCAGTTTGGCAAGATGAAGAAGTCCTGAGAAGGAGGGTGGAGACTTCGTACAGGCGGGTGAGTGACTTAATGTCAGTGAGCTGTATGCTTAAATATGGTTATATTGGAAAATTCTAGGTTGTATATATTTTATCACAGTAAAACAAAAAGTTCCAAAACATGGCTGACTTAACTGAGCCACACACAGCTGAGTTTATTACAGACTAGACTTGCCCCGCATTGTTGGATTCAATTGTCTTGGTTCCCTTAAAAGTCTGTGGGTTTTTTGGGGAAGTCCCCCAAGTTCACAGCAAGTGCTTGGCCAGGTCAGGGCACCTTGTCCGTCTAGTTGCGGTGGCCCACACGGTACCCCACACGGGAGCCCACATGAGCATCCGCTACCAGCCTATATGGAAAACTTTAGAAACCCCTGTCCTCAGGGCAAAACATGTCTCAGAGAACACCTGGTCGCCAGGACGGAGAGCTGCCTTAGAGGGGAGGATGCTGTGAGGGCAAATCTGGTCACCTCATTTTTTTCAGTCCATCTTCTCTAAACAGCATCCACAGAATAATCCATTAGGCTGTCAAAACACTGCAGCAAGTGACCCCGCTCTGAGGTCAAGCAGCCTGGGGCCGAATTAAATGCATCGCATGCTAACTGACCCGGTGAGCACACTCCTCCGAAACACTGGTCCCTGCTGGACTCGGAGAAGAGACAGCAATAGTATGTTTTTAGAAGTACCTTTCCTAGGGGGGCCTGGGTGGCTCGGTCGGTTAAGTGTCTGCCTTCGGCTCAGGTCCTGGTCTCAGCGTCCTGGGATGAGTCTCACGTTGGGAATCTACGCTTAGTGGGGAGTCTGCTTCTCATGCTCCAACTCTCCCCCCTGCTCGTGCCCTCTCTCTCTCACATGAATAAATTAAAAAACAATCTTAAAAAAAAAAACAAATAACAAAAACCCAAAACCTTTCCTAGGTCTTTACTTCCTTGGCAAGATGGATTTTTAAATGACTCAGCACAACATTAGCTAGAAACATGACACTGGCATCACCAAGGCTGAGCGACCAACTTAGGTTCAGAAAGCGGGGGAAGGGGAGGGGAGAGAGGTAGGCAGGAAGGGCTGCTGCGGGGGTTGGGAGACGGCCCTAGCAGGCACTGTGGGAGGCAGACAGGCCTCTCAGCTGAAAAGAGAGAAGGAAAAAGAAACACCCACTTGTTTCACGGAAACCATCAACAGAGCCAACATCTATGAACTCTGAAGTGCCCCTTGTAACACATTTCTCCCTATTCCTCCTCCAAAAGTTGGCTTCTTTGAAAAGTCGGGGGAGGGGCTCAGAACAAAGCAGCCACAGGAGGCTCAGGGTCTTTCTGAGAGTCCTGTTCTTAGTGTCACAGAGGAGGCGGGCCAGGGGCTCTGAGGGCCCTTGTTCCCCAGCACCCCACTGGTGGTTGGACACAGCCCCAAAGCCCGAGCGGGCTTTGACGGCCAGTCCTTTTGTTTCCCAGATGAAGCAAGGGCGTCGGCAGGACCCAGCAACCCCACTTGTGGGTACGTGCCCCAAAGAACTGGAAGCAGTGTTTGCTGTGGCGGGATTCCCAACACCCAGGAGATGGAAACAGCCCCAAGACACCGTCACAGACAAATGGGCAAACAAACCGTAGTCTGTACCTGTAAGGGAGTACTACTCAGGCATAAAGAGGAAAGTCGGACACAGGCTACGATACAGGTGAGCCCAGAGGACATTATGCCGAGTGAAATAAGCCAGTCACAAAAGGACACACGCTGGATGAGTCTACTTTTGGGGTCCCTGGTGTCACCAAATTCACTGAGACAGAAAACAGAAAGGCGGTGGCAGGGGCTGGGGTGAGGGCAGAGGGCAACGGGGCATCAGTGTTTACCAGCGACAGAATTTCAGCCGGAAATGGACGGTGCTCATAGTTGCCCAACAACGCGAATGTACTAAACACAGCTGAGCTTCACACTCAGACATGGTTGAGACAATTTTATGCATTTTTTTAACCAGAATTGAAAATTTTTTTAAGTATATGCAAAGAATTGGAGTGTGAACAGAGAAATAAGCTAGTGAATTCGGAGTGGACATCAGGGAAGGCCCCTCTGAGGAGGGAAGAAGGGTGGAGGGCAGAGGTCTCTGGCGTCTTTCATTTCCGATGCTCTCTGACCACCCCACATCTTTACCCTTTCAGGCTATTTTCCGGCCACCCACCCTCCCGCCCCGCCCCATGCAGGTCTGAACCCAGCAGGGGATGGAGCTAAGACATCTCACTGACATTGTGAGGACCTCTGAAGTTCCCCACATGGGCCAGCCATAAGGGGAAAGGGTGCCCTGAGGTCCCAGCCAGCCCCTGGAGACCCACCCGAGGGGCAGGTGTCAGTGCAGAACTGCCTTGCCAGAACAAGTTTCAAAGATCTGCCCCACTGCTGCTCATTCTTGCTAGTGCCGCCAGCTTGAGGTCACTTGTCTCCAAAAGGTCATACTTGGCCAGAAAAAGGGTGAGCTAATGTATGAAAGGGACATCATAATTCTGTGTTTCAGAAACAGGCCCAGTGGGATGAGAGGAACAGACTTCTCCTGGCATCGGTGTTCCCAGGCCAGTTGCCACCAACCGTCTGTGAGCTCATCTGGAACAGTCACCGGCTGAAAGCCACGGCCAGGCGTTAAGGGAATGGGGCTCTCTTGACAATCTCTTGGCCTAAACTAAATCTCACATCCAGCGGACACTGAAGAAAAAAAGGTCTGGAAGAAAAATGCACGACTTCCTAGGAAATTTACAGATGCTCGGCCACCTTAGGTAACTGGCTTCAAATCACAGAACACACGAGTCTGATGTTTAAAGATTCCCTTCCGTGAGAATGGAGAGAGACCTACGCACCTCCTGATTCCCTCTACCTACCTCACTGCCTCTTTCTTCCAGGCCCAAAGCCTAGTCAAGTCCTCATTCAAAACCAACATGTGCAGGCCCAGGACGCCCTTCACGTCTGCAGTAACCTCAGTCCGCAGGCTCTCCATGAGCAAATGTCCTCAGAGCCCAGAGTAAACGTCCTTCTCTCAGGGGGCCAGACTGATGGGGTCTACTTCATGCTCACATGCGGGTTTAAATATCCCCTAAGGAATGATCCAAGCTGAAGGCAGCCCCTACAGCTACGCAAGCTCCAATTCATCGTCCATCTGGATAGAAACTAGGGAGCTGGCCTGTACCCTCACGGGACACTTGCTTGCTTTATTTTCAAAACATTAGTTGCAGGTCCTATGGGCTTAAATAAAATGCTGGCTGTGGGTCAAACCGTTGGCTGGACAGAGTTGGAGCCAAGGACTCTCACATGGACGCTGGAGTCCTGCCTAAAAGCCCCACATGCCAGTATGATTGATCCAATACGTACTGTTGAGATCGGTTCCTGTCTTTAAGCGAATCTGGTCAACCACGTGGATGGAACATAGAAGGACAGTACCTGACCCTTTATAATGATGAAGAGTTTCTCAGACTTACCAGAGACCCCTGATGAGATTGTTTCCATCTTTAGAGATGCCTCACTTCTCCCACAAAAGTTCTTACTGGGTTACTGGTTATCTACTAGGCAGGCACTGTGCGACACAAAGAGGAGGCAAGATCAGCTCTGTCCCCTTGCTCACGGAGCTAGAAGGAAGACAATGGCAACGACCCACATGGAAATCAACTAAAAATGGCAGGAAAGGGAAGATAAGGACCCTATGTCATCATTCATTCTTGACCAGCCCCTAATTTTATGCTCATTGAAACATGATTTGCACACAGACGTCCTCCCTGAGTCACTGAGACCTTATTCTGACTGCTACTAGTTCCCTCATCAATAGTCATGGGACATGGTTGAGCTCACTTTGAAGTCCAGCCAGCTCTTCTGGTGTCCTGTCCGAACCGATCTAGTTCAGGAGGACGTCATGAGAAATCTCGGCACATTACTTCTAGTATCAACAAACAGCTAGATGATAACTTCAGCTGTCCCTTGCGCTCCCCTTTACCATGGGGACACCGAGCACATCCGGCTTCAAGATTTTATAATCCTACAGCCACGTCTCTCCCGTACTACCGCTGCCTAGCTTTCCATCCTGTTTGGGGCGTTCGCTCACCCAACCGACCCACATTTAGATGCCCTTTCTGGCCAGGTACAAAGGACACAGCAGAGAAAAGGAATGATAAGGTCCTACTTTTGTGTAGTCTGCTCTAGAGTGGGTAAATGGTATGCAGGGAAATGCAAATAAATAAACATATTTTCAAGGAGTGGTAGATGTTTAAAACACGGCAGGTGATTCTAAAGGAAATATTTTTTCCCAAAAGAATTTGCATGTGCTGATTGGACAGGTGGTCTGAGAAAGGTGTGCAGAGGTCACGAGTGGAACCACAGTGACAAGACGTGGCTGGGCCCACAGAAGTTGTGGATGGAACAGTTCTGGCGGAGGGAAAGGCTTGCACAAATGATCTTGGGAACAAGGGAGAGAACAGCATGGAAAGAACCAGAAGGTCAGTTTGGCTGGAATACAGCATGGGAGCTGTAGGGTCAGACCACCCAGAACCTTGGCGGCCATGGTGAGGGGTCTACATCGCATGATAAAAGCTGCTGGAAGACGAGGCAAAGACCACCGGTCACCCCCGACCCCTGCTCTCCTCTTCTTCTTGCAGGCAGATTTCTGTACAAAATAAGACCGCACTTCCCAGCCACGCCTGCCATTGTGGGGTGGTGGGGGGCCAGGTTACTGAGCTGTGGCCAGGGGGATGTTCAAAGTGGCACCTACCGGTGCTGGGAAGTGACCTTAATGGGAAGAAGCGTTCCCTCCCCTTCTGTGCCACCCCTCCACTGGCTGGAGTATGGACAGGACGGCCGGGTTAGCAAACACCCTGGTGTCAGCAGACTGTCCCCGTCAGCCCTGGACTGATCACACTGATGGCAGAAATGGACTCCTACATTGTTTAAATCCCTGTTGTTTTGGCTTTCAGTGTTTTACAGTGAGGCTCTCGCTAACTGACACAGAGTGAAGGAGGCAGTAGGTCTGACTCATGTTGTAGAAATATGCCCCTGGTTGTAAGTGAAGAATGAGCTGTAGAGGTTCGGGCAGAAGTGGGCAGACCGGGCAGGAAGTGACTGTGATTATCCAGGCAAGAAGTGAAAGGCTTTCCTCAGGAGGCTTCTGCGGAGGTGGAGAGAGATGCAGGGACTCAGAATACCGTCTGGGGGAAGAGCTGAGGGCCAGGCTGATCACGAGCGAGGGCAGAAGGGGCAACTGGAACACCTCTGCATGGGGGGCGGTTCTCCTCACAGAAACTGGAGAAGACCAGGGAGCAGGAGCTTTGAGCTTGTGGGAAGATGACGGTGCTGTGTCGGCCACAACGGAACTTAAATGCCTATGGACTAGCCACTAGGTAGCTGGACAGATGAGTTTAGAACTTGGCAGGGCAGTCAAAATTGATGATCTAAATCGTACGGAGATGACTCAAGGCCATGTTTCTAGCGGATCACCAGCCACCTGGAGCTATTTAAATTTAACTAATTAAAAGGAACAAAAATTCCAGATTCGGCTCCTCAGTCAGGTTAGCCACATCTCCAGTGTGACTGGTAGTCAGAGCGCTGGCCAGCGCAGGCAGAGAACATGTCTGTCGTTAGAGCAAGTTCTCTCAGAAAGCTCTGGTGCAAACCTCTTTAGAAAGCATTTAAGGGGCACCCAGGTGGCTCAGTCAGTTCAGCGACTGAATCTTGGTGTCACCTCAGGTCATGAACTCAGTGTCACAAAATCGAGCCTCGCGAGCTGGGCTCCATGCTAGCTTGGACTCTGCTTGGGAGTCTCTCCCTCTCTCTCCTTCTGCCCCTCCCCCTGCTCTCTCTCTCTCTCTCTCTCTCTGTGTCTCTCTTCCTCCATCCCTCCGTCCCTCCCTCCAAAATAAATAAATAAAACTTTAAAAAAAGAAATGGTTTATTATGATCGATTCGCCCTGTCTCATGGGATCATGTGTGTGTGAGAACGGGACAGAAAAAAGCCGCCTGCGTTTTCCCATTTGGTTTCCTTTTTCCTTTTTTAACAGAGACACGCAACAGCTTTGTTCCTCCTCGTTTGCCCAAATGCTTCCGGTTCAGGTTTATAAACCGTTCCTCAAAATTTTCAATATTTGAAGACACCACAGGGCTGCATACCTTTTCAGAAGGTTAGTTGTCCTCAGGCTGTCATTTGTTCTTTCATTCCAAGTTATGATCCCCTTTCCAAGGGCGGACAGAAGCGAAGGCGACCCTGCACCCGCCCGAGGTGGCCTCCCCTGCGCCCTGGACGGCCCCCTCTCCCTGCTCCGCACAGACGCTGGAGCGGCCGCGAGGGAGTGGAAGAGCCAACTGTGCAAACATTCGCTTCCACCGTCACAAGACCGAAAGGAAAAATGCCAAAAAGGAGAGCTTGGCAAAACAGCAAAAGAGCAATTATCCCCTGAAGAGAACATGAAATAAGACCCTCCAGTGACCCCACAAAGGAAATGGAAAATCAGATCCAACCTCGAACAGCTCAGCGAACAGCACCGTGTTCTTGGGTAATGATTACAAAGGGAAAAATGGGACTTGGGCTCCGGGGCAGCCCGTGACTTCAGCGTGAGCCTCACTGGCTGGTGCCTTCTGTAATTCCACTAAACCCTTTTAAAGAACGAGATTCATGCAATCCTAGAGTCACAGGATGCTCCCCGATGATTCCAAACTCACGTGAAAGTTCTAAAGCAATCCTGATACGTGGCTCGTAGGCTCTATGTGCGTGAGACTCAAGAAACCATCTAGAACACGAGGAAGCTGCATGAGAATTCCAAAGACCACCATCTTTTCAGTGCCAAAACCGTGAAGGAGAGGAATGGTTTGGGTAAATTTCATTTCTGGGAAGCACAGATCTGGAAGATGAGTTCTCCATGTAACTTCAGCCAGGGATGCCATCGACATCAAAGGGGGAAATTCCTCTGTCAGACTTGTTGGATGGCGCAAACTAGGATTGCCTTCTGGCAGCCCATGGGTCAGGGAGGGAATGAGCCCTAGAGTTATCTCCCCAAAACGGAGAACAAAAAGCGGGTGATGGCTCTCCACTGCCCAAACATCGTGTCCTCTTGGCCTGAGCTCTTTGGGAAAACCTTCCCAGCTCCTCATCGGCTGCATGTCAGCCAGGCCCCCTACCAGAGAGAGGTCATATCCATGCTGGCCAGGCTCCTCAGCGAGAGGGACTGAATTCAGGCTTGGGAAGGTGCTTCCCCTGCAGCATGCTGGAGAGTGAGGCCAGGGAGCCGGAGCAGAAGCTGAACCATGAAAGGGACGGGCGAGAGGGAGCAGGTCTCAGCCAAGCGGTTAGCACAGTAATGAAGTGGGCATGGAGGGCGGCAAGGAGGAGGACAGTGGAGAGTGGGTCACTCCAGTGGGACCACGCTCTAGAACACTGAGTTCTGAAGCAGGGTGGGAGGACTGTGGCCATCTGTGGATGCGTTCTTGGCAGTCTACAAGAATTTAAAAATTCTTCATTTTAGTGTCAATGAAAATCTTAGCCTATATTAACGTAAGCGGACCCTGGCTTATCTAGATGAGTAGTCTGTGACCCAGGGTGGGCCTGAGATGTCTAAGTCCACGTCTGCGTCTGGAAGTACACTCACAAAGGCCAAATGTTACTATGCCAGGCTGTGCAAACGCAGGTTTCGCAGTGGTCTGCAGACAGTGGCAGGAGAACTACGTGGTCATGTGTGTGTGACGGCACATGCACTGGACCTCAGTGGAGCCTGGTGTCAGGCAGAGGACGTGAGTTTTGTCCCTGCCAGCTCTGTAAAGGCCACGTTCATTAGCACAAGAGTCCTGGGAAACAGGCAGCCATGAAGGTTTCCAGTCTCAATTCCCATCATAAATGGATTAAATATCTATTTACTTAATGTTTTAATAATGCCACAGATCTAACTGTATCTTCAAGAGAAGTAGCCAGGTCAGGAAGGCACCTCATTAAGGTGAGAGACTGAGGCATGGTCATGGGCACTGCTGGGATGGGCATTTTGAGCGGTCCGTGAGGGCAAAGCCCACGCATTGTTAACATCGTTTTAGACGGCAAAATTACATGAAAAGGCATCATGTACACTGGAATGTTTCAAGTCCAAATGCCAAAATAGATTAAATATGAAATTAAATTGGAAGCTGTGTCTTTCTGCTATTTAACCCAACAAGGGTGAGCGGTGATTCTGTTTCATGGAAAGACCACCATCCGCCACACGAAAGCACCACAATTAATTTGGATTGTTCTGGCTTTCAAGCTGGTGGTTGTTAACATTTGGCTCTTACAGTTATTTAGAAGTTATAAGAACTAATGCAAACTCCTTATGGGATATTTTGTATACAGTTAAATAATTTTATATTAACATATTTTAAGACAAAGAAAAAGGGGGCTCTTCAAAACGACCCAAGAGTTACAGTCACAGACACTGGAGCCACACACACCTGACTTCCACTCCTGGGGCTCCTTGGACTCCACGGTGGGAACTTGGGCAGTCTTCCTCCCCTACATGTCAGGTTTCCACTCATAAAATGGGAAAGTAATGGTGCCCACGCACAGAATCGTGGGGTGGATGAAATACTTCTATTGCACTTGGCACAGCATCCGTGTACACTGTAAAAGTCCAATAAGTGTTAGTTCCTGCTTAAAGGTCCCGCCAGTGAAATAGATAAGGTCCAGGGAATAGGGACTCAGTTTCCTTATCTGTAAAATGGGGCCATGTAGAATTTACTTTATATAGTTAGTAGGAAATTTAAAATATAGTGTATGGAAGTGTAACTTAGCACAGGATCTGAACTTAGAAAACACTCAATAAATACCTTATTATTGTTATCAAACAATTATCATCACGACCTCCTTTCTCCTTTTTATCACTTAACATCAACATACTATTCAGCTGCCAGCACTACGCTCCCTACATGCCAGGCATGTGCTGGGGGGGGCGCATAGAGGGAGATCAGCATGCAAGGTTCTGCTCAGCTGTTCTGTCTAACCCCTGCTCATCAGAGCTGTGGTTCTTTCTAAAAGGAAAATAGTGAGATTATCTACTTATCCATCCACCGATCCATCCATCCGTCCATCCATCCATCCATCCATTTGACTGAGGGAGTGGTGTAAGCATCTGAGGCCAGCCAAACAGTGAGCAATACCAGGGACCAAGGGCCAGGTGGCCTCCCAGCACCACCTCTCATATACTAAGGTCAGGCAGTCACATGCCCTCCCCAACACACACACACACACACACACGCCAAGAATATTTATCAACTTGGCAAATCATCTGTATGCCCACATGCTGCCCCATCTCAGGAGCCCTTGTCACCTCTACAGTCTGAGCCCAGGGCCTTACACATAAAGACAGCAATGTCAGCTTGACAAATTGCACAGATGTCAGCAAAGAGTAGTCAGAAATTCCAAGTCACACCAGAACTAGCCCAAGTTCTCTCTTTCTTAAGTAAAAGTGCTGTGACAGAGTGCGGGGGCATGTGCTGGGGTAAAAGGAAAGAGCTCTAATTCCTCCCCCGCCCCCACCCTGACCAAGGCTTGGAGAGAGTTCTGAGCCCCTTCCCAGAACTGGCACAGAGCAAAAATCAAGCCCTGATGCTTTCAAAAGGCACAGGTTGGAAGGGACACAAGCACCTTTCGGTTCTTAAAGAACAGGCAGAACGGACTCCGGCTGGACAAAAAGACACAAAGTACCCTTCTCGAGGAGAATCATCAAAGGCCTCATGGAAGGAGGAAGAGACAGAAAACAGCAGAACAGCAGCCCTCAATCAGAGACCCATCATTTTCCCAGCTCTGTGTTCCATGAGGGAGCTCAGAGGGAGCCCCACATGGGGGCTGCCGGAGAAGGGCGCCCGGAGAGGCCCTGCGGTCTCCTTCTGGGGCATCCGGCCCGGCTGTAATTCTGCTCTGGCTCCTCAGACTCCCCGAGACTGGTTTCTATTGGGGCAGAGGGTACAGCTTTAAAGATGCCTAGAGGCCCCGGGAGTCCAACGTTACAGAGCATCACCACGTCCAGAGTCTCGGCCTGCAAGGGCTCCAAACATGGGGGAAGGGAGGACCTGCCCGCCAGGGAGCTTGCCGGGTTCCAGGGAGAAGAGCTGAATGGGTCCCACAGTCTGGGAGTGAGCCTAACTCAGCTCGGCCCAGCCTCAGATGCCTAGTCCCTAAAGGCCCAGATGCTGGGTTTGGGGCTCATTCCTGTGGAAGGAACACTTCTCCAGAGGGGGCAGCGAAACCAACAAAGAAAACCAGGTGCTATCCATCATCTCGCCCCAAATACTGTCCAGTCTTACGCGTTCTTGGACCAGCAACTGGAAGGTGGCGGCTGGACAGCTTGTCCTCCTGAGGAGTCATTTGGGAAGAACAACCAAAAACCTTATGCCATTTCACAGCAAAGCTCCTCATCTTACCCTGATTCACACCTGTCCTGGGAGCAGATGTTTTCACACAAATCCTGTCAAACATGGGAGCTGCCATTGTCCCAACAGGGAGGAAGGTAAATATACTTTCAAAAGGCACAGGTGAGAAGGGACACAAGCCCCTTTCAGCTTCCAAAGACAAGGAGGAGGCCCATGCAGGGGACAGCGATCTGCCCATCCCTGGCAGGCCTCCATAAAGTGTATCTGCTTTGGGGCGTGGAGATGTCATGCCAGAACATGGAGAACAACAGGACCACAACAGGCCAATGGCTGCATTAAGGGACGCAAACAAGCTTCCTGAGCTAACACTTAGAACTACAGAGAAAATGTATACAGGCACTTTTAGGGAAGGGAAAGGGAGAGGTTTTTGGAATATGTGTGAGATAAATCTTGAAAATGGCTACCAGTACTCTACTCTAGTGTCTTTTCTCAACACGTAGTCGGGTACTGGATACTCAGGTACTCACGTCCTTCCCACAAAAGAGACAAGGTCCCTACGTATAATTCATCCAGGAGAATTTTTCCTTTAGTTTATTACCCTCTTCCACTCCCAAAGCAGTTAGGGCTTTTAGAATGTAGGCTATGGAGCTCTGAATGGATGTTACAGGAGAAGCACTTTATTAAGCCAGTCACTGGAGAAATGCTCATGAAGCAGATTCTCGGCCCCTCCGACCTCCAAGTTATCCTCCTATGGGACCCTAAGCTGGGAGACAGCCCCAGGCTGAAGTTCCTCTTTAGCTAAGTTTTCCAAGCTTGCTGTGAGCTCAGAAAGGCCCTCACCTGAGAAGACCCTCCTGGAAGAGAAAAGCGTTGACTGTCCCAACATAGGATGTCTGCTTTCGGCAGAACGGTGGCTGCCACGTGGCAAGGTACAGGCACCCAAGGAGCACGCCCACCATTTCTCTGGGCTGAGGTCTGCTGATGGTGGTCACTGGCATTCCCCTCTGCACCATCCTTCAGAGGTGAGAAAATGGATTGAGTTGTTAAGTCCCCCTGGCCCAAGACCCCAGCGGGGGAGTGGTGAGGCACAGCTCGCAACCCACATTGGGATACCCTCCCAGGGGCTTTTCCACTGCTGATATGTGCTCGCACGTGTGCACAGGAAGGAGGGTGGGTGCGGTCTTCAGACGCTGCCTTCAGTGTGAGCAACACAGCATCATGGGGAGAACAAAACTGCATCTCTAATTCACGGCGGCTCTGAATGCCCAGTTATCGAGCTGGGAAACTGAACTGTTTCAGGTGATTTCGAGGAAAAACAGTCATTACAGATTTGCCTTCCAATTCAATTCTTTCTACCCAATTTTAATGAATATTCACCACTGTTAAAAAGGGATGTTCTTGCACAGCAATGTGGATGTGCTTATTAAGCCACTGAACTGTACACTTAATGGTGAAATGGTAAATTTTACGCTTATGTACATTTAACTATGATTAAAAAAAAGTTATTTTCTTTCTCAAATACTTGACATCAGGATAAGACAATACTCTTGCAGGGAAAACACGAAGTAAAACCTATGCTTGAAATCATGTCAATTACGTTAATCACGAAATTGAACGACAGTTGCTTTTGCCCTCGTTGCCTCTTCCCTACTGGCAATCATTGCTTCATCCAATGGACATTTCTCAATTCTGGTCTTGTGTCATCTGACACCTTGCTCGGCCCCTTCCCTAGCTCCCTGGGCATCAGCCTATTTGGACTTTCCACTCGCTTCTCAGGCTATCCCCTCCCATCTCCCCCAACTGGTTCTTCTACCTCGGCCCATTTATTGCTCATGTTACACAATCTCTGGGTGATCTCAGTTATGCCACAGCCCTTAACTGCGGAGAGATGCCGAGGACATGCAGACCTTGCTCCTGAACTTCTGAAGAGTCACTCATTCACTTGCGGAATCAAGTGCCTTGGCAACCCTGAAGGCACCACCAAGTCATCAGATCTGAACTGAATGTGTCATCTTCCCCTGCCAAACCTGTCAGAGGAAGGGAGTGGCCAGGAGCTTCAAAATCTATAGGACCTGGAATCAGGATGCCTGGGCTGCACCCTAGCCCTACCAGTGGGAGGGATATCCATCCACTTGTCCAAGTTGGTCATCTGTCCCCCGCCCATCCTTCACCTCTCTCTTCAGTTGGCTAGACTGTGGACTGCGTCTCCTTATTTCTCCCTCCTTATGTCCACGGCCTTCCTCAGAATCTTCTTCTTCCTCACCTGGATCCTGCAACAGCCTCCCAGCTTCGAGCTTGGCCTTCTTCCTTGGTCTGCTCTCCTCTGCTGCAGCCCGAGTGATCCCCCAGAGCACATAAAGCTTTGCCTTTCTTGCTGAAGACCCTTCGTGAGCTTGGCAGTGTCCTGGGGTCATGGAGGAGAGGACCTTTGTGTACGGTCCCAGCCTCCTTCCCAACCACAGGACCTAGTGCATACTAGGCTCTCTGGCTTCTGAGCACCCAGTGTAAGCAGCAAACACCCACTCCCCTTGACCCCACCAAACCCATATCCAGGGGTCGCTTTCTAACGCTCTCACTTCAACCAGGGCCTGTCCCTGCATCGTTACCCACTAACCTCTGAGTGTCCCGGAGCACAGGCAGGTGTGTCTGCCTCTGTGTGCCCAGCACCTGACAGTGTCCCTGTAAGGCTCGCAGTGTGCCCCTGTAAGTACTCACCTATTTGCCAAGCGAACGAGTGAAGGAGAAAGTAGTCCTGTGTTTCCAAGGTCACCCAAACCCAAAATATAAACCATCCAAAGCAGTTTTTTCCTGGCATGACACGGTCATACCATCCAAGGGCCACACCCACTTGCCGGGCTTCATGCCCTCCCGCCCAACCCCACTGAAGCACAGCTTAGAATTCAAGAGAAGGTATGGTAGAGACCAGTGGTTTTCCATTTGGTTTGGTGGTTACTGCCATACCATTAGAGCGGTAGTAAATGTTGTCATGGAGGAGCCACAGGGGGTTGGTGGTGGTATTGTTTCCCATCCATGTTCCCCACAAACGGGTCCAGGAAGGGATCGCATGGCTCCCCAGGACGTAGCAGGAAATCCTGTGCCCTGACTTGAGAGCCAGGGAAGACAGAAGCCTACAGATAAAGCAGCTTGTCACTGACGCGGACTCGGTCCACGGCAGAGCGCACACCATCGCTCGGATCTCCCGATTTCCAGACCTTTCTACTTCCCGTTAGTGCGGCGAACTGATATGCTTCAATGGAAGCACCATGAAGATTCCAATATGGGGAAAACCCAGTCCTGAAAGAATCATACACAGCTTTTATAGCATGTTCCACTGCATGGAAAAGGCATTCAAATATTCTAATTTCAAAATGCCAGGTATCAAAATTTCCGTTTTCCCCCCTGATTTGAAAACAAGACTATTTTGCAAATTTAAAACATCCAAAGAAATAGGCGCTCTGAAGCCTACCTATCTTTGGGCAAAATACACATGCTGTCTCGCCCAAACTTCTGGACAGAGGCACACTGGGTTTGTGGGTCTCAATGGCAGCTCTGAGGATGAGCCCCGTGTTCCACCTTCACCTGCAAGGGAGGCGATAACTCCTTACATGCTCTTCAGACATACATTGTATTTTTTTTTCCCCCCAGAGGAAAGTCTCAATATAAACTCAAGTTTGGGCTAACACTTAAGTAGGGGTAGAGAAGTTCATTCATGTTTTACTTGAAGTTTGAGAAAAATTAGTTGTCAGTGGCATTTTCTGGCTCTCTGCTGGACGACTCACCCCTGGAGGGTCAGGCCAATGAGAAGCATGGCCCTGAGTGGCCGCCACGCCATCTGGTCTCCCAGGGACCGGAGCTCACTCACCAGGAGCTTCGACTGACCCAACCCTCTGCGGCTATCCCAGGAGCTATGGTTCCCCTGAGGTGGGGCAGGGGGAAGACAGAGAAGCGGAGGACAAACTCTTCATTACTTCTTCTTTTTTTTTTTTTTCCTTCCGTATATATTAATTCCTTTGCTTTTCAGTCTGCCTGCAGGGTGAGAAAAGCTTCCAGTGAAGAGAGAGTCTGGTGTAGAAACCTCAGCCTGTTCTGATTTCTTAGCTACTCTAGTCTGAACCTGGTAGAAAACTAAAATTCTTCTGAGGCTTAAAAAAAAAAAAAATCATTTGTCAAAGGCTTTTGGTAAACAGTGAATCATTTCCTTGGTGGAAAAAAGCCGTGTCAGTAGAGCTGGTCCCACCAGAAGAACGGGGTGCGGGCTCTCTGTCCTGCTGCTCTGGGGAGGGCCCAGGAATCTGAAGCCAGGGAGAGGTGAGAGAGGAGAGATAAAGGCGATGGTGACCAAGCACTCATTCCCATGAAACCGTCCCTTCACCCAAATGCAGCGCAAATATGTGCTCCCCAGTGAAGTGAGCCACAAGCCAATGGAAAGTCACTTGTACCTGACAGTGGGAATCACCGTTCTTTGCATTCCACAGTTCAGCAACTCACTCTTGGAAGAGTTCTGGCTCCATCCATTTTTTTTTTTTTCCTCTCTCTCAAATGTACAGCGTGACTTTGATGCTTAACAACCCAGCTGACTGAAATATGTTTTGGGGTGTAAGAGTTCAGAAAGACATCAAATTACAGAAATCTGTGCAGGAGTGAGGACGAGTCGCCCTACACCAGCACATTAGGAATTACTCAACCACTTCAGTGAGAGGCTAAACTCATCAGTGCCATGCGAGACGGAGAACACCACCCCACCCACAGCAAACTCAGGACTTTTCCAAGTCTAGTTACCAATTAGACTTGGCTT
Source organism: Lontra canadensis (assembly GCF_010015895.1). Taxonomy (NCBI): domain Eukaryota; kingdom Metazoa; phylum Chordata; class Mammalia; order Carnivora; family Mustelidae; genus Lontra; species Lontra canadensis. Next base: position 3,384,591 of record NW_022631015.1, read on the forward strand.
CTCATTTTGCAAAAGACTCAGGAACTTAGTCGTCTGTGACATTTCTGGTCACTGCTCGATGGTATGTAAAATTTAGGCTGACTGGGTTGAAGGAGGGTTATTATAATGAGAATGTGAAGCTTGGAGAGAAGTTTTCAAGGAAATTGTGCACTGTTGTCAGATCCAAAAACAGAACAAAGAAGTGATGTTCATTCACCCAAAGTAACTAAGATATGGTCTCTGCCAGCAAAAAGGAGTGCTCATTATTTCAGACTGGGGTTTTTGGTGGGGGAAGGTTGTCAATGATGGGAAGGGGGAAGACAGAGATCAAATGAAGAGAGAAACTAGAAAAACTATTTACATTAAGAAAAGAATGTCTCTCTCATAGGACTTATTACATCTAACATCAAATTAAATTAAAAAGCAATAATCTCTCATGGGCTTCTTTTGAAGAAAGATACATCTGAAATGATACTGTGTTTCCCCATCGGTGATGTTATGAGTCTTCATTGGAGAAAGAATTCATACCACAACACATCATGTCAGCCTGTGCGGAGAAGCGACTATTTCTTTAGTCTTTAATAAGTCTTCATTTTCATAATCAAATAAGGAAATGTGATCCACTGATTCTTTTCTCGGTCTGTGGCTCCCTGCCTTTTGCCCAGCAGAGTCAATGTTTTCTCCCCCACCTGTGTGTGTGTGTGTGTGTGTGTGTGTGTGTGTTTCCTGGTCCTGAGGCGAAGAGATACAATGAAGCCACTGACTTAGCCAGTGTGTTTAATTATTTCACTGTCTCTCAATGGCCTCCCAGGCAGACACAAAGCCATCCACCTTTGCTGGTTCTCTCTAGCTCCTGCCAGGGTGCACTCTCCAGCGTGCACCCTGCTTCCGTGTGAAGACTCCTGGGGAAGATGCCAATAATCTCTATTTAATGTCCTAATTGCCCAACCACGTCTCCCTTTGATGCCTTGAAGTTTAAAGGACAGCGTATTTCACTGAAATGCACCTTAGAAAAATTCCAAGGCAGGGGGAAAAAACCTCTGGCAGCCCTGTACGTAGAGCTGAAAACTTTCACAAGTCAGCAGCATTTCACAAAACTAAGAGTCCACCCGCATGGCAGGCTACACGAGAAATAAAATCTGCAGAAATCATTACTTCCCTTGCTTCCATTGCCAAGCACCTGCGGGACTAAAAAAGAATGACCCCCAGATCTCTTCTGAGAAAGTACAAGCCTTTCCAGCAGATGCATTAAGTGAGATTAAAAAAAGACCGTATGGCTGAAGGGGGAGAAAACGTCGGGATCATTAAAAATGCATTTTCCAAATAATCAATGTCCCCAATTTAAAAACTTTTCTTTAGAGTCAATAAAGACTTCGACCCCGTGACCGGGGTTATCAAGACTTTCCTTTAAGCAAAACAAGTTCCTAAGTATGTACTACCCGTGTATAAAACCCTAGCAAGTGCACTAATTTGGAAATTCAGGCGCAGCCTCCCCTACTGACTGGGAGCCTGCCTCTTAACTTCTCATCACCAGTCTCTGTCTTTGCCTAAAATTGCCAGAGATGGGCTATCCCAGCCCAGCACATCTCATACCCTACTCCAATCCCGGCTGCCCCTTACAAATTCATTTCTATAGCTCCTCTGCCATCACCAACCTCCCCCCAATTTATTGTTTCAATACTCCCTCAATGAACTCTAAGTACTCACTAACATCTTTTTGCTTTATTCTAACTTTGTCCCTTTAGATACTGTATTAACTCAGACAGTGGGTGGCAGGTTGATACTTGGAAATTTTCACTGCCATGATATTTGTCAGGATGTTTGACTTGTAATCCCAATTTAAGAAAACATAATTATTTATTTATGCCCTGCTTCATTTCAGAAGAAAAAAAAAAATGTAAGGCTCCTGGCACAAACACACACAGTGAAGTAGCACTTGCATTATGGAAATAGGAAAATGGGACAAAGGAGAAATGAAGGGAGGAAAGTTCGGATGAAATTAGGAGAGAAGCCAGAATTTAAAGCCCAGCTTGTCAGCTCATCATATACACGGCTGGATCCGATTCTAAGTTTTTGAGCTCCTTAGAAGCCAGTGGAAAGACAGAGACTCACTTGTATCAGTGCTGAAACATTATGGTTCGCTGGTCAAACCTGGCCCACCTTCTGTTTCAGTTAAGTAAAGTTTTATTGGCACACAGCCACACCTATTCATTTACATATCATTTATGGTCACTTTCCACCCTATGGTGGCAGAGTCAAGCAGCTGCTGCAGAGACCTGCAAAACCTAAACTGCTTACTCTCTGGCCCTTTCCAGAAATAAGTTCACAGATGACCAGGTTACGGGACTCTGTGCACACAAGATCAAAGCAAAGCAGTTTCCTAGGAGAAAGACACTCTTCAACAGAGAACGTTCTAGCCTAAAGCTCTCACTATGCAATCTCGTGAAAACGCATCCTCAGCTTCTTTTCTCACAGTACCACAGCGATGGGTTTCACAGGGCTGAGGGCATGATGTCACAACGGATGTCAGTGAAACAGTTCTATGTAAGGCGGCAACAAAGCAGGTCAGGAGTAATTCTCTCCAGCTCTGGCTTAAATCAGGGAGAGTTGTGGGGATGGGGGCCAGCCTCGTGCAGCCCTTCCCACCCTCCTTCCTTATCGCCGGCAGACATGGCCAAGGGCTCTGGGTGCCCTCCCGCAGGGAGTCCTGAAGTGTCCTCCAAAGTGTTCTCCATGTTTTCTGGAAGCCTCAGCCAACCACTAGTGGTTGACATGCAAGACAGAACTGGGATGCCATCTTGGCTTCAAGGCAGCTTTCTATCAACACTCTGCCTCTGCATCTGAGATGCGCTGGGCTGGTGACATGGAGATAATGCTCCCTGCCCCATGCCTGAGCGGAGTTCCTCTATTCTGTCCACACGCAGAGCCATCTCCATTAATGGCATACACGAGGATGCGCTGGCCTGACATTGTCCTGTGGGAAGCAGGAGCCCCTCTCAAGGATGCTGCCTGAGGAGAGAACCCATCACACCTGCACATGTGTGGGGCAGGCGAGGGTCTGAGAACACAGCCAGGCCTCTCCTCCGGAAAAGAGCACAGAACCTCCTCCTCCTCCACACACGTGGACCGTGTGCACGGACCATGGGTGGGGGAAGGTGAGGCCAAACATGGGCACTGGCATTTTGTCTGGGAACATTCAAGCCTGATGCCCATGTGGTTGGTTCAAAGAAACAAAACCTCCAAACAGCCATCACCCAGACCCACTGACCTTGAACACATATATTCCTAAAGAACACCTCCCTGCTGGAAACAAGGATTCCAAAATAAATACAAATAAACTGGAAACAGTGATTTCCAAGAAAGGACAATTCAGTTCGGTGTTGGAAGAGGAGGACAGAACCGCCAACTGTAGATTGGGAAGAACACATCTGTCACCTTTCTCTATGCTCATTCCTCCTTTGTGACTAATAAAACGATGTTACAAATTTATTCTACTTCTTTTCTCTACAACCAGGAACAAGCATTCAGGTTACCTGAAAAGTATTACTGAGTCTATAATATGCAAATCTAGGAGAATCAGAACTACTGGGCATTGTCTACATGGGACTCCTACCCATGTTGTCAAAAGTCAAGAAGCAGGCGAAATATATTAAAAATCACTTTACGGTATTCCTAACATCTTCCCACAAGGTAACTGAAAAGTAAAACCAGAAAATAAGTAAAACATCAAGACCTACAACCTTCATCCTCCCCATGAGTTTGTGACTGTTTTAGCAAACACCAGCTACAAAGAAATGAGATATAACCATGCCTGACAAAGGAATTAATATTAGCCAAGAAATGTGTTAGATCAGTGGAGGACATTTTTCTTCACCCTAAAGAGAGCAAATACTAACAAATGCTGAGATTTGCCCATCCAGTACCAATGATGAGGGCTCAAGTCCAGACCATGTAAGGCTACAGGTGGACATGGGAGACTGTTGGGAACATTGGGCTCTACATAAACTTAGAGGAAAAAAAAATGAGAACGACTCCTTAAAGCACCCATGAGAATGCTGAGCCCAGACCCAACAGTAGCGGTACTTGGTATGTTCTGGAACCAACTGCAGAATGTCCGATTATACACTGGATTTGGAAGCGCCCAGAATGTGAACCCAGAAAATTCTGGAGGGAAGCAAAAGCCCCTCCATATCAGCTATGGGCGGACCCCCACGTCTCCAGGCAATTATGTGAACCCTCCATGTCCTTCAGTGAGCCCTGAGCCCGAGCTGAAAACCAGAACAGAGTGTTGGGTGACACTGCTGAGGACCACTGAAGGAACTGCTGAGACCACTGAAGTTTGTGCTTCCAAAAGACTGCGCTCCCAAACCACCAGCACGCAGAGCAATACTGCCAACGAACTTCTTCAAGACAGTTGTGAAGGCTCCTACTTACGTAATGCATACAAGGTAAGAATTATTCCAGCCAGGCAGAATCCTTCAAAGAACCTGAGGGTGCTGAACATTGTCACATTCACGGACAGTGCCACGGTTAGTCCAAAGATCAGAATGAAGATGATGGAAAACAGCAGCACAGGCCGCCGGCCGACCCTGCGTACGGAGAGGGGAGAAAACGAGGAAGCATCATTAGACAGGGCTGCAGTGCTTGACGCTGACCCCAGTATCCAGCCAGCGATCAACAGATGTGGAATGAGTCCTAGATTAAAAGGCTCTGTGGCATCCAGACCCAATCTGGTGGATCTAGGGTGGAGAGGCCCTCTGGGTCAATTCAGCCTAAAACCTTGCTTTGTACAAAAGGGGGCAGCTACCGAATGGAATTGAGAAAGGGACCCAATTCCTCTTTGTAAGTCTGTTTCTGAGGGTAAAGAGGGATGATCCAAGGCAAGAGTAACAAAATCAATAATAACTCCCTGAACACAAACCTTGACACACCCAGCACAAACGTCTTGAGAAATCGCTGACCTTTGGACTTGGCTCCAGAGTCAACACAAACACTGAGCCAAGGCACTTCATTTCCTTTCTCTGGGCTGTTAACTAGTCCTACCTGACCTCCCAGGGAGGCTATCCGAGTCCAGGACCCCACAGCTGCTGACCTGTTTCAGCTACAAGATGAGAAATACTTTTAAAGGGATCACAGACTAAACTAAGAGTCTGAACTTTAACTAAGGAGTGTTGACCTGGAAGTGAAGCCCACCAGGCAGCAAGGGGCTTGGAAAGAACCCGACCAACTATGTTTCAGGAAAGGGCAGCGATCATGCAAGGTTGGCGGGTTACAGAGCGCGCTGGTGCGAGATCAGCGACCACTAGGGGGCGATGTGCTTCTAGGTGTGGCTGGCAGGGCAGAGGGGGTGGTCCCAGAGAATGAGGGGTCACTAGTTGTCCATCCTTCCTAAAGTATCTTTCCACCTTTTCCTTCATCAACTCATGGCGGGGTGGGGGGGAAACTCTCCACCACACAAATTACTATAATAAATCTAGCTTGAACTGGAAGGATAGCTCACAGAAAAACTGGAGTATCTGCCAAGGGGGAAAAAAATCTACATCTGGCACCCCAAACACCTACAGAGTAGCCGTATGGCTTAAACTCGCCTACACATTCTTGTGACAGTCTCACGACAAATAAAAACATAAAGATAGATTCGTGGCCCAGGGCTTGGGATAAGAATGGGGAATGACTGGAAGTGAACACAAGATTTCCCTTCAAGGTGATGGAAATGTTTTACATTTAGAGTGTGGTGATGGTTCCATAGCTCTGTCTACATACTAAAATTCCCTGAATTACACCTTAAGATGGGTGAGCTTTATGGTATGTAAGTTATCTCTCACTAAAGCTGTTAAGAAAGAAGCAAATACTTAGTTACGCATGTCCTGTGAAAGAAACAGATGTAATTTGGAGAAAATTTGGGGGAGGGAACTACAGAGCACAATTTCACTCATTATTTCTTAGGCTTCTAACCAATCTTGTCAGTCACACGGGTTTAGTGAGAGGAGGCCAGGGCTACGAACTCAATGCTGATGTGAGTCAACCCTCTTTTCAGAGTTTTTAGGCATTACTTCTCTTGACTGGTGCTGGGATCCTTAAGCCCTTGTCACAGAAGGTAGTTTTATGCAAACCCAATTCACTTAAAGAAATAAATTTGGAATATGGCTTAGCTGGTCTCTTAAAAACAAAGCTGAGATCTAACTTCTCCATTGTTATTTCCCCTTTCTTGTCTGTAAAATGGGGATCACTGTCTGACTTCACAGTGTTACTGAGATCATTAAGAGAGGTGATGGATATAGGTACAACGCATTCCACAGAGCAAATAGTTAAAGGTTTAGCTCATATGATTCCTCCCTACACGTCTATAGCCTGGATGCCCACCAAACATGGTTTGCCCTTTTCCGATACTTTAGAAAAAACCGTTTTTTTTTTTTTTTTTTTTTTTTTTTTTTAACTTGTAGAAACTGCTCTAAATCTCTCCCTCCCAAATGGTTCCTAACATCAGTAAATAATACAAATTATTTTTAGGAACTAGGGGGCAAACGTCAGGTATGGAGATGTGCAGGTGATGTAGTGAGCACTCAACAAATGTTATGATCATTGGAGTTTTAGCGTGAACTGGCTTCCTTCAGAGCAGAGTCCCCTCAGAGATGACAGACAAAACCACACTCCGAAATCCATGAATGCCGAGGTGGGAGTTAAAGTGGGCCGGGTAGTGGCTCTTATGGCTGTCCATGTCCTACTCCTCAGAGCCTGTGCATATGTTACCCTGCATGGGAGAAATGGGCTCTGCAGCTGCAAAGAAGGTTAAAAACCCTGGGATTAGGTGACGATTCCGGTGGATCCAATCTAAGTACGTGGAAATCCTCTTCCGGCCGCAGGGAACAGAGAGATGGTGACATGAGCAGCAGCTGTCACTGCAGGCTCTGTGGCTAGCTAGGAAAGGGGCCGTGAGCCAAGGAGTGTGGGCAGTCACTGGAAGCTGGAAAAAGTGAGGAAGAGGATTCCTTCCTGGAGCCTCCAGAAATTCAACCCTGCCGGCACCTTGATTTTAGCCTCGTGTGAACTACAGAACCGTAAGTGAATAAATGCAGGCCACCGTGTGTGTGCGAACTCATCACAGTAGCCATAGGGAAATAATAGAGGGTCTCGACAGGAAGGGGATACCCCACTTAAAAAGAGTGATCTGAGGAAATTTCAGTAAAGGGATTAGTTGCAAAAGGCTGGGCAAGCTGTGAGAGAAACCTTGGGGCTGGCAACGGAAACAGGGACGATGGTCTTGGAACTCAGAAAGAGAGGCGTGGTGTGGAGGGGCCGTGAGCAGGAGGCAACCAGCCCCTGGCAGCATTGCAAAGACCCAGCTGGAGACAAAAACGGCCTCCCCACTCTCATCTCTCTCTCTCAGACCTCCAGCTGGTGTTCGCTGCCCATGGCCAGTCTCAGCCAGGAGCTAGAGGGCAAGGGGTCTCCTCTGGCACAGCCTCGAAAGGCCAGGGCCTGGGGCCAGCTGGACAGGGTGCAGAGGGCTCCTGGACGGAGAGGCATGCAACATCCCATAACAGAACCAGTACTGGAGGGAAGGGAGCTCACTCAGCAGGGGCATGGGCGGGGCTGCTCCCTCCCAAACATCTAAGCTAACACGCTATAGGACAGCACAGGACGTATATCCCCAAGCAAGATGTGGGTGAGACACTGAAACTTTTTAAAGAAAAAAGTGTCCCAGGGCCCCTGGCTGGTTCAGCCTATAGAGCATGTGACTGTCGATCTCAGGGTCATGAGTTTGAGCCCCACATTGGGTGCAGAGATTAATTTTTAAAAAAATTATATAAAATAAAAACGTGTCTTACAGGAGTTTCACTATGTGCTGACTTCAGTCTTAGAAACTTAACCTCCGACCTCATCAACTTCCCCATGCCACCATGACACGGGTGCTAATAGCTGTGAGGTCTGGAGTTCCCTCTAAATGTGCTTATTTCCCTTTCGGCATGGCCCTAGCAAGGAGTCAACAGTCAAAAATAAATGAATAAATAAAGGGTGGAAAACACCAAACTTTCAAACTGGAACTAAAGTCCACTCTAGATGTTCCAGCACCGCAGCACACAGCAGGCGGCCCTGCCTCTCTGGGGACCCCCTGCCCACTCACCATGGACCATAGAGGCAACAGCAGCCTCTGGGGACCTAAAGAGAAGACTGCCAACCCCCTCTCCCTTTTGTCCCTGGGCCCGGTGTGTGATCAGGGGTGCCACACAGCAGCTATGCGCAAGAAGTAAGAATTCTCCGGCAAGCCCCTTGGGTCCCCTCCTTCCTTGGGAGCTTTGCTGTCGCTAAAGAAACCTGGCTTAGCTGCCCACCAAAAAAAATTAAATTAGGAAAAAAAAGAAATCACAAAACCAAATTCTGAACAGTTTAAGCCATTATAGATGGATCCATTCATGGAAGTCTGTAGTAACTTTCCCGATGGTGTCACTGAATAAGGACACCCAAGCCTTGGCCAAGTCTGCATCTTTTAGAAAGAAGTGGCATAGATTACATTAGTATCTCTTCCAAACTTATTTCAGTGCAGAATACTGGGAAACAAAAGTCCTCGTGGTTAAAATACTGGAATTAGAGTACGTTTCAGATTAGTATAGGTTGCTCTGAAAACCTGTAAGCTCAAGGATTTGGTTAAAAAAAATAAACTCCTACACTCCCCCGACGTCTCCCCACTGCCGATCTTGCCCCCCCAAAAAAAGAAAAAGAAAAAGAAAAAAAAGTCCCTCCAGGGGGCCCTGGTATAGGTTTTCAGAGGTCACTGACAACTTCTCTGTTGCTGCTCCCAGGGAATGTGTCCTTAAGAAGCATTTACAAATGATGATTAAGCAAATTCTGAACACACAGGAAATCACTTACTTGTAAATGCAAATCAACTCCCAAATAGATGTTTGCTTTTGGGAAGAAACATCCAGAATCTGAGAGTGGTTTCAGAACCTCTGTGCGCCCCATGACCCCCATCCAGGCTCTTGCCAGAGTGCCTCAACCCACTCTGTCAACTAACCAGGGAACAGGGGTAATTGCTGAGCAAAGACACAGATGTAAGGGGTTTGCTCCGAATCACTCTTGGCCCTTGTGAAGTCACTGGGTCCAAGGTGTCCTTAGTCACAGAAAGTTCCTTTAAAGATAAAGAACGTCAAGGTGGGGGAGAGGGGCCGGCTACCCCACACCTTTCTCCTGGAGCAGCCCTGTTACTAGAAACTCCCATGAACACTGGGCGCTGGCCTCCCTGCTCAGACGTGTGCTCACTGAAACCCTCGTGAACACAGGGGGCTGTTGCACACTCGTGAAGAGTGTGACACACTCAGGAGCCACTGGGGTTTGGTTCAAATCTGGACTCTCCAACTTGAAATCTGAGTGAATTTGGGGATTTTTAGTTAGACTTCTGTGCTTCTGTTTTTCCACTGTAAACATACTAAATAGTACCTACTTACCAGGGGTGCTGTGAGGATGGGATATTTTAATGCGTGGAAATGTTTAGCACGGTGCCTGGCAACAATAATCAATCGGGAAGTGGTAGCTGCTAATACTGTTGCCATCGTCATCGTTACTGTTACTGTAACTCTCTTCACAACCCTTCTCTGTATTCCTAACCTTATCACTTTGTCATGAACCACACGCTTCGCTCCAGGCATGAAGAACTCCCTACCCACCCAAGTAAAGCATATTCATTCTCACCTCTGGCCACCACCCTCCCTCTGCCTGCAGTGCCCATCTGTTATCCAAATGCTGTCCACTTGCCAAGGCTCCCCAGGCGCCCTGCAGAAGCGTCTCCTGGCCAAGCCAACTGTAGAACTGTGCCTGTCTGCAATCTGGGTGGTGTTTCGAGATGCCCATCGGCACCGCCCTAACCATTTGGATCATGTGGGTAGAGTCTCTAGCTCATCCCCTCCCCATTTTTTTTGATGCATCTTGTATATCTACTTCTACAGAGCCTTGAACATATGCCCTCAAGCTCTTCCCGACTAAACAATAAACATCAGGAGCAGATGGGGCTGTGGGTTGCATGCAGGTGTTGCTAGATTCTCGCGGCTGGAAAATTACAATGAATTTAAATTCTCCTTGGAAAGGGGTGGTTATATGCACTGGCCAAGGCTCTTAGTTCTGAGTTCTTCAGGTGACGGCTTCCGCCCTCTGTGGCAGCACCAACACTAGGGCCAAGAAAAGACCCGGTAACAGTAAGCTAACACTGACCACTCTTCTTTAGCCAGCAAAGGCTTGCTGTGGCTTCCAAAGGTTCGGGCAGCGGGCACGTTGGTACTCACCAGTCAGCAATGCATCCAGTTATTAGGTAGCCAAAGATTAATCCAACCAGTAAGGAGAACTTAGCGATATGGACCTTCCAGGCATTATCACACACAAGATCCCACTAGAGAGGGGCAAATAGAAAATAAATCAGAGAGAAACATACACAGAGGCCAGCTATAGTTAATCACAAGGGCAATACAATCACTACAGCAAGGGGCAAGACCCCATTCGTAGCACCAAGTCACACATACCATGAAAGACCTCCCTTCAGTGGGTTTGAAATTCTACAATGAGAAAAAGAATTTGCCCACAAAAGGCAGTGTAATGTTTTAGTCCAGGACAGATTATAAATGTCCGCAAGCAGCACCCCAGGAAATGTCGGGGTCATGTGTTCTTCTGTCCCAGCGATCAAAGGGACCGTAACCGAGAAGACTGGACGGTCCCTGTGGCCAGCAGCCCTTCTCACCCACAGAACTGTCACTCGCCCAGAGAACAGAAGACCCTGCCAACTTCTGGCACAGGGGATCGTGACACAAGGCAATGAAAAGCAACTTCTGTGTTTCCATCCCCAAGGCCTCCCCCACACTTTGTGAGAAGTCTTAAACACAAAGTTAACAGTTAATGTTGAAATATCATTTGAAAAGCATTCTTTCTCTCTCTCTCTCTCTCGTAAATGTCCCTTCTGTTTCCCCTTATTCCATTCTAAAGCTATCTGCTCCACCTGAAGGGAAAGCCAATCAATTCATGAATACAACATTTAACTTCTTCTTAAATTCAGTTTTATTGTTCAATAAAAAATAAATAAATAAAACAAGTCTCCAAGTTTTTGTTGTCCTTTTGCAGAAGCAGGAGACAAACCCACATTTGTTCCCTGGAAGTGATGTGTGTCCAAGCGGAAGACCTATGAGGACAGGGTGCTCAGATCCCCAAACAGCTTACATCCTGGCTTCAGAAACAAATGGGCAGGGTCTTGGCTGGTGACACTATGAAGCCTGCAGCCCCCCACCCCATATCACCCCACTGAATGTCCTCCTTCTGGTAGAAATAAGTGGCTAAAGAACTTTAGGTCAGTGGAGATGGGAAGATGCACATCGAGGTAGAGGGGATGGAAATGTCAGAAGCAGGATTTGTTGGGGTGAAACCTGATCTTAGCTTTATCTTACTCAAATTGTCCCCCTGGCCCCTTGTCTGTCCATCTTGAGACCCAGAGTATAATGCAGGGTATCCTTCCAGGGCACTGTAAGCTCTGGTCCTGCTCTCCGTTTTCAAACTTCTGGTAAGCACGATGGAGCACCCCCCCGCCCTCGAGCCTTAGCTGTGGGTCTTGACTTCAACACGCTTCTGCACTGGCCACCACAGACGGAAGCGCCTGGCCTAGACAAAGCCAGAAGGCAGCGTCCTGTCACACCATCCCCCGGACTCCTTGGGACACATATTTGCTCACTGATGCACCCAAGGCAAGTTTGACTTTCCAGATTCCAGAGGCCTGGGGAAAGTAACTTACTCCTCTACCCATCTGCTTCCAGAGGGATGTCCAATGCCAGGCTCGGGAAAAGGAAGGCACAGACTGCATGGGACCCTGTCAACAAAGGGTGGTGCGGGCGTGGTTCTCGTCAAGAATGATTCATGTGTTTGGGGAGCAGGCACTGCTGGTTGCACAGAATCGTAAGAATTCAGATACAGGAGTTCTTCAGAGGGTGAGACTTCTCCTATGTCTACTCCAGTGGTCCTCAAAATGCACTCCAGCGGCTGGCAGCCCCGGCATCACGTGGGAACATGCTGGAAATATAAATTCTTGGGCTCCACCCCAGACACGCAGAGTGAGAACTCCAGGGGTAAGGCACAGGAATGCAGTGTGCAAGACTTCCAGGCGATTCTGGGGCCCGCTTCAAGCCTGGGAACCAGTGGCCAGCCCTGTCCTGCCATTTCCCTGTCACTCAGAAGATGATGAATGAGCTCTGCAGTCCTGGGCTGGGGTTCAACCAACTCTCCACGAGCAGGATGCAGCCAAACATGTGCATGAAACATGCACAACGGTGCTGTTGTCTTGAACTGCAAATGCAGGACTGTACGAGCAGACTGTCAGTGGGCGAATCAATAGTCATCTGTATATTGTTTGTAGGAGTAAATATGTTTTTAAGAAAACACCTTTTAGGGTGGTACCCAGCTTGAGAAATGCAGGTCCTGCCTTCTCATGGGAGTTACAGCACCCTAACTAACTGTGTGTGTCTATCCTGTGTCCCCTGCCATTTCTGGATGGACTGTTCTCCTCTCTGCCCAGCACAGGACCCTGCCCACAAAGTAGTCAGTTCCAAGAATAAGAGCCCCATCTCTAAGCACACCTGGATAACCTGAAAAGAGGTGCTTACAACACCAACACCTGGAATCGTGACCACCCCAATCACGTCACGCGGTCCTGCACCCGGCGTGGCACATTCTTGGCAGGAGAGGGACCTGGTCCCCCGGCTGCCACGGAGGCGGCCACCAGCTGCCGGCTTGGGGTGCAGAGGGGACAAAGAACCACTCGCTCACGCCTCCCCCCAGACTTCCCATTGATGAGTTTATCTGAGGGTAAGGGATGCAAAGAGTACATTATGCTTAGATTAGATGGCCTGGAGACAAAAGAGATTTTAGTGAAAGCATTCAGGGACTTGGGGGGAAATGCCGATACTGTTGTGAGCTCAGCCACGTGAGCAATAACCCTACCTGACCTTGGGCAGCCACAGCTCAATTTAGTTGCTACCTAGTAAGACATCTCGTGGTCACTCATCGCACAACTTCTATCAATTAACAATGCTGGAGTGGAACAAAACAAAATAAAACCGAAAAACAGAGGAGACAGACAGAACTGCTCCCACGGCCAGTGGGGAGAGGAAGCTTGGCCCAAAGTGTCCCCTAGCACTGCTGTTCTCAGCCTCGGGGAGGGGGTGGGGAGCACGGGATAGGGCAGCCAGCTGCGGCCTCCACGGCCTCATTCCCGCACAAGAATAGACAACATCTCTTAAGTCAACAAGCAAACTAACTCTAGGCTTCCCATGATAAGCTTCCTCGTGCCTGGGGATCTGTCTGTAACACCATCCTGGAGGCACATTCTAGAAGCGGGGGAGGGGAGGGCTGGCGGAATCCAGTAGGACAGCCTCCCTTTGTTTGACTTCGACCTCCTGGATTGACAAACATGAGCTGGGAAGACAAAATGTGTTCAGACACAGTAATAGCTCCCAAAGAACGTCAGAAGTATGAGGAAGCTTTGAGATCACCCTTGCCCTTAAAATGTGTTCGCACGCTCCTGATAAGATAGGGCCATTGGCCATTTCACTAAGCAGGGACTAAGAGACTTCTAAAAATCTACAATGTCCACTGGGCTTTGTCTCTGGTGTGACACTTGCCTCTCCAGCCTCTGCACACCACCCCATCAACCACCAAATCCAGAGGATTCTTCCTTTCCAACATATCCCGCACCCACCGCCCGCAGTCCAGCTTCACCCCGAGCAGCCTGACTGAGCTGGACAGGGGAGCGAGGGCATTCCCGCAGTGGGAGCTGGAAGGCTAAAAACACCACTTCCGAACTCCCTCCCAGCTACGTTTCGAATGGGGCTTATGTTCAGGCCATCAGCTGCACACCCCAAGGTAACTTCCAGCAGACCGCCTGGATCTAAGTTTGGGGATGACTTGAATTAGGACGACTGAGCAGCAGGGACCACATGGGACATCCACTCTGCTGTTCAGATCTGCCAGGGCTTGGTCTGGAGGGGGCTCGGCCGTCCTCTTGAGCCAGCGGTTGGAGGGCGACCTCCTGACTCCCTGGCCCCCTCACGGTGACCCGATTCCAGAGGCACGCTAGTCCTGGGGAGTCGTTCTAGGACGCCTTCTGGAGACCCAGCCTGCAGCTCCTCCTGCAGTTTAGTGAATACTGTTTCCCTGTATTCCGTCCCAATCTCCTTAAATACCTAGAGTACCTTGTTATCTGCACGTTGAACCCTTGTTCCTGATTCAAATTCCTTGGGATGGAGCTTGTAGGGTGAGAACAGGATGTGGGCCATGCCACCATTCTCTCTTCCTGAACTCATAGGAGCCTCTCCATGTATTAACTCCAGCCTCCCTCAAATCTATTCCCTACAGAACAATGAAAACAATCTCCTAATTAGGCATGTTAACACTTCATCAGCAGGTTTAACACAACCATAAAAGCGTTAAAGTCGTGGCCCCATTTCATAATCTTAGGCTTGCTCTCTTTGCCATCGTCCCAAGACCAGCGACAGTCTTTGGTGATGCCACAGGACACTTGCCAGCCATGAATAAACAGTGAGACAGATGACCCCAAAAAGTGGTTTCAATTTTAGCTGCATGTGTTCCATTTAAAAAAAAAAAAAAAGCAGAGGTTATGGAAAATCTGGAAATCTGGCAGACCATTTTTCTACCTGTATGGTTTAAGGACAAGCTAAAAGAGAAGAAGTAAAATTTACATTATTTTCAAAGGAATGATCTCACTGCTTGAGTTGCCAGAGTAGAAAAATACTCATCAAGGAAACTAATGAAATTTCCAAAGAAGATGCAAAAATAAATGGGACACAAGGAAAATAACCTTATTTTCAACAAGAATAAACTCTATGATAAAGTAAGTATAAAACAAGAACATAAAAATATTGGAAGAAAGCAGATAACTTGTCCAGCTTTGAAGTGGAAATGAAATCCATAAAGATAAAAACTAAGCAGAATTAAAAAAAAAAACCTACCTAAGGAAAAAATTCAGAGATTTTATAATTTATAATTAATTATATATATAATATATATTATTATATAATTATATAATATATAAAATTATTATATAATTATAAATTTATAATTTATAATATAAATTATAAATATAAATTATATTTATATATTTATATATATTATAAATTTATTATAAAATTATAAATTTATTATATATAATAATATATATTTTATAATCTAGTAGAAGTTTAACTCTTACTACTTAATTACTATTCATTTAAATTATTTAAGTTACACAAATTACTGCTTAAATGATTTATTTAACTTACTAATTGAAACTTCCCACCTTAGGGGTGCCTGGGTGGCTCAGTCAGTTAAGTGTCTGACTCTGGATTTCTGGTCAGGTCATGATCTCAGGGCCCTGAGATCCAGCCCCAAGTCAGACACCATGCTGGGCGTGGAGGCTGCCTCAGATTCTCTCTCTCCCCCTCTGCCCCTCCCCCAGGTCGTGCACACATGTGCATATGCACTCTCTCTCTAAAAAAAAAAAAAAAAAAAATCCAAAAAAACCTTCCATGCACTAAAAATACCATGAACCAAATTATAAAGTTCTCTATTTGTAAATACATTGCAGGGAACCAGAACATGCCAGTTTGGCATAAGGCTCCTTTCGAGCTGAAGGCAACATGAACAGAAAGAAGCCTGCTCGAGAGGTCCTCTGAAAAGAAGAAACTTCTGAGAAAGGAGGACCGCCACAAAGCCCCTCTCCTGGGGAAGTCTTATGGCCGTGAAGGCAGAGTCTGCACAGAGATGGGTCTACAAACAAAACTTAACTAAAATAAACCTGACTTCCATCAGTGTCCCCACGTATTCATCTGCCCACCTTTGCCCACCCCGAACCCCGCCACCCCCACCCCGACCCTCACCAAAAGAGGGTCCTTTGTCTTGTCACATCTCTACAAATTTCCTGTTTTTTGTGAAGATGTTGGATTAGCCTGAATTCTCACACCCCCTTGGGTTCCTCTCCTATGTGTGCACCCTGCATATGTTAATAACCTCGGTTTTTCTCTTGTTAATCTAACTTTTGCCCGTCTAATTTCCAGGGCCCCAGCCACAGAACCTCTCCATCTGCCTTCTGGGTAGGAGAAAAAGTGATTTTCTTACTCCGCAACAATAACCAAAGAGTTAATATCCTTGATATTTAATGAGCATTTATATAACAATACAGACTAATATTCCAACCAGAAATTGGTAAAGCATCCAGTTTACAAAATATGAAACAAATTGGTTAAAAAACGCTTGGGAAATACTCAATTCTACTATTGTACATCAAAGTACAATATTTTGTTTTAAAAAAAATTTTTTTTTAATCTCCCAAAGATGTAGAAGAAACACAGAGGTACAGATCTGTACTAGGAGTGTAAACTAGACACTGTGTTTCTGGAAGGCAGTTTAACAATACACATCACATTACTTCAAACAGTGTACTCTCTATCCCAGCAATTCCTCTTCTTGGAACTTTTTCCAAGGAAATGATCAGAGATGGACACAGAGACCCCAGTGCCATGATGTTCCCTGGTTATTAACTTATAAGAATAAAAAGTGGTAACTTGACTAAATGTGCAGAGATACTATACTTCCATTAAGAATTTTGCTTTTGAGGGGCGCCTGGGTGGCTCAGTCAGTTAAGTGTCTGCCTTCAGCTCAGGTCATGATTCCAGGGTCCTGGGATTGAGCCCCACGTCGGGCTCCCTGCTCAGTAGGGAGCCTGCTTCTCCCTCTTCCTCTGCTCTTCTACCTGCTTGTGCTCACTCTCGTTCTCTCTCTCTTTCTCAAATAAATATTTTAAAAAATTTTTGCTTTTGATATACACAATATTACTCAACTATAAAAAAAATGAGATCTTGCCACTTGTGACAACATAGATGGCCCTCGAGGATCTCATACCAAGTGAAATAGGTCAAAGAAAAATACCATATAATTTCACTTATATGTGGAATCTAAATATAACACAGGTGAATGAACAAACAGACTCAGAAACAGACTCAGAAACGCAGAGAACAAACTGTGGTGGCTGCCAAAAGGGACAGGGGAGGGGGATGGGTGGAATAAGTGAAGGGGCTTAAGAGGTACAAACTTCCAGGTAGAAAATAAATAAGTCACGTGAATGGAAAGTATGGCATAAGGAACACAGCCGAAAATATTGTAATAATGGTGTATGATGACAGATGGTAACTGCACTCACGCTGATGGGCACTGAGTAGTATAGACTTGCTAAATCACTGCTGTACTCCTGAAACTGACCTAACACCGTATGTCAACCTCTACTTCAATTAAAACAAAAGCTGCCTTTGGAAACTAATGATTAAGAAAAACGCTCATGATGTCATGGCATGAGAAAACCTCAGAATAAAAACAAAAACACAAAACACAAAAACCAGTGAATAGAAGAGATATTCATGTATATGGGGAAATCGTCAGAAAAAACTATTTAAAGCGATTGTCTCTGGAAGGTGGAATTAAAACTGAGTTTTATTAATTAATTTAGACAGGTGTTTTCTTTCTTTTTTAAAATTAATTAATTTGACACAGAGAAAGAGAGTGACAGAGTGAAGGCAGATGGAGAGGGAGAGAGAGCACCCAAGCAGACTCCCCGCTGGGCACGGAGTCCCAAGCAGGGCTCCATCCCAGGATCCGGAGATCATGAATGGAGCCGAAAGCAAGAGTCGGCCGTTACCCAGCTGAGCTACCCAGGTGCCCCAAGACTGAGTTTTATTTTTGAGTTTGTATTTTTCTTGACTTTTTCAAACTTTCTACAACTAATCTACAAACTGTATAATGAGAGAAAAAATATAGGTAAATATATATATGCCCATGGCGGCAGGTGGAATGGGTGGAGATGAGGGTTAAGACAAAAATCATTAAAAATGACAAATAACCCTTTTCAAGGATATTCATTTTAATACAATCTAAAAACTTAAGCCTAGAGGAAGTTTGTTTGGAACCCGACTTGAAAGAAACCACATCTTCAGAGCCTAAAGTTTACTTATGTTAATGTGTATTGACTAAAGCCAAAAAAAAAAAAAAAAAGTTTCTTAGAAATTGGAAAAAGAAAATTTTCCCCAAGTCTCATCTCTTGTAGTGGAGATCCCCCTCTGAGCCCGCTCTGTTAGAAACCACAGGCTTTCACAGATCCCACTGCAAGTCCTCTGTGCTAAACCTGAGGACAGTCAATTGAGATAAAAGGAAACACTCCTGCTCAGCACTACAAAGGGGATAATGCCACTTAAAATTTAGGAAGCTTAAACAAACCTCCTGAGTTGTAGGAATTTAGAGAAATATAAGGTCAGCATTGTTCTGCCACCTCCACCCCACCCCCGCCCCTACCACCAAAACATGAACCTCTATTTTCTCTACCAGGGATTGGCCATCTCCACATTTCCTAACTGAAAACAACAGGAATGTGCAAGAGCACACACGTCCACCTGCAAGACTAGTCCCAGATGGACAAGAGAAACACGCTACGTGAGCCAGACTCATAAACACATTAGCTACGTTTAGACAGCCTATGCTACCTTGTGTAAGTATTTTTTTTAATCTAGCAGTACATGGATTTATTTTTCCCTAAAAAGACTCCATCAAAATTCAAGATATGCTGCATGTTTTGAAAACCCCAAATTGCTCTCTGCTTTTTGCCTCTAAGCTCATCCTCCAATTTTAGGAGATTCACTGTCAACAGTAGCCAAAACAACTGCCAATTCAAGTTGGCATCATTGCAAGCTTCCTTGAATGACATAATGAAGGCCCTTGCCAGGTACTCTGGAAGATTTTTTTTTTTTTCAGTTTTGTTTCTCTGTTTTCCATTAATTGCTACTCAAACTGCTCTTCAGCTTTCTTTTTGTTTCTGAACTTAGTGCCAAGAAAACCGAACGTGGCCTGTTGAAGGAAACCGTGGTACCAGAAGTCTGTTGCAAGACCGTTCATGGAGGTGTAGGACGCGCTTAGCCTAGAAATCCCGCATTCCCTGTCCTTTGCAGGAAACCCATCCCAAACCACAGCACTGAAGCTGGTTACACTTCTTAAACTTCGCAATGCCCCATTTCTGATGAATATAGTAATTTTAGATTCATTCTAACCCTCACGTGGTGATCTTGGTCTTGTTTCTTTGGGGTTTTTTTGCAATGACAACTGTGACTGCGGGCGGTCCTTCTGCTGTCACCTTCCCTGGAAGAGAGCAGGAAGCTACAATGCTTCAGCTGTTCATAACTGGGGGCTTCCCCGGTTCCTCCTGAATTTCACCATTTTTAAAGGGCTAGAAATAGAAAATTTCTGCCGAAGAGGATTTTAAAAGGAGACGGGAAAATAACCACCTGCACAGGCCCATAGTAGCTGAGGTAGGATCGTCTACGGGAGATGCTAAATTTCTCCTGGACTTTTTCTTGAAGGAAATACAGATATGTATTATTCTAAGAGGAGGTTTACATTATTGAATGTTCTTATTCATTTGGTATAATGCCCTCTATGGCATTTGGGGAAACGAATATATACCCCCACAAGGCAGCAGAGATTATAAATAAGTAATGCCCTTCTATCAACCAAAACCTTGGAGAGTCTTTCCAAATTCTGCAATGCATACTTTACTAATGGCCCTCACCAACTACCTCTAAAAAGAGAAATTAAGAGTAAGCCCTATAAATTAAAGAGGCCTGTTGCAAAACCAGCAGGCAAAAAAGAAAACTCCCCACAGTTCTAAGCATTAATTAGGAGGAACTATTAATGTCCTTCGAGCACGCTAACATATACTAAGGAACAGGAAGAATTTTAACTTGAAAAATTAAAAAGTCGCTTCGTACGTGACTAGAGGATATCTTTTAGTAGGATATAATGTATGAGCAAAACTTGGACTATAACATTAACATTTAAAATAGCTCCACTAATTCTGGAAGGAGCCAAGCATGGAAAACTTTTGACGGTAGGATCAGGGAACCTTTAGAATGAGAAGAATTTGATGACCCAGGTGATCCATCACTGAAGAATTCAGAGGCTAAAGGAAAATCATCTTCCACTTGCTGCACACAAATGCCTCAATCCCTTCCCACCGGCTGGCAGGCTCTGATCTGACTTAACACAGGCCTGTTAATTCCCTTTTTGACCTGAGTTGCCCCTCACCTCCCATTCACATGCCTGCCCCACCCCGCTTGCCCTCCCTTGCCGTGGTCCAGCCACGTCAGAGCACCCGCCAGCTCCCCAAAAGCCTCATGCTCTTTGCCTGCATCGCTCTTCTGCACCTGCCCCACAATACCCACAGAGACCCCAATTTTTCTGGCTCAATGCCTATTCAAAGGGTCAGACTCTTTTCAACTCAAATTATTTAACATGGTGTATCCATCACCTGTGGGCCCTAGTATGCTGACTTTCTGTACTGCCTGCTTCTTCTTCTGTCAATGAACATATATTACCTTTGTAAACACACAAGTGAAGAGGGAAAGGGGTATGAAATTACAAAGATTCAAATGAACACTTTTCCATATCTCTATTGAGTTTAATAAACTCAACTGAGGGGAGTCTCTTCTTCCTACACTGGATCGGGTCTCCATTCTCTGTACTCCTATGGCACCCTCTATCACGATAAACACCCAGACCACGTATCATGATATATTATAATTGACTATTGTTTACAACTTTTTCTTCACTGGCTCAGGGGTCAGCAAACTACAGCCTGTTGGCCCAGTATGGCCCTTCCACCTGTTCTATAAATAAAGTTTTATTGGAATACAGCCACACTTATTCAGGTACGGTCTTTGGCTGCTTAGGCACCACCACTGCTTATGTAGAGTTGAGTAGTTACAACAGAGACCTTATGGCCTGCAAAGCTGAAAATACTTATTTGGCCCTTCACAGTTAAAGCTCGTAAACCCTAGAACTACACTGTGAGTCCCTGGAAGAAAGACACCGTGTCTTATCTCTATGACCCTAGTCTCCAGGCTAATGTCTGGAAGGGAGAAGGTACAAAGGTACATCCTCAGGCAGGAACTCCCACTCCCAGATGTCAAAATGTTCTTTGGGTTTGCTTGTGTTCATGGTGCCATGCACCTTCTAACCCTTTTTTCCTCTGGGATCATTTCTTCAAATATAATTTAATTTAAATAATTAATACATAATTATTACATACAATTTATACAGGCAATATAGTTTTAAATGTTTCCACTTACCTTTCCACTATTAGCAATTTTCCTCCAGGGAAAGATCATTCTAGTTTTATTATAAAAACCAATAGAATAGTGGGTATATGAGAAATTTGTTTAAAACAATGAATAATTCTCTTAATAGAGCAAATCTATTATATAAATTCAGTACTTTTTAAGATTTTATTTATTTGTTAGAGAGAGAGCGTGAAAGAGCACAAACAGGGGGAGTGGCAGGCAGAGGGAGAAGTGGGCTCCCGGCTAAGCAAGGAGCCCAATGCAGGGATCCCATGACCCTGGTATCATGACCTGAGCCAAAGGCAGCCACTTAGACTGAGCCACCCAGGAGCCCTAGGCACCATCCTAAGAAGAAAGAAACTAACATTTGTTAATTACCTACCATTGTCTAGCACTCTGCTAACTGCTCTCAGGATCCTCTCTCATTCAGGCATCAAAATGATCCTACAACATGGGTATTATTATCAGTGTGCCCATTTTACAGACGAAGAAACCAAGGCCAAGAGAGGTAAAGCAACTAGTGGAAGGTCAAATGGCTCTTCAATAGGAGATTCTAAATCCCTGTCTGGAGAAAACTCCTATTCTTTCCCTCCCCATAAACTCAAAGAAACATCTCTGGTTCATGCAAATAAAAACAATTCCGTGGTTTATATTACATTGCCACGGGTTATATGCCATTTGTCTTGCTGAGGCTACAACACTTCCCGTACAGGGAAGAACAGTACGGCAGTGCAAGTAGGACAGGCTTTGGTGTTATTTCGTCGTTACGGTGACTTAACAAAAATAACCTGTAAAGAGCCCGTGAATAGCAGGTGCTTCATAAACGGTGGTGGTTAGAAATAAGAATATCCCAGGGTCTTTATTTTTCATAGAAAATGTTAGCATCAAAATGCTGGGAAAAGCCAAGGTCAACATTCTAATGGAGACCAAATCTTGGGCTTCCTGTCCAACAATCATCTTCTTTATAACACATGAATCAGAATAGTTGAGAAGCTAACGCAGCCCTTCTCCTGCTCCGACACTGCTCTCACCATCTTGAAAGGACATGAATATTTGGTGCAAAGTCTCTTCAAAAAGGATGTTTATGCTTCCTCTGACTCATACTGGAAGGCAGGACAACTGTGAACGGAAGGATCACCTTTTCCGTGAAGACAGTCAACACCCCCTCCCCAACAGAGGGCACAGAGCCCTCCCCCTGTACCTGGCCTGCACCCCCTCCCCGCTTACTGAGCCCAACAAATGGTCAAAGGAGAGCAGAGCACAACTAACATTTTGAATTTTTACTGATCTGACCTTTGTCTTCATCGCACTTGAGCTAAGCTTAGTTTACCATTATCCCTGAGGAAGAGCATCAGAGGATAAATATGAACCTGGAGGTTGAAACTTATAACCTAACATGGGGGCTGAGCCCAGGCCCCGAATGGGACTGTTGGGAGCTGGCTAATGGTTGAGAGAAGATTCCAAGTCAGAGGGACCTGACTTTCTCGTTTTGCCTTCTGATACTCGTGGGACCCTGTCCCCTCTTGGGGCCTGAGTTGCAACGTGTGATATGCGGGTCACAAAACATAGGAGGTCGCTTTCCTAGGAGTCCAAATCCTATAAAGACTGTGTCTAGTATAGTAACGGGCACAAGGTGATTAGCACTCATTAATTCTGTCTGTCATTTCAGCAGCTCCATGGGGCTGCTGTTGGTAAAGTAATATCTGAATGTGAGAGGAATAAAGCTACTTTCAAAAAGGCTTTTGATATTTACAGTCTGCCTTATTCATCAGGCAGACTAAGGATCCAAAAGAAGGTATTTTTACCAGTTGTGCGTCCTGTCTGCCTAGCCAGCACCAGCACGGAGAGTGGGAGAGGCCAGGAGAGAAGCTGCCCCTGGCGGGAGGGTGGGGGGGTACAGGGAGACGGTTATACTCCCAGCTGGGGAGGAACCGCCCAGAGACTGGGCACAGGTCGGCACAGGGGTTCTGCGAGCTCACCAAGTCCTCCGCCAGACCTCAGGATGCAACGCCCTTCACTTTGACCTCTTCCACAGCCTACAGGAACAGCAACACAGCACTGGGTCCCAGACTCCACAGTCATTTATTAGATAGACTATTTCTCTGACCAAAAGGAGAAAAAGCAACAGACAACACCATTCTACCCAAAATGGTGTTTATGTTTTTTTTTTTTTTTTTCCCTTAAACTATTAATCTCCTAAAAACACTGGGTTGAACTGGCAACGTGACAGCAAAATATGACTATGCAGTTTGTCTCTTCAGCTGCCCGGAGCTCGGCGGGGAGCACAGACGTGCAGAGACACCCCAGGGGGGTGCGGCGAGAAGTGGGGGGGGGCGTCCTACCTCGGGTGGGACAGTGAGGAGAGGGCCCCTCGCCTTCCACTGTGGGTGCCTCTGACATCCTGGGCACGAGTTCACTGGCGGTCAGTTCTCCAAGCCCCTGCCTCGAACAAATCTCCAAAGCATCCTTAAGTCCGAGCTAGAATCATCTCCCAGAGGGTACCGTTTGCGGGAATCAATTCTGAGGACAGATCGCAGGAGCCCGCAGAGGTGTGGGAGAGGGAAATGGAGAACATGCTAGCCAGTCTGCCCCTCAGCAAGAGGAGAAAGGGGAACAGGGACCCTTTCAGGCCAAAGTAGCAGCAAAGTGACCAAGCCGTGGTCCCAGGTGGTCTCCCAATAGCGCTCTACTGTGGCTTTCCTGGATGTCCTCAGCCCTCTTCATGCTGCGGCACAGTCAGAATGACACAAGATTGAAGGCTGGTGATGGGCCGGGGCTGGAGAGCTCCAGAGCGTCAGCCTTCGGCCATTTACAGACTAGAATGACAGCACCTAGGAACTTGTCACTAGAAGCCCCTTCTGGTGAACACAGTTAAGCAGCTGTTCTGCTCCCACTGACCCTCCAAAGATGGGGGTCTTCCTGCTGTAGCACTAACTGCACTCAGTGTTTGGAGTTTCGGGAGCCTGGTCTGGCTCAGCTGAGTGGGGCACCTCAATTCCACGCCAGCTCCAAGGCACGCTCTGAAAAGGTACAATTCAGACAACCCACATTAATATTCTCCACAAACTGCTGATTCGACAGGGCAGCCTTTACGAAGCTTGTCATGGGACAACCAAGTCCACTCATTAGGTATTCTCCGTTCTTCATCCCTCTCTAAGGCGAACAGGAAGCAAAAGATGAGATAAAGTGAATGGCCCGTAAATGAAACCCTGCCCTGGCCCAAGCTCCCGTGTACAGCTGCACCTTTAAAAGCATTCACCTCTGAGTCAGCAGCTGAAGCATCTTCTCGAGGCAGCATGACCGTCAGGGCACCGGTAGGTGTGCATCTCAGAAAGGGAATCGATGGTCACAGAATGCATGGTGACATCCAGTTAAACAAAAAGAAGCCGGGGTCTCGTTTGCAGGATTGCTCAGAGCCTTGACACTGTTAACATGCATCATGAATTCTGAAGATGGGGGATCTGCATGTGGCCCTTCCCAAACTTATTTGACCTTGGAAACTTCCCTCCCCTTTAGAGGGTATATTTTTGGACCGCAGAATAGGAGAGGTGTTGTCATGCATACTTTGTGTGCTCTTCCCCTCCTACTGCCTGATCACAATGCAAATTCCAACACATGACAATTCTGGGATTTTTAAGGCCAGAGTTGAACAGCCCTGTCAGCCCTGGCGATCAGCATGAGGGGAGGTGGGGTGCTGCCCAAGTGAGGCCAAGGACACGGAAAGCCTGAGCATCAAGGAGGGCACGTGATGGAATGAGCACTAGGTACTGTACAGAACAGAGGAATCACAGAGCTCCATCTCTGAAACTAATCATGCACTACATGTTAATCAACTGAATTTAAATTAAAAATTAGAAGAAAAAAGAAAGCAAGCATAGGGATTTTTTTTCTACTTTCAATCAGAGAAAATAAAAATGGTAACTATTTTCCTGTCTTTGCCAGAGATTATAAAAGCTAACTGGGGGGCACCTGGGTGGCTCAGGGGGTTAAGCCTCTGCCTTCGGTTCAGGTCGTGATCTCAGGGTCCTGGGATCGAGCCCCACGTCGGGCTCTCTGCTCGGCAGGGAGCCTGCTTCCCACTCCCCTCTTCTGCCTGCCTCTCTGCCTACTTGTGATCTCTGTCAAATAAATAAAATCTTTAAAAAAAAAAAAAAGCTAATTGGTAACAGATGGACAAACATTAAGCACTCCTAGGAAGTGATAGGCCAAAGGTCAACTGCAGCAAGAGAAAAATCAGTTGTGTAGGACTCAGCCCCCTCGAAAAGCCAGGTAACTGCCCTGCTTGTCCCCATTCCTCCTGCAGGAGGGCACCCCATCATCAGCCCACGTCCAGCGACAACATACTCTGTAAGAAACTGCAGACTCTCTCATTCTTTAAAAAGTAGTCTACTGACCCCAGAGAAGCAGAGTTTGAGTTGGGCAAGATGAAAAAGTTCTGGAGAAGTGTGTGGTGGGGACAGAGGCACAATAATGTGAACAATGTCACCAAACGATGTAGTTAAAAATGGTTAAAATGGTAAATTCTATTTTATGTATATTTTACTGCAATTTTTAAAAAGTGTTGTGGTGGTTTTTTAGTTTATCTTCAAGTCTTAGCTTGACTGTTCAATTCTATTCCAGGTCTATCAGTGACAAACCCAAGATGTGGAACGGGGAAAATGGGCTCCTCAGGGGTTCGTGTCATTTAAACACAGGTGGCATGATTGCTTGGAAGAGAAGCCCAAAGTAAGACGTTAGCAGAAAGGACTGGTGCATCCCATTCTGGTGTATTCTCAGGCCTGTGGATGATAATCTCAAGAAAATCTGCAAGGTGCAGACCCCTGTTCGTGGCATCCTCTAACCACCAGAGTGACCATACCTCGCAGCGAGATAGCCTTTGTCCTCAAACTTGCCCATGAGTGGAAGGGTGGGACAGAAAACTCCTCTTCAAAAAAGGAAGAGTGACCGACCTTCCTATGTCATAAAGTCACCTGCGTCCCTCAACCTTTGCCTTCAACCTCACATGATGTTCAAAGCAGGTCACCCCAAGCTCTCAGGTCCGGCGCTCGCCTAAGTAGGTTTTCCTTCTCTTTTTGAATCCCTGTCTCACAGCCAGCAGCTGGTCCAGGCCCATGGGGAGCTCACCCACAGGTCAGAGGATGGCAGAGCTTCAAGATTTAAGCACTCTTTATCACCCCCCTACCGAGTGCCACACCCCCAAGAAATAATAGGGCAGGAAGCACCGTCCCTGCTCATGAGGGTTGAGTCTAAGGGTGGAAAAAGGCCAGGAATAAAAACGACAACTCTGAGAAATGAAGGGCCATGATGGCAGACGTCCTACAGGTCCTGGGATAGTGCATCAGATGGTCAAAGTTCCCATTTTTTATCTCAACTTCCTTCCGTGAACTGTGCCAGCCCTGGTCAGGCGTGGGGCTCTGGGAGAGTAAGACAGCTGCACTGGGAGACAGCAGAAGTGTGAGGCAAGAGGGACAGCCACGCCCGGGGCCTTCCCAGCTCCGGTGGGAGCTCCTGGCAGAAGAGGACTCAAGACACACACTCTGCTGAGAGAGCTCAGGCATTGGTCATTTCATCTGATGCCCAAAAAGTGTCATCCCCAGCTTGGCAGTTAGGTTCCCAGAGGCTAAGGAACCCCCAGTGTTTCACAGAGGTGAAGAGATAGCACGGGAATTTAGACCCACGTCTTCCACACTGAGCCCCACGCTAACTACCCCCCACCCCGCTTCTCTGTGCAGCCCCCGAGCAGGATGCCCAGTCTCTGCTACACGCACCCTGAACTCCTCCCAACCACTCAGTGCTAGGAGGGGGGAGCTGGCTGGGAGCCCACGAAAAAGGCCATGTTTAAAACCATAAAATGATTTAATGATTAAAATCATTTAAAGATGAAAGACATTTAAAAAAAAATGTCTTTCTTTCCAATCATGGGACTGCTTTTGCAAAACCTAAAGGGACCAAGCTTCTTTGCTCTGGTGCAAAAATGCTGTTCAAAGCACTAAATACCCAAATGGAAGGAGAACCTTCTGCTTGGGCTCAAGTCCCTTCAACAGCAGTCATGATCAAAGAGCCGGGATGCTGAACACGCTGGGGGTCTCCAACCTCTAAACCGTTAGTCCCGGAAAGTTCATCACTGGTTGCTTAACCTGCCTTAAAAAAGCACAGTTCATTGTGGGATGACACGTATGCACAAGCACAGACATGTTTCTTGACAAAATGCAGGCTGATTCGCAAACACAGAGAGATGTAAAAACCCTATGAAAAACACCACATCTTGGTATGTTTAAAAATGGTCAGAAATGTCTGCCTATGTTCTATGGCTTCCTTTAAGGTTTCTAGACAGGAGGTGACAGACTGGGAGGGCTGACTCTCCTTCTCTCATTCCCTTGGCCCTGTTGAGAAATAGCCTGCGAATTCCCTCTTTAACCCAATGAAGGAACAAATAGGATTCTGTAGGGCAGGCTCCATCAGAAAAGAATTCCGATTGGCCGGGGGTCCCTACAAACTGGGCCCTTGGCACAGTTTGCCTTCAGCCATGGGCTGCGTGATAGCTACACCCCAGATTTTGTTCGGGGCTCACTCCAAACATTCTTTAACCCTTGACCTATCTGCTCTCGCAAGGGATACCTGGGTCATCTTTTTTTTTTCCTTAATTTATTTGAGAGAGAGCATGAGTGGGGTTGGGGGTGGGGTGTGGGTAGGAGAAGCAGCCTCCCCACTGAGCAGAGTCTGACATGGGGCTTGATCCCATGACCCTGAGACCATGTCCCGAGCAGAAGTCAGACACCTAACCAACTGAGCCAACCAGGCGCCCTACCTGGGTCTTCTTTAAGAGAGGAAGAAGGAGGTTCTCACCAAGGTCCTACCAGCGGGAGGGAGCTACAAAATAGGCACGAAGTCCTGGCTGCTTATAGGGACAATGTGTCACAGATGGGATGAAACTACAGATGACTTTTGAACAATGCAGGGGGTAGGGGTGCTGATCCCCCACCCCTGCCACCCCATGCAGTGGAAAATCCACATCTAACTTTGGTAGGGAAACTGTATTGAGATTCCCACCCCATAGGGACGGCAGCCACCAGCCCCGCTTTCAGGTACCCTGTCACTCTAGCTTCTACCCTTAAAAAGAAAAGACAAAGAAGGAACCTTACCCAGATTATCAACAAGTCAAGATTTCTCACTAGCTGATCTGATTCTGTCAATCAACTTTTAAACATTAGAGCTAAAAGGGAGTAAAGACCAGAAAGGATGTACAAAATTCGGATTGTAATGTTCATGGCAGTCTGTGTGTCACAGCCACAAGCAGGAAACAACACACGGGTCCACCAACAGGTGAGGAGAGAAACAAAACGTGGTGCGCATGTGCGGGGGGACACGGCATGGCCACGGAAGGGAGCGACTGCGGGTTTACGCCAGAAGCCAGACCCAGACGAATCCCAAAGATGCTGCTGGGGGAAGCAGCAGACACAGAAGCCTGCGCACTGTGTGATTGCATGTCTGTGATGTTCTGCACCAGGCAAAGCTGAGCTCTGGGGCTGGGAATGAAAACAGCAGCTGCCTGTGGGGGCGAGCTCATTGGAGGGGCGTGAGGGGATCAAATGGGGTGAAGACAATGTTCTAAATCTTCCTTTAGATGGTGGCTACTGGGTGGAACAGGGGTTGAAGCCCACTAAACTATACGCTTAAAATCGGTGCCTTTTACCGACGTGTTAATGATACCTCCATTTGCAAAAATCTGGGAAATGGTTTTAAATGGGTCTCCAAAGACGAGACAGAAATACCCAACTGATTGGGGCTTCACGGCTCCTTCCACTGCCAGTTCTCGGGACACAGGGAGCAAAGGGGAAGGAGCCGCGCAGGGCGCCCACCATTCGCTGAGGGCCAATCTCAGCCCAATTCACTCCAAGGTGGGGAGGCATCTGCACGTACTTTCCCTTCTGCCCAAGCAGATCTCTAGGCCAAGCACGCAGAACAGACAGCAAAGGACTTGCACAGTTGCTATTTCAAGGCCTGAGCTTCTTGACAAATGTGGTTATGGGCTGTCCCTCAGTTCAAAACCAGAGCATTATTGTAACTGTATCAAAGGCAAACAAAACAGGAGCCCTACCCTCGGTTTACGAAGTCCTCCCTAGAAACATGGGGCTAGCAGCACCCTGGGAAGGCCCGGCTTATGCAGCGCTGCCCCAGTGGGACCTGGAATGCAGACCCTTGGGGGCCTAAATCCCGCCCCTGCCACTTTGCTCCACTGGGTCTGTGTAGCCACATTCTTTATGCCTCTCTGAATGCCAAATTCCCTCGGTGGTGACATGTGGGGGACACTGCGCCCTGTAATCCTGCCGCAGCCTCCTGGTCCTCCTCCTTCCCCTCCCGCCACCCCCGTAACATGCCCTACAGGCCCTCCCACCCTGTCCGTGGCCCCCTCTTCTCTGCACCTGCCCCCTTCGGTCACACCCCTGGATTCCAACAGTAGATAACACAGATGGAAAGCCCTATTCTTGCACAACTCAGGCGAAAGACAGAATCACCAGGTTCCCGTAATTTGAACTTTCCTTCTCTTCCCCGAAAGGACTCTGTTGTGGGCTGGACTGTGTTCTCCTAACATGTTCTGGTGAAATCCTCCCCCTGCTGCCACAGAACCTGACCTCATCGGCAGACAGGGTGTTCACAGACGTATTCAAGTTCAAATGACATTGTTAAAGTGGGCCCCAACCCAGTGTGAATGGGGTCCCTAGGAAAAGGGTCAATTCGGACACAGAGACACTCACGTTAGGAGATGATGTGAGGATAGGGAGACAGGGCAAAGGCCACATGAAGGTGGAGATTAGGGCGAGGCATTTATGAACCAAGGAACACCGAAGATTGTGGCAACCACCAAAGGCCAGGAGAGGCCTGGAACAGACTGTCCCCCCAGCCCTTGGAAGGAACCCATCCCAGCAACACCCTGATTTTAGATCCCCCTGGATGCTTCGTGCCCTCCCACCTGCCTTCGTCCCATATACCAGCATGATCTCTTCCCTTTCCTACACACCTGGTTGGGGCCCCACAATCAGCAGCACAGGCACTCAGCACCATCCCCTCCTCTCCCCCAGTGCAGCCAGCTTTGTCCTCTGAAAGCGTGGCATGGGGCGGATGGAGGGCGTGCAGATGCTGGAGCTGAGGTGATGCACTGTAGGGGAGTGACGCGCTGTTAGGGTGCTGACTTCTCCGATTATAATAGTGTGTCCCTGGCCAAGTTTCTTCGCCTCTTCACCTCCGTATCCTCACCTGCCGGAGACGTTGCAAACAGAGCCGCTTCACTGGCTTATCCCAAGGGTGAAACACACCGCCTGCTCAAGGGAGCCTGTACACGGCGGGTATACGAAGGGCACCCGGGGAAGGTCGTGCTGCCGTGACCTTGCTCAAAATCCTTCAGTACCCTCCATCACCTGCCAAAGTCCAGACTCCTCGGCAGAGAGCAACGGGCTGTGCTGGTCATTCCCAATGTCTCTTCTCGCCAGAACGCAGCTGTGCAGGCACTCTCCTCCCACGTGACTCAGGGTCAGGTGGCCCATCCCTAGTGCACACGTGGCATCACCCAGTGAGGGGTGTTGGTCCAGGGGCTGGTGTGCGGGGAGGCAGGATCCACCAGAGAGGAGGACTCATGTACCATGCTCAAGGAGAAGGTGGCCGTTCCCTCTCCTTTGAGTCACAAGGGGGCAGGGGTAGCAAATAACCAGGTGTCATTGGAAGCCATCTTGCCATGACAATGGATCGGCATCTGTTATGGGCTGAGTTGTACCCCCTCAAAATACATCTGCTCAAGTCCTAGCCCCTGGTTCCTCAGAACGTCATGCATTTGGAGAAAGAGTTTGTACAGAGATTTAAGTTAAAATGAGGTCACTGACCAGCATCCTTATAAGAGGAGATGAGGACACAGACACGTGCAGAGGACAGACCACATGAAGACACAGGGAGAAGGCCATCTGCAAGCCAAGGAGAGAGGCCTCAGAAGGAACCAACCTGCCAATCCCTTGATCTTGGACTGACAGCCTCCAGAACCATGAAGAATAAATTCTGTTATTTATGCCCCCCAGTCTGTGATACAGACTAATAATATAGCATTAGAAGGAACCAGTGCTAAAGAAGGCCTAGCGGCATCCAGGGGAGCCTATCCTCTCTCTAGACTTCCAGAAACAGCACAGGTATCGCTGTCTATATTTTTAAGCCTGTTTGATCTGAGTTTTTTTCTGCGATGTGCGCAGAACCCTCCAAGCTTCCAAACCCTTTCCAACACTGTACGTGCTCCCCTCCTAACTGAAAACAAGTGCTTCCCTCCTGCCTCCTTCCACAGTACTCACATTCTGGTTACTCCCCATGCATACCTGCTCTTCCTCTAAACCACTCTTTGGCTCCCTGCTTCCCTCTGCCTGTCTCTGCCTCCAGGGACCACCCTTCTTGAAGGCACACCTCATGGCTCCTTCTCCCCTGTAGCTCCAGCATGTGCCCGAATACAACACACTACTCTGCATTTTTCCTGTGGGCTATCTTCCCTGCATATGCTTTTAACTCTATGAGATTAGATGACGATAGTCACTAGACAGATTCAAACAGATCACTAAAGAAAGACTGCTGTGTGTCACTGCCTCCCCAGACTAAAGGAGAAAATGCCTTCTGCAGATTTAAAAACCTATTTTCAGTATGATAAACTATGAGTCTTTAAATTCCCTGGTAACCTTCTGCCTGTCCAAGGTCATTCCAGTTTCCCCAAAAATTGCTTTTGGAGATGAGATTCATAATCGAGGTCACAGTTTTCCTTTTCACCATCCCTCCTGTTAGTCACTTATCTGAAATTCTGTCAAGAAAGAACTACAATTATAAATGGGGAAGAATCCAATGGCAGAGGAGAAATTAATTAAAGAGAGAAGCCACTGCTTATACTTAAATCATAATTCAATTCAAACCCCATATCAGCAGATACACAAAACCAAAAATAAAACGAAAACAAAACCCCAAACACCTTCACGGCCCAGATGATACCCATATTTAGAAAGCTGTTTCTTATGGGACTTCCCAGAAAAACTTCCCAATAAAACTTCTATGAAATAATACCTTGGAACACAGAGGATTTGATGACTCACCACACAGTATGGCTCCAGAAACAAGGAAGGCCCCATGAAGACACATTACCTTCCTGCATTCACTACCTCCTACTGGATGGCCTCTAGCTGAAGCATCTTTATTTACTACTTGGAAGTTCCTTCTGAGAGCCAGGTCAGAACCTCTGGCCAGCCCCAGGACACAAAGCTCTTTGACCCTCTGTGGCCCTTGATAATTCTTTATTAGCTACCAAGGATAATGAGCACAAACTCCCAAAAAGTAATACAAATGAGTGGGACGGACAGATGATGCCGTGAGAATGTAAGGAAGGAAAGGTCTCGCTGGGGAAGTGCTGAGGCTGCCTGGGGCCTGGACCTGCCTGAGGGTTGGGGGGGGAGGCTGGCTTAGCTTAATGAAGGGGGCACCTCCCCAGCTGCCCCAGCTAACACTGCACATGCCTACTTTCACACGTGCTAGCCCTGAGCACGGGTCCATGTCACATTAGGACCCCGCTGTAGGTTCACCGCCCGTGCCCAAGGGAGCTGTCAACCCCGCTCTGTTACTCAGCTAGTGTAAACAGTGCTTATGTTTGACTCTGAACTCTTGCGGTTCTTGGTGTCTGTGTCCCCCAGGGGGTTTCTCATTTCCTGCTGCTGAAAACATGATCAAACCACCTTAATGGGAATTAATTATGGAAAAGGCTAGTCTGAATTAGAGACATTTTGAAAATAAATACCTTTTACTTCCAAATAAATGTTTCCTTTTCAAGTAATTAACCATTATTCCAAGCCAAGGTTCAAAGGACCTACCTTAATGAGTGACCTGGTCAGCAGCAACATTCATTTGTACGTAAATATGCTAGGACAGCATTTCATAATGTGCTTCCCTAGGTAGGCTAAACGTGTCCACTGACACTTGGTTTACACCGTTTATGCGCTCAGCAAACCCTTATTCACGGAGGGCAAAGGGGCCCTGGCTGCGCTGTGATGATTCCCGGTGTGACAAATCACCCTCCTATAGCTCCAGAGCCCACATACCAATGCTCCCCCTGTGGGTTACAGAAGGGCCAAGGTCTCACCCGGGCTGACCCCGGCCATCTGTTGGGTATGGTCAGAACACACAATGAACTTCTGTATCAGCCTCGACCAGGGTTTCTCAAACTTGGTGTGCTCTACTGGGTCGTACTTTGCTGTGGGGGCTGTCCAGTGCATTGTGGGATATTCAGCAGCACCCCTGGTCCCCACCCATCGGATGCCAGTAGCATCCCAATCGGCTGTGAGGACAACAAATGTTGCCAGACACTGCCCAATGCCCCCTGGGGGGGGGGGAGGGATTATACCTCCCAGAAATCACTGCATGAACTTTTTTAAGCAACTGATACCTGGGTCCCAGATTCCAAAAGCTCCCAGGTGACTCTATGAGCTCCAGCCACGGCTACGGCAATCCTAGATTCACACCAGTTCGGTGTCACCTTCATGAGAAGAGAAGGCCCCGGGACTGAAAGTTCTGAAAAATGATGACTTAAAGTCAACATATAACCCATTCCAGAGCCCACTGGGAATTCGAGTTTGCCTAGCTGCTATTTCTTAGTTTTCAATAAACGCACTGGAATTTGACTTTAGGTCGGAGTTACCTGTCCTCTTCCTTTTCTTGTCATCCTAGAATTAAGTCACTTCACCTTGCCCAGTGAGAGTCACAGTAATGGTCCCCTTCCTATTTACCTTTGCCATTCGAGAAATGTTAATTGAGTGCCAACTAGATCCAGGAGCTGAGGATACAGATCTGGGCCAGGAAAGTAGGGGCAGAGGATTGGGGTGGGGGAATAGGGAGCCAGGAAAGGCTTTAGAAAGGTGATGGGATGATGGGGAGGGCAGGTAGATTCTGGATTGAAGGAGAACCACGTGCAAAGGTCAAGTGTTGTTTGAGAAACTAGAGGCTAGAGCACAGGGTCCCCACACGGCCATGATGTGGGACCACGCAGGAGATGCATGCTGGGTGCAGACAGACTTACAGGGACCTTGAAAAACAGCCAACCAGACCCAACTTCATCCTGAAGATCATGGATCTGAAGCAGGGAAGTAAAAAAAGCTTCTCATCATCAACTTAGGATCAAAACCACTGGGATTTCAGGTAAGGGGGGTGGATAAGATCAGGGGCCAGATGAGAGGTCCGGTCTAGCGGTTAACCAAACACACAGAGCTAGGGCTCTGAGGAGACATCCGGGTTACAGATAAAGATTGCAGCTGCCCTACTCAAGGTGCAAGCTGGAACTCAGATATTATGGGCTGAACTGTGTCCCCTTGCCCAAAAAACCCAACCCCCCTCCCTGCAAACTCTCAAATGTTCAGTCCTTACTCTTTGTACCTCAGAATGTGACTGTTTGGAGATGGGGCCTTTACAGAGGTAATTAACTTAAAAATGAGGTAATTCAGATGGGCCTTGTTGGACTGGTGTCCTTGTAAAAAGAGACTAGACCACAGGCGTACACAGAGGGAAGCCCGCGTGAGGACACGGGGAGAAGAGGGCATGCATAAGCCAAGGAGGGAGGCCTCAGAAGGACCAGCCCTGCCAACACTTGATCTTACACTTCCAGCTCTTAGATCCAAGAGGAACCAAATGTCTGTCAGCCCCCCACCCTCATCCCGTCTGTGGTACTTGTTATGCAGCCCAAGCTGACTGAGACTCTTGGGAACCATCTGAAGGCAGCAGATGGTGGAAAGGATTCCCGAAGGAGAAGAGCAACCAGGGGAGCACAAGAAAAATCTGGAAAAGCAGCCTCCCCCTATCCCAAGGAGAGAGTCAAGGACTGAGCAGTCACTGCCAACACCACTCAGAGGCTGACCATGACAGAGATCACTGAAGTAGTCCCGGGGATCTGACATCAGGCAAGCTGACACCATCTGGGGCACAGAGGCCATGAGGCCTAGTGGGTAAGGCAGGGATGCTGGGCAAAGCCAGCAGCTCCCAACAGCATGGACACACAGACAGGGCGAGGGCCACAGCCCCTGGGACATGGCCACACTTGGGATGGGGGTTTGGCAAGAGTTCTCACAGAGGCCCACACCAACACATGTGCTCCAGGGGCAGCACATGGCAGCCAGACAGAAGTCAAGATGCCTGCCATAGGGGTCCTGAGGACACAGTGCCACAAGGACCTAGCCTGGGCCTGGGAGTTCTTCTATTCTGGGTCTCTACCCTCATTTCTCTGTTACAAACTTCAGGTAACTCATTTTCTACTGGGGAAAACCCCACCGATCCCCAAGGATGGACTGTGGGGGCCCATGCAGTCGGACCCAAGTTCTGCTGCAGGTATCCCCCTCTGCGCCCTGCACTGGTCCCTTCCCAACCTTTGTCAGCTCCCCCACAGATGAAACCCTTTCCATCTTTCAAGACCCCAGCCCTCCTTTGGTGCCCAGCTCAAAGGCTACAGCACCCGGCTCCCCCTGCCCATGGTGGGAACTCCCAGAGCGGAGCACAGACCTTGTGGGCTTTCTTGGGTGTGCCTACTTCTGCACTCCACACCCTCAGCTCCCGGCCCTCATGTGCTCATCTCAGCTCATCCCACACTGGGCCTAGAATCCTCCATTTACCAGCTGTCTTGGCTATACCATGAGCTCCTTCTTCGGGGCACAGACTATCTTCTGCCCATCTGTGTCACCCACCCAAGGCAGAGCAGAAGGCCTGCTTTCAGAATGGATGTTCTGACAGAAGGACCAGGGTTGGGTGCCACACAGGTGGCTCCAGAGATCACCTAACAGGGGAGGGATGAAGGGGTTGTACCCAACGGTCTTCAAAAAGTAGAACAACACCTGTGTCCACAGCAGCCTTATTTCCAACAGCCAAATGGTGGAAGCAACCCAAGGGTCCCTCAGTGGATGAATGGATAAACAAAATGCGATCTATACATAGCATGGAATATAGTTCAGCCTTAAAAAGGAAGGAAATTCTGACACATGCTACCATGTGGATGAATTCTGCTACGTAAAATAAATCTATCTAGTCACAAAAGAACAAGTAGAATGGCTCCACTGATCTGAGGTCGCTGGAGTAGTCAGATTCAGAGACTGAAAGTGGAATGGTGGTTGCCAGAGGCAGGGGGAGGGGGAAGAGGAGGGGCTGGGCACTTAGCGGTGAATGGGGATAGAGTTTCAGTTTGGAAAGACGACAGAGTCCTGGAGATGGATGGTGGTGATGGGTGCACAGCACTGGGACTGTACTTAATCCCACTCAACCGTACACTTCAATGTGGTTAAAATGGCACATTTTATGTTATGTGTATTTTACCACAATTAAAAAAAAAAACTTTTAAAAAGTAGGACAAAAACTTTGTGTTTGCTGCAAACGCTCATGTATATTCATTGGAGAACAGTGGAGTTCCTCAGTATGTAACAATCAAGGGTGCCCAATTTGTAAAGCATCTTTTAAACACACAGAGAAAAAGCAGCTTTTAATCTAATCTGGGAGGAAACACTCTGTAGTGCAAATTACTATGCTGAGTGCATAACCCATCCATAATTTAATACGACCACTGGGACGCCTGTGGCTGTTGTATGCCAGCATTATATCCTTTGCCCTTCTTCTTTAAACGATACTAAGAAATAAAGTGTGACTGTTAGCTGGCAGAATTAAATTAGAGAAAGGACTGACCCTCCTCTCCACTTAAAAAAAAAATGGCTGATAAACACTTAACTAGCATTCCTATGACTTAACATTCTTTACCACACATTCCTATGACTCAGCTGTTTGGTTCACTGCTCAGATAAGTAAACCAACTGTCTCACTTCTGGGGCAGTGTTTTCAAATGTAAGAAGGCTCCCTCGGTGGCTCCTTCTTGTTGCATACCTTGGGCGAACTAAATATTCAAAACAAAACTGGCTGGGGCTTTGTGAAACTGTTCCCTGGGAAAAAACAGACCCACAAAAAGTATGTTTCACTTTGACTACAAGAAATCTAGAAAAAGATACAAAACACAACGAAGGAAGAGAGAAGCAGAAAGGACACTGAAAAATCAGGAAGAAAGACTTACAAGGGCCCAGGGATCCTCGCTTGGCTTTGTAGCCGTGACAGGCTGGAGCCCACCAGAAGCACCACCGCTCAGATGGGCTCACATTTGGCTTACAGCTAGGCTGTCACCGTCTTGATCTTAATAATTTTTTTTAAAAGAGTTTATTTACTTGACAGAGAGAGAGAGACAGTTAAAGAGGGAATACAAACAGGGGGAGTGGGAGAGGGAGGAGGCTTCCCATAGAGCAAGGAGCCTGATGCAGGGCTTGATCCCAGGACCCTGGAATCATGACTTGAGCCGAAGGC
Organism: Lontra canadensis; assembly: GCF_010015895.1. Classification (NCBI taxonomy): domain Eukaryota; kingdom Metazoa; phylum Chordata; class Mammalia; order Carnivora; family Mustelidae; genus Lontra; species Lontra canadensis. The sequence continues at coordinate 3,422,123 of NW_022631015.1, forward strand.
AGACGCTTAATGACTGAGTCACCCAGGCGCCCTTGATCTTAAAAATTTTTGAACGAGGAGTTCGCATTTTCATCTAGCTGGTCCTGACCAGCAGAAAGGTTTAGAAAAACAGACACTCACCCTGTGTGGGGCCAGGGGTGGGGGTAACGTGTAAAACTGTTTCAGTGACAGTCCAAGGGCTTGTTCCAAGCTCTCTCTGTGATCTGGAGCCAAGAGAGACCATGTATCACTGTTTCTAGAAAAGAAGCCTCAGGAGGAGCATTTCTGCCAATTCCATACTAAGCTTAAACCATCAGGTAAATTACATCCTGAGTCTTTGGGAAGAAAAAGAATACTTTGTTTAAAGTATGTAATGATTTGCATCAATATGCAATTATTCTCGGTTAATTGTCAAAAAGATTCCTCTCTAATCCCTTCCACACCATTGAAGAACAGCTACTACCACCGCGAGCCACATGGTCTGCAGGAGACCCCTGGCGCTGGGTCACCACATCCCCTACTCTGAAACCTGCCTGGACATCAGACTCACACCCAGGAATCTGGAATGGACAGAGGAATGCGAGCCTCCGTGCTGACTGGTGCCTGACCAGGTAAGCAGAAGCCTGGGCAAAGTCAGTGTGTAGGGGGAACAAAGCTGACTTCTGGACAAAGGGCTGAGAGCACGTGTGGCTTCTGACAGAAGGGCAGTGGCAGCAGGGCTCCTGATTCAAACCCTTCCCTCACCCACCAATTTTCTGGTTTCAGATCCCACCCTAGGTTCCCCGAGCCATTCCTGCATCTTTCCTATACACTTCTTTTCTGTTTTGTTAATGTGATGTGAAATTTTTCTCTGTTACTTGCGACCAAGAGTCATATGAGGGGTTTTACAGAGTATCATCCTATGCAAATGGAGTGGCCTCCAGCGGTGTTCTATTTCAGCAGTGATTTATTTTAGAGGAAAGCCAGCTCAATCATCAATAAACACTCTGCCTCTCTTTCCTAGAAATCGAAGCCTTGCCAGTCTCTGGGTCCCCGTTTGGAGGAACGTCTGCTCACACATAATGACCAGCACTGAGCAGCCTAGAGCAAATGAAAGGACGAGCCCCAAGTCACATCTGATCAAAGTCTGAAGGCTAGTGAGGCCAGGCTCTGCCGTCCCAATGCAAGTCAGCAAGGACAGCACTCAGGGTGGGTGGGGCAGCCCTGGGGAAGGGCGCCTGGCCTTCTGTCCGGTTCACACCTGCCCCTGAGGTGAGCTCTCTGACCCCTGCCGTTGAGGTCCAAAGTTACCACCAACTCCTCTAAAATTCTGCGGTTTCTTGATCCATTGTCACCAGCACAGCCAGCCCAGACTTTTTAACACGTGTAGAGGGTTCTCTATCCAATGGCATGAACTCAAGTGTCTGATCCAAGACCCCTGTGGGGGTGTGAAGCCCCTGGCAGAGCCCTGCTCTCCCATTCCTCGAGGTTGGCCAGAAAAGCCTTTTCCTCTCCAGATCCCTTGGAGCCCTTTGACCAGTGACCTGAAAACACACAAAGCAATTACATGGTCTCGTTCATCAGACCAGAAGTCCGTTTTGGTCAGACTCCTCAGGCCACCTTGGATTCCTGCGTCCTGGAGGAAGGGCACACCTGGCCCCCCGTGTGATGGTATCTGGGCGGAGGGGAGGGGCAGGCACCTAAATCACCCTCCCAGGTGTGGCCTATCAGCTCCTCCCTGCCACAGTATTTCTCAGATGACTCATTCGACTCATTGGGCCCGTCTGCACCCCACACACAGGAGGGAGAAAGGGATCTGAGATTCCCAGAATCCTTGGGTTTGCCAGGCACCCGGGGGAGGGGGAGGACGATGGGCTCTCCCCAGCTGTTCTCATTCTCGCCTCCCCGTAAAGCGAGGGATGACCCACTTTTCCTGCCGCTCCCAAAGATAAAGCTAATGGAGTTGTACCTGGGACTGTCATGGCTGTTGGTAACATCTGCTGGTCCTAAGCAGCCATCAGGACCTGAAACTGCTCCTGCCAAACGAAAAAGCCCTTCTTCCTCTTTTCACGGTTTCAGAGGCAGGTGAGCTCAGACAGCCACAGAGAAGACTGTGTGGGTAAAAGGGTCCGACACAGCTCCAGTGGGGCGTGGCCGGTGCCACTTGGAACACCACACAGCTGGTGTCAGGACGGAGAGAGCCGGCCAAGGGCTGCACAGCAGAGTGAGGATGAGCAGGGCCGAAGGAGGGACGACTGGCCCACCAGCCTTGGCCCCTCTTCCCTGGTGGGGGCCACCCCGGGGCAGAGGCAAGAATACTCTACGGGGGGAGCAGAGCTAGATTCCAGCCCCCCTGGAGCTGGCGGCTCTGGATGAGTCCGTGACCACCCCCCCAACTTGCTCCAGCCCCCGTCTTCTTATCTGTAAACTGAGGACTTGCGACGAAGAGATATTATACGCTAGCCATGCCTAGGACAACATTTTTTTTTTTTTTTTTACCTACACTAGGCATTTGGTAAAGCTGGTTTGGTTGAATCCAAGTAAACTCTAGACCGATGATTTCCTATGTCAGGGTCTTTCAGCTTTGTGCAAATTCAATTACAACTCTCCCCTTTCGAGCGGAAGGGTGGGAGAAAATGTTGGAATACTCCAATGGGCCAGTGCTGCTTCCTAGCAATAGCTTGGAAAGAGGCTTCAGGCCCTTGAGTCGGGCCTGGACCTGCAGCTGGAATGTGATTTCCCCCAGCTCCTCTTCAGAACCTCTTCTTGGGCTGGCTGGCCTCCTTCCCACAGCTCAAACCACCTGGTTTCTGTATCACCTTTGGTCAGACGACCTCTCTCCCCATCAAATGCTCTGCACCCTCCCCTCTGCGTCTCCACAGAGCCCCACTCCCCATCCCAGCTCCCCTTCTCCACATGCTCTGCCTTGCCACCCTCCCTCTCAGTTCATCCCCTTAGCTGACTTGGTTCATCTCACGGCTGATATTCTGAATGTGTCACAGCCACTCCTCCCCATGTTCCCACCTTTACTACCTCCTAGCAATTTGAAGCTCTCACATAATGCCGTTCTCTCTCCTCTCTCTCCCACTCAAACCTAAGATGCCAAACTCAGATGTCAGTTGCACTCAGAGACCAGTCAGTGTAGGCCAGGCTTTTTGTTCTAGCCTTTCATTTCCATTTCTTTCCACACACCTAACTCTGGGTGTAATTAAAGGATTATTATTAATTAATAAGGTGCGCCTCCCTCCTTAGTGTCTAAGCTCTATAGGAACATAACTGTCTATATGTCATTGTATCCCAAACACATAGCACAAACTTGGCCCAAAAGAGGGACTCATCTATGAAAGGAAGGAGAAAAGTTTAAAAAAAAAAAAAAAGGAAAGGAGTGGCCTGGGGTCACACTTAGTGGCATAAGGAGCATTTAACAACCAGATCTCTGCAGAAAACATAAAACCCCAAATGTGCAGTGTTTGCCAAGTCCGTGGTGTAAGTGCTCCCACCCTGCGGACTTGAAGCCACCAACGAGACAACACCAAACGGGCCACTGGATGGAGAGGCGTGCGCTGGCTGGAGCCAGTAGACGCCAAGCTGGCTCCAGCTCACGGCTGGTTTGTGGCAATGCCAGGACAGACATTCAGAAAGCCCATCGTGGTTTTAAATGACACCAACTTTTGACTCAATTCTACTTTGGACTGAAGGCCAAAATGAATGGAGACCTGCAAAAAATGCTATGGACAAAAGAGGAAGAAGAGGGGGAAAAAAAAAAAAAAAGAAGGAGGAGAAGAAAGGAGAGATTTTGTAGCCAGCTCAGAACAAGAGGATGCAGGAAAGATGAGCCCCACAGCATGGGGCGGGGGGAGGGGTGTGGGCTCCCAAACGATGACAAGGGCTGCTTAACAACCCTTGAGCTTCTGGTCTCCCCAATGGCGCCACTGCCAAATGCAGTGTTTAGGACGCTGCTAGGGGCAAGTCAAAGCCTGCAAAAAATGCTGGGTATATCCAGGCCCAAATATTTATTTCCCTTTCTAGCAATTCATCCTACTAGCTTAATCAAAGCAAAATGGATATCTACAACACCAAATGACAAAGGTTCCAAGATCAAAAATAAAATAGTAGGAGAAAGTATGGGTCTTTTTCTAATATTCCGGGATTATGGAAGCCCTAAATCTAATGCAAAACCCAGAAACCCTAACAGAGAAGAGTAATTTGACTCCATAGAAACCCAAAGTTTCTGCATAACAAACACACCATAAATAAAAGAAAAAGACAAACAGGGAGCCAGGGGAAAAACATTTACAAGACATCCAGAGAGTTAATTTACTTTCTGTTTCAAGTACTTGGACAATACTTTTTGCGTACTGCTCCCCCAAAACCCACACATAGGCAAAGGACCTGAGGAGGGCAGTTCAAAGGAAAGGAAACAAATGGCTCCAAAAATGTCAGAGACATAATTACCCTCCCTTCTAACTAGAGGAATGCGAATTACAACAACCACCCCCAAGTACACCTCACAGATCAAACTAGGAGACACTTCAAAGTGGGTTAAGTCCTTGGTCAGGGAGGGTATGGGGAACAGCACCTCCATCATGAGGGGCGGAAGTGGAAATTGGTAAGCTCTCCAGAGAGAGCATTTAACAACATTTATCAAAATACAAACTGTAGCCTACTTTGACCCTCCACTTTTAAGAATTTCATGCATGCCAGAATTTCATTATATATCATATAACAGCAAAGACTGGAAACAACCTCAGTGCCCCCTGAGTAGGTGACTAATTAAATAAATTATGGCTTACTGGTGCAGTGGAATACTCCACAGACATAGTATTATAGGCGCAAAATGAGGGGCTTTCTCACTGGGGATAGGCACCCATACCCAATATTGGTGGAAACAGGCATAGAACAATGTATGTATTATGTCATTGTTTGTGAGAGACAAATATATAAATGAAAATAGACTATTTCTAGAAGGATACAGAAGAAACTGGTAACCATGGTTGCTTCTGAAGAGGGAAACTGGAGGCAGAGATGGCAGGCAATGTTACTTTCACTGTCTGCTTTCTGTACCAGGTGCATGCATTATCTATTAGTCAATTTCTAAAAATAGAGATGCATAAAGATGTTCACTGTTGTGTTGTCTACACTAGACAAAATAAATCAACCGCCCCTGGGATGACCTGACACGGGGTTATTTTTAAAATATTACTATTGCAATGAGATTGTAATTATTTTTAATCCTAATTAAATTGTACTGAATCACTTTAAATACTTCTAGACTTGAGCCCCAGAAAAAGAATACAAATTACTTCCCAGGATATTTAAACAACTCTCAGATGTACCTACAGGATGAAAGCCAGCAATCTTTGAGAATCATGGAGAACAGAAGAAGTATCAGAAGACTGGGGACAAACATCCCAAACTTTACATACAGAAAACGAACGGAGTTTAGAAAGTTTAGCAGTGACATTGATTTTTGGCAGCATTCCAAGGAAGTGGTGAGCATTGGAAACCAAGGAGGAGTCACTCAGAACAATACAGGATAACGATGCAAATTATTAAGAGGATTATTTTAAAGTCAGCAATATTGTGTGTGTGTGTGTTTTTTAACCTTGTGTAAAATCTTTGACAGTCTGAGGGGCCAGGGGTTGCTGGTGTGGGACAGGGAGACATGTCCGGCCTCAGTTCTCCCAGAGCTGACCCCTAGTGACTCAGAACTTTGTCAGATTTGTTTCGGGAAGGCATGGCTAGGAGATAAAATGCAGAGCTATGAAGGTCACTGGGAAGTTGAACGCAGGGCTGAAGGTACACAGCACCTGGCCCACTCACGTATGCGTTAACTTAATACCCAAGAAATGCTCAGTGTTAAGACTGGCCTTGGATTAATAAAAGGAAGTAACGTAGTAAAAGGAAACGTTTGGAAAACTTTACAGGGCTGTATAAAAGAAAGGTGAGATCTTTGTTACTATTTTGAAGGCATTGAAAATTCTGGAACAAAACCAAAGACCAAGGCACAAAATAAAAATAAACAGATCCTAAGAGGTGACATCTAACAACCCAAAAGTATTACGAAGAAATCTAAATTGTGTGCCATGTCATGGAAGCCTAGCCTGAGAAATCCTTGACAACGTAATCCCACAAAGATTTGGGGACGGTGGTCTCAAGATAGAAACTTGTCACGTCTACTGAAAGCCTTCAGCTGCAGACTCCTGTTCGTGGAAGCACGCTGTCCATCCATGCTCCCTTTTGATTAGGACACACGGGGCCAGCCAGACTGCGCTGAGTGTCATGTTTAAGAGGCATACGTGCCAACGGCAGCCATCAGGACGGCAAATTTTGTCATGTGTGGAATGGCTTTAGTAGCTGGAGATTTTTTTAGCCGGGAAAGAAACTTGGGTCTTGGGTATGGTCTGCTATCTGGACACGTATTATATAAAGGAAAAAGAACCCTTCAGAGGAGCAAGGCCATACAAATGGGCATGAGATGACCTGAGTTCTATACACCTTGAAACATGCTTGTCTGCAAGGAAGAGCAACTACCCGGAGAGCTGCCTTGCCAGTGGGGCCCTCCCTTCCCATCCTGGAAGGGGGACCCATGTCAGGGATATTGATCAGGAGAGGAGACAGGCTTGTCAGCCTGAAGATCCCTTGTAACTACAATAACCTAGGATTCTAACGGGCTCGGCAGTTTCACATGTGTAGGTACGATTACAGCCTATATGCGATAATTGTGTACTACATATATCCCCATTAATAATGTATATTTAGAATAGGATGTATGTATAATACAAGATACATTCATAATAAAATATGTACATATAATATAATACAGTAGAACACAATATATGCCTGACCGTTTTTCTGTATCCCCTCCCCACCTAACACTTAGGGATAGGACAGGGTGCTTATTGGAGGGGCACATACAGGCTGAGGGAAATCTAATGACAGGGACATTGTGTGAGGTTATTTTCAAGTGGCTAGATTGTGGTATGGAGTGGGGAAAGAGGGTACAAAACACAACTTGTCAGACTCCGAACTTGGATCCACTGACGGAAGGTGACACTGTCCACTTCGGCTCTTACAAGCAGAGCGGAGAGGCACCTGACCACTTCGATCGCGCACCCATCACAGTATCCCGTCCGCATTTGTGTATCTGATAGAGTAGCCAGTGGACACAGGCAGCTGAAGCTGAAAGTAGGCCTTAGTATATGCCAAATGCACTTAAAGAGCTCTTGAAGGCTTTTGTTATGGAACAGAACACTGTAGAAGGACAGTCCTTTCTTTAGATCTTATTTGTGCGTAAAAATCAATATGTCCTTTCTAGTCTTTATCTGAGGAGAGAATGTGTCTCTAAGTATTCTCCCGAGGTCTTCAGCTCCCAGTCTTACCCTGTCAGCTACAGGTAACCACGACATAGCTCTGAAGCAGCCCCAAAGCAGAGGGCACACATTACTGCCATCTTTGACCCTCCTGAGTGTTAATTTAGAAAAATTGGCCAGCTCTCCACTGTGCCTTTAAAGCCTGTTTTCAATGACTATTTTAGTCCTCTCATCCCACCATCAGGCAGGCAGCCTGTGAATAGCTGTTCCTGGGTCCCCACCACTAGGATAATGATGCTCTGTCCCACCTCCTAACTTTCAAGTTCCCCTCCCCTCTGACCCTGGGACACAGCGTCCTCTAAACACTGTTGCTTTCATCTCTATTATTCCTCCTCTACTTTAAAAAGGGGTTTAAAGTATTTGAAAATGTCACCAAATCCTTACTTGCAGGGACATACAAAGGGTGTTAAAATAGTCACTCCAGTCATTGTTCTCAATTTTTCCATGCTGGGAACAAAAAAAAACAAATGTTGCCCCGCCTGGATGGGAAACAGAGTCAGAGCAACACGTTTGGAGAGGAGAGGTGCTGGGGCCGAGGGGTGTCAAGGTGAACCAAGCCTGAAGGATCTTCCCCATCAACAGCTAATGCCGTCAGTTCCCACAGGACAGATCATTTCTTGCCAGGTTGGTACAAGATTAAAACAATGACTATGATGATGTAAGAGTTTCATCTTACACATCCCTGAGCTACAACTGTTTACTAACACTCATTTGGGGGAGAAAGCACATGCACTCTGTCACATTTCAGTCTCACCTTTAAACAAAGCATTTAAAACTGAGCCCATGTGAAGTGTGTAAGCCTGACGACTCACAGACCTGTACCCCTGGGGGGCTAAGACATCATATGTTAATAAAAAATTTAAAAAATTAAAAAAAAAAAAAACTGTGCCCAGAACTGCCCAGAAGGGGGTGGGGGGTGGGAGGTCTACACTTACTTTGAAATGCAAATTAGTAATTTAAAACACAGAAGGGACAAAAAACACAAATTGCTTAACAAATGCCTCTTATATGAAAAAATCAGAAAATATAGACATCTTAGGGATTAATTTTTCTGACGTTGCCTAGTCTCCATTTTTCTACCGGCCACCCATCTCCTCTCAAAAAACACGGCTGCTCCATTTCACACAATGCAATGCATCTGTGAGAGGGGCTCCTCGGGACTCTGAGCAAGGCGGTTGCTCAGCTAAAGCTTCCCAGGGTCTCACGGCTTCAGACAAAAGCCGCTGCTGTGTGAGAGCAGTGGTGGTCCCGGAATACAAAACAAATTCTTAGTTCCCGTCCTATACGCTAGAGAGATTACCGAAGTCCCGAGAAAACACCCGAGTGGCAAAATCCAAAGTCAAAAATACCAGTCTTTGGAGAGGAATGAGCACAATGAGGAGGGAAAGGGAAATGTGCAAAAGCTCTTTGCTTTTGTGGCTCTAACTTGGGTTCCATAGTTAGCTTTAGTCTTTTTCCAAACCCAGCACGGGATGACTGAGATCTGCCAGAAGGAAGAACATCTGGGACTATGCCATTAGTCTCATGGGTAGATATTTCTTTGTGGGAGACCAAAAGCCCCGCAGAAGACTAGAACCGAGGTCCTGGCTCCAGCCATCAGACCCTGAATGAGGCGAGTCTTCCAGAGCTGGCTGGCTGCCAGGTCAGCAGCCTTACATTTCTCAGGGGCCACCCCTGCCTGAATGAGGGTGACAGCTGGAAGGGTAGGGGAAGGGAGCTCAAGTCATTCGGGGGGGAGGGGCTCTCTTTCCAAACGTGCACTCGGGCAGGAGTTTGCGTGCAAACTAGGAAAGGCTATGGAGTCCCTCCTTAGGTTCGGGAGGCAGTTTCCCCGAGGAAGGCAAAGAAAAGCCCCCGCTTCACAAGCAAATGCATCTCCTCTGGGGGAAAGAGGATCAAGTCGATGTCAGATCCATGTACACACAGGCTAGCATCGCTTTAAGGGACCTCGGTCTGCACGGAGGGAGACCTAGGGAAGGGTGGAGGAGATCCAGGAGTGTAAGGCTCAGGAGGACACCGGGCCGTGGCGGGCGCAGCCCTTACCTTGGTGACCACGTTTTGGACGAGGCCTGTGCGGATGCCGTAGTCCCACGCGTGGCAGTCGCAGTTGGAGGCGTTGTCCCCCTTGTCCGGAGGGGACGGCAGGGGTGGCGTGTCACCCCCGTCCCCGCCGCTGCCGTTGCTAAGGTTGCCCGCGGCTCCCCAGGAGGCAGTGGAGAAGGGGGTGGTCGGGGGGCTGGTCCAGTTGGCCAAGTCGCCGGCGTCCCACCGGCCCGTGGCGGTGACCCCCGCCAGCTCCGCGCCTTTGCCGGCCCCGCGGCACCAGAAGTTCGGCTGGTCCAGGAGGAAAGAGTCCGAGAACTGGCTGAAGCCGATGAACAGCGCCGGGATCCAGGTGAGCAGCACGAGGGTCTTCTGGTAGCCCCCGCCCAAGCCCCCGAGGAAGGGCAGCACCGACCCGTCGTAGTCCAGCAACAGGAGGCTCGGGGCCGCCGCCGCCGAGCTGCAGCCCGGGTGCGGGCCGCCGGCGGCCGGATGCGGGGCGGGCAGCGGCTGGATCTCCCCGCCACCGCCGCCGGGGCCCGCGCGTACCCCGAGGGGCGCCGAGGCCGCCGCGTCCCCGGGCGGCAGGGAGCCGTTCTCCTCGGCCGGGGGCGGCTGCCTCCCGGGCCCGCCGCCCGCTGCCTCGCGCCGCCGGTCTATCGCCATGGCCCGGGCCCACGGCGCCCGCAGAGGCGCATAGAAGCGCAGCGGAGGCTCCCGCGGGCGCCCCGGGCACAGCGCGCCGGGCCGGGCGCCCGCAGCGGCCGCAGCCGCGGAGGAGAGCCCCGCGGCTCTAGAGAGAGCGCTCGGCCGCCCCGGGTGCTTCAGTCCGCCCCCATGTCACCGGCCCGGACCCCGCGTCCCGGGCGCTGCGGCCACGCTCGGGCGCCGGGCGGAGGGCGGGCAGAGGCCGGCCCGGGCCCTCAGCCGCCGCCGCTCATCGGCTCCTCCGCCCGGGCGCCGGCGGCCGAGCCCGCCGCCCTCCGCTGCTCCGCGCCGGCCGCAGGAGGAGGAGCGGGCGCCGCGCCTAAGCCGGGCGGCTCGGTGCCCTGCGGACAGCTGTGCGAGCTGTGCGGGCTGTGCGCGGCGCGGGCGGCGCGGGCGGCGCGGGCGGCGGTGCGGGTAGCGTCCGCTTGTCCCCGGGAGCCTGGGAGGTATTTATCCGGCCTCGGGCGCCTCCCGGAAGCCGCGAGCTCGGATCCCAGCCTGCCGAGCCGGCCGCGCTCTCCCGCTCCTCGAGCCGGCCTCCCTCCTCCTCCTCCTCCTCCTCCCCTGTCCCCCGGCCCGCCCCCTCTCCCCCCGCCGAGGTGGAGGTAAGCGCGGCACCTGCTGCGCCCGGCTCCTGTGCGCGAGCGCCCTCTCCAGCCGGGACGCGCCGCCGCCGCCGCCGCCGCGGGATCCACGGGAGGGGGCGGGGAAACGGGACACCCCGTGCCTGCCTGGCTGGAGGATCCCCTGCTTGTTCCCCCTCCCCGCCGGGCGAGGCGGAGGAGGAGCAGGAGCGCGGAGCAGCGGGCGCGGGTGGGCTGGGGGTCGGCTTGCGCGCGGAGCGTGTGAACTGGGTCGTCTTCGAGGCTAGGCTCCCGAGCCGCGAGGGATTTCCACCCACCCCCGTGCGCGGGGTGTCGGTGACCTCTGCTTGCTTCAGAGGTGCCCACTACCCGCTCTCCACATCCCACTCCCGGTCCTGAGCCCAAAGTCGCCAGTGTTCGGGAGCAACCCCCGTCGCACTTTTTTTCCGGGTTTCAGATACTGGTTGATTTTTGTGTCCGCGGAGCAGTGTCAAAAATGCGCATTTGCCAATTTCGGGTCTCTGGTCGCCCGCAGCGTCAGGTCACCAGCGACCGATCGCCGCACCTGCTCCCAAATCGCCATGTCTTCCCCACTCCAAAATGCATGCTGTGTAAGTACAATGCTAGAAGGATACACCGCCGGCACGAGTTATACTGTATACACAGAAACGTGAATTGTGATGGTATTCCCCACCCCCTCCCCAAGATCTTGAATTCACCTTTCAAACGCCAAGTGCACAGGCGCACACATCTACATCCACACGCATGAAGACAAACCTCTCCCACCTCTCCCGTGCTCCGGCTCGCTCGAACCTTGCCCAGCCAGCACTACATAAATAACACCAGCCCTGCGGCAAACGGCTGCATTAGCATATTTCCTCCTGCACCCGGGGCCTGGCAGAAATGAGGATAGCCTGGCACCTTTCACCCCGACGTCCCCACGTGTTGGATACAGTTCACATTCTGAGAAGTTTATTAATGGAAATCTTAGAGCAATCCATTTCCAGTATGATTTGGGGGGGGGGGAATTTGAAAGACATGCTTTTGCTTTACAAAGGAATACAGTCTAAGCAGCGCACACTCAATGCATTCGTTTGCATTTCAATTATTTGCTTACATTTTTAACCTAGAATTCTCTCTTGCTGTGGGCATCATGTGCTTACTGCTAAAATACTTGCACATCCGCCAAAATTATTTCTGAAGTCTGTTAGTGAGCTGGGGCCTTGAGGATGGGAGGATGTCATGGACTTTTCTGAGTAGCTGAGAAGGGGAGATTAGATAACCATGGGCCAAAGGGGCGGCAGAAGATACCAAACCTCTGAGAAATGGGTCTCAAAACCTGCACATATTCAAAGCTTTTGAGGGGTGATAGGGCATATTGTATATTTATGATTTCTTTTCCAATTTAATGTTATTTATTACCTTGAATTTTTTCTTTTCTCTCCTCTCTCCTTTAGAAGAGATAATAAATACAAAGTGTTCACTATGCCTGGAACAGAGGAAGTACTTAATAAATGTTAGCTGTGTCTTATTACCACCACTATTACTATTACATAAAATCTACATTTTATTTCTGAATTTAAATGTAACTTTACAGATATTTATTTCCTCTCCAGTGGCTGATTTTTCCAGAAGAGTTCTGTTTTGTGTTGGGCTCTACCTCTGTACCCCAAAGTCACAAGGACCCATTTGTTTTCTTAGAACTCATCACAAAATAAGCATTGCCAGCGACATTGATGGCCATTCTAATCATAATAATAAATAATATTGAACTCTGCGAGGTTAGTTTCCAAATACACATTCTCATCAATCCTCATGGAACCCCTGAGAGGTAGTTCTCCCAGATGAGGCTCTAAAGGTGAAATGTCTACCAGATCAAAGAGTTGTCCCACAGCAGAGCCAAGTAACAGGCTCTTAACCCAGGTCTCAATAACCCAGACTTTCTGACTGGACATTCCAGGGTGTCTCTATTTCAATATGCAGAATTTGGGGTCTTGGGTTTTTTTTTTTTTAATTGTTTTGAAAGATTTTATTTTTAAGTAATCTCTATACCCAGTGTAGGGCTCAAACTCAAAACCCTGGGACCAACAGTCCCACACTCCACCAACTGAGCCAGCCAGGCATCCCAGGAAGTGTTTTAAAGAGATATTTGTTAATATGCATTTTTAGGTGGGAGAAACCCTAACCCTCTGTTGAAGTTTCATTGCCAAGGTGCTATTAGTCCTTATCCTAGAAGGGTGATAGAAATCTTCAAATGGGAGCACCTGGGTGGCTCAGTCGGTTAAGCATCTGCCTTTGGCTCGGCTCAGGTCATGATCTCAGGGTCCTGGGGTGGAGCCCTACATAGGTCTCCCTGCTCAGCGGGGAGTCTGCTTCTCCCTCTCCCTCTGCCCTTCCCCCAGGCTTGTGTGCGTGCTCTCTCTTCCCCTCTCTCTCTCTCTCTAATATACATAAATAAATAAAATCTTGAAAAAAAAATCCTCAGACGGTACAGTCTCAGAATTAGGAGGCACACTAGAAAACAGTACCCTCTAAGATCCAAGCTAAAAGGAACCAACATAAAATGTTTGCAATTAGCCATCTGTAGTCCTGACCCAGCCCTGACTTACCTTGTAATTAAATTCCTGATTAGATTAGAGGTTTGACTAAATCCCTCTCCCATCGACGTGCTTCCCCACCAAATGTAGTCAAGATCAAAAGGTAACTAACTAAAATTAAACTTGCCTTCAATTCATGAAGACATATCACAAATGACATCACAGAGGAACCTAGAGCAAGCAGCGAGGAAGAGGAATTTGACACTAATAACCTCCAGGGCAAGTTTTTAGGTGCCCCAGCTGGTATGGGACAGCCCATCAGGAACCTGCTATCAGATTACCCTCCTTTCTGGGTGGCGGCTATCACTAAGTGCCAGTCTTCTCATTTACTTCTTTATTTATTATCTCCTACGTCTGGACAGGTCCTCCGTATTTGCCCTCAGCTGCAATTCAGGGGCATTAAAACAGCGCTTGGCATATGTAAGGCACTCAAGACACTCAATTTTGCTGAATAAATGAGCGTATCAAGTTATTATCGCTTGATATTATCATCCAGGATCCTACAGCTCTGTTTACTTTGGTTCTTAAGTCACCAAGCAACCTTTTCCTCTTTGCTCAATCTCTCCTATACAGTGCTCAGATCAGCCAGCACGGAGAATCCGTTTGAACAATTATATGTCTTATTGTAAGTTATTGTGACTAATGGATTAGCTCCCAGGATGAAGTTCTTGTGCGCAGACGATTGGCCTGGAAGACAAATGCAGCTCACAGACCACACACAATGTTCCCAGAAAAATAACTGTCAATGTTGGAAAATCAGGAGTCTGAACATTTTTTTTTTTTAAACCATAAAAACAAAATAAGGAAGAAACCTCGGCCCTTTTGATGCCTGTTTTTTGCAGGGCTGTGCTTCCTTCGAATATAGTAAATGGGTGGGTATTTCCCAGCTCCCCCTCATCCCTGCTTGGCACACACCCCTCATGCATGTCATTTGTCTGGCCCCCAAAAGCATCTGAATTTGTGACCCTAATTTATATTATTATCCTGCACTCACTCAACTCCGTTATCAAAAAGAAAACCACAGGCCCCAAATGGAGTCACTTATGCTAGGGCATATCGTCAAACTGGGGCTTAACATCTAACCTAATTGCACATACAACCACCTTCAAAATCTAGTCTTAACAGGTCAATTAAGAATTTTCTGGTCGGTACCAATAAAGTCATCTGTCACATAGACCCTCTCCATCCCCCAAAGGAAGATGAGGTAATCCACACAGTGAGACCTTTTTGTCCCCAAAAGAAGGTAACCTCACCTGAAAGAAACTTTTTATTTGTTTAGGACTTCATTGTCCTGTCTTTAAAAACCTTTCCCTTTCTGTAGTCCTTTGGAGCTTGCATCTGTGAACATGAATCTGTATGTTCATTTTTTTTAAATTTAAACTTGAATTAATAAAGCTGATTTGATCTTTAAAATTTACTCTGTTGAACTTTTGTTACTTAACACTGTAAAGAAGCTGAGCTTCTCTCCTGCTCTGAAAGCGTGTTAAATAATCTATCAGTTTGCACTTTCCTAAAGATTGAGAAAATAAAGAAATGAGAGATAACACCTAATCACGAATACATTTGAACAATTTTATTTCCTTGGAGATAACAGGAGGGGGAAAAAACGTAGCTTACTTCTAAAGTTGATAGAAATCTAATTTTAAGTCCTTCATAATTCTGTAAAAGTGAGTTCCAAGGAATTGGTGTCAGGATTAATTAACTTCGAATGTATAATACTAGTCATAGCAAATAGATTCCACATTAGTTTTACTTGTATGTTCACTTTAAAAAAAAAATTATTTACATAATTTCTATACCCAACATAGGGCTTGAACTTACAACCCTGAGATCAAGCATCACACAGTCTTCTGACTGAGCCAGCCAAGTGCCTCTGTATGTTCCTGTTTTTAATTTATACTTGAAATATAGATAAATGCCACAGTTTAGAATATCATGTGTCTTTCTTTTTTCTTAGTGCAGCTTGATTTCTCTCTTTCAAGTAAGTGTTGGAAAGTAGGTTATCTTGATTTGGGTGGGGGCTAGGAAAAAGTGATTTGAAATTACTTCAAACTCTAAATGTATACACTTGAACATTACTTATATCATCCTTTGACTTTTGGAACGTTAACTCTGACTTTCTAACAAGGAATTTGACATTTACAAGACCTATCATAAGCGAAAATGAAAAAGCTACTTTTGTTCAGTGGCAGAAGTAATAAAAATGTCACATAATCTAGCCAAAGGAAAACTACAGGTAAGATCTTAAGAAAAACTAACACAGTGAATACAGCTATATTCATCTTTCCTGACCAAAAGGCCAAGTAAAAGAAATAACAAAATGAAGACTTCAGTGCAAAAAGCTATTCAATTGTAAACATGATTGATAAGGGTGAATTACTTTTAAAAAGCTTGGTCAAAATTTAATTTTGAACTCCTTTAATTGAGTAAAAAAACAATTAGTATAACAAATTGATCTAGAAGTTGATGTTGGCTTCTGTTTGCTAAAAATCACAGATGTCACATTTGCCTTATTGTGCTTAGGAATGTTGTCCCCCACACAGGACAGAACGCCAGGAGGACTGACAGGTGAATATTATATGTTTCATTCTAGCGTGGAATCAGCCTCTGTTGCTTAGGAGCATCATCCCCAAATTTGCAAATGAACTTCAAGTTCAAGTATGGATGTTGGGGCTTTCAGCAATGAATGGGCAATCTGAAGATTGTTATTGTCAGGAAGGTTTGTGAGAACAACAATCAAGTAACAAAGGTTTAGAGAAAGAGATTTTCACTTCCTAAGATAGATGAAATAATGCTCTTTATACAACTCTTTCCCCCTCTTTCCCTACTAATTCTAAATGGAGAGGAAGAAAAACGCACTACTGTATGGTCTAGGTGTTCTAGTCGAATCTAAATTTTTTTTAAGCTGATTTCTTTCAATGACTAGAAGCTAGAAGAATATGAGAGTAAGGAATAATCCTAAAATGAGGTAAATCATAGACCCAGAATATGCTTTCTGAATCAAGATGTTTTGACAAAGAATTTTTTTTAGATAATATTTTTGTCTCTAATAAGGTCAGTTTGAATTTTTGGCTATTAGAGAGTCCTGAAGGACCATTTGTATTTAAAACAATGAATGACATATACATATTTATTGTCACTCTAAATTGTGGGCCACCAAATAGTGGTTTGAATAAAAATTTAGTGCTTCTATAGCAAAATAATCCATAAACACATAAAGTCACTGAAGCATTTTTTGTTAACAATATTTAAAAAAATAAAACTACAATTTTAAATTCGAGTAAAACACCTTTGCTATTTCAAAAGGTTATTTGACACCCCAGTAGCAATTAGCACACCTTGCATGAGTTGTTGGTTTCTAATACCATTCTCCAATAAAAGGAACCAAGGCTCCTTGGAGAAATGGTTGATTCTAGGACTGGGGCAGGAAATACACAAATGAACCCAGGGCAGCTTGTAGTGCCTCAAAGTAAGAAACTTCTGAGTCTCCCCCTGATCCCATCACCACTGTCCCACCCTCCCAGTGACAGGGTTGTCTCACAGGAGCCAAGTGAAAAGAGCTCCTAATTTGAACAACAAAATAAAGTAGCGTTGTGTAATGACCCAAAGTCTAACATAACTACTCATGAATCCATACTGGTATAAAGAAAGGATTGAATAAGGAAAGAAATGGGAGGATGAGACAAATGTCCCATGCAGAAGAATCCCAAAGAATGTGTGTAGATACACAGCCCTCGAGGAGGTTGAGTGTGACTCTCAAGTGCAGGCTGTATGGAGTGTTTCTTTCCAAAATGGAGCATATGGAAAGGGAGGTAGAAAAGACAGAGAGAGAGAGAGAAAAGCTGTAGTGGAGAAACCTGATAATCCTTACCTCAGCTAGGTGGCCAAGAACAACGTCAGTAGTGAGAAGACACATCAACAGCACGTAGCTTCCATAGGATGTGATGAGAATGAGTCTTCACCTCTGTGTGATCTTCCTCCCCAAAACCCATAACCATAGTTTAACCATGAGGAGAACATCAGACAAATCCCAATCACAGAACATTCTAGGGAATACTTGACCAGTACTAAAAATTGTCCAGGTGATCAAAAACAAGGAAAGTTTGAGAACCTATCAGAGCCAAGAGGAGGTTAAGGAGACATGATGATCAAAGTAATGTGGCATTCTGAAAGGGATCCTGGAATTAAAAAAAGGACATTAGATAAACACTAAGAAAATCTGAGTAAACTGTAAGCTTCAATTAATAAAAATATATCAATATTGTTCATTAGTTGTGACAAAGATGTGTGGCATATGGGAACTGTCTGTCTTACCTTTGCAACTTTTTCTAGAAGTCTAAAACTATTCCAAAATAAACACTTAAAAAAAAAAAAAGGTGATTTGACAGTCTTTTCAAACATGAATATCCCACTTAATTTAAATTAGTAATTTTGCTCTATGTAGGTCCTATCTTCGTGATGATATTTTGAATCAAATAAAGATTTAATGGTTTGTAACCCAGAGTTGATGGGGGAGCAGAAGAAAATGTAAATAATTGAAAAATAAATGTTAATAAAAGCTTGTTATAGTAACTGATTTTCTAAAAATACCCTACAATGTTAAAAGATGCCACCAGCAAACTTGTCAGCTGGGGTCCAGTCTCCAGTCTGTCTAAAAGACCACCAAGACCAGGTGAGCCTCCAGCCCCATCTGAGAAAGCTGGCAACTTTCACTTTGTTTCGATTCCCCTTTCATTTGAGTTACGTCCCCATATTTTGTCATGTTTTCATCATAGACGTAGAAATGCACTGAAACCAAGTTTCCCTTTAACTTCTCAGAGATGTTTTCCTCCTGTCTCGTTAGCCTCCTCAATGATTCTATTTCTTTAAAGATAACATAGAACCTTTAGGGAAGCAGCAAAATACATGGGTATGGAATTACTGTCACACTTTTAGGTAATGTAATGGAGTGGCCTGTAGCCTCCAGGATAATAGTCTTTGACAGTCTTTTTGTCAGCCAAAAAATGCTAGGCATATAGATCTGGGCATTCAAGTAAAACTCTGTTTTCTAGTATATGTCCCTAAAGGGCAGGGCCCCTGATTTATATGTCTCGACAGTGCCACAGCCTGTCACAGGGTCTGGCACTCCATAAATATTTGGGAAATGAATGAATGAATGAAGAATGGGACAATACATAGGATTTTGTCAAGGAGAGAAGAGGAAACAGTGTATTCCAAGTTAAAGGGACAGCAGGAATAAAATTACAAAGATAGTAGTGAAAATTGCATATTTGGACAATTTTATGGACCTTGTGGCAGTTTTATGATAATATTATATATTAACACAATACATAATAATAAAGTATTTATAGACTAAAATTTGATGATACTATTTTAAATATAAACATCATGAGTCTTGAAGTTAAGAAAATCCTAGGGAGGGGTGCCTGGGTGGCTCAGTGGGTTAAAGCCTCTGACTTTGACTCAGGTCATGATCTCAGGGTCCTGGGATTGAGCCCCAATTCGGACTCTCTGCTCAGTGGGGAGCCTGCTTCCTCCTCTCTCTCTGCCTGCTTCTCTGCCTAATTGTGATCTCTATCTGTCAAATAAATAAATAAAATCTTAAAAAAGAAAGAAAGAAAGAAAGAAAATCCTAGGGAGGGGCACCTGGGTGCCTCAGTCAATCAAGCAGCTGCCTTCAGTTCGGGTCATGGTCCCGGGGTCCTGGGATAGAGGCTCCTACATGGCTCCTTGCTCAGCGGGGAGCCTGCTTCTCCCTCTTCTTCTGCCTGCTCCCCACTGCTCACGCTCTGTCTCTCTCCGCCTCTCTCAAATAGATAAATAAAATCTTAAAAAAAAAAAAAAAGAAGAAAATCCTAGGGAAATACCTCACTTAAAAAAAAAAACTTTATGGGGGCGCCTGGGTGGCTCAGTGGGTTAAAGCCTCTGCCTTCGGCGCGAGTCGTGAGACCAGGGTCGTGGGATCGAGCCCCGCATCGGCTCTCTGCTCCGCAGAGGGCCTGCTTCCTCCTCTTTCTCTGCCTGCCTCCCTGCCTACTTGTGATCTCTCTCTCTGTCAAATGAATAAATAAAATCTTTAAAAAAAAAAACAAAACTACTTTATGGAGGCATATTTTACATAGACACATTTTATTTGTCTTATTTTTTAATTTATTTTTAAAAGATTTTATTTATTTATTTGACACAGAGAGACACAGCGAGAGAGGGAACACAAGCAGGGGGAGTGGGAGAGGAAGAAGCAGGCTTCCTACCAAGCAGGGAGCCTGGTGCGGGGCTGGATCCCAGGACCCTGGGATCATGACCTGAGCTAAAGGCAGACACTTAACGACTAAGTCACCCAGGCGCCCCCATAGACACATTTTAAATGTACAGTTTCATGACGTATTCACCTGTGAGACCATCACCCCAATCAAGATACAAAACATTTCACTCACCCAAGAAATGTCTGTTGTGCCTCTTTGCAACCAATCCTCCCACCCCACACGTGACCTTGGCAACCACTGGTGTGCTTTCCCTCACTATAGATAAGTTTTTCCTGTTCTAGAACTGACAACAAATGGAACTGGACAGCATGTGCTGTCTTGTGTCTAGTGTCTTTTATTCGGTGTGGCACGTATGTGGTTCACCCACGTGCTGTTGCATGTCTCGGTATTTTATTCCTTTGTATACATTGCTGAGTACTGTTCTTGCGTGACTGTGCTAGAACTTGTTATCGATTCCGTTAACGGACGTTTGGGCTGTTTCCAGTTTGGGGCTACTTTGAATAAAGCTTCTTTGATCCTTTGTCTATGGTTCCTTGTGTGCACATATGTTTTAACTTCTCTTGGGTAAACATCTGGAAGTAGGACTGTATGATACAGTGGGCTCTACAGTAAGTCATGTCTCACTTATTGAAAATGATCCCTTGGAAGTCACCAACCCACAAAAATTGTACTTTGGGCCATGGTTAAACCACAGGGCTGGTGAGGGCATCATCTGAGCCAGCACGGAACAGCTTACATGTTTATGAAATCAGAAAAACGCTTGTATTCTTTGAGGACACAAGTAACAATGAAGAGATGCCACAGAATATGCTGGTTAGTGAGTCTTAGGTTAAAGTGAATTCTATAAACCTCAGTCTCCGAAAATTGATTTATTTTAGGATCTGGGGTCTCATCAAACTTTCTTACATAGCAAAACATGTATAGGAAATTACCAATACTGTCCTGGTATTAATTTTTTTTTTCATATCCAAACTATAAAAAACCCAAGGCAAACTGACTTGTGCAAAAAAGGGGACTTTATTAGCTTACGTAAACCAGAAAGACCAAGGCTTGCGTGGCTTTAGACGTGGCTAAATCCTGGTCTGTTTCCACCTCTTGAATTTGTTTTCTTCTCTGTGACCTTCGTTCTTAGGCTCTGTGTGGTGTTTCCCCTGCTCACCCTGGCAGCTCCAACAGGAAGAGAATGTCTGTTTTCTAAAAGCTCCAACAGTATCACAGCCAATCTTATTGACTCTGATTTATGGCGGGTTGGGTCAGTCCTCTTTTTGACCCTATCACCGTGTTCTCCAGCCTGTGATTGGCTCTGATTGGCCAGGCTTGGTCACGTGTCATGGAGGTGGCCCTAGCCTCCTCGGAGCCTTGATGATGGGAAGTGGAATAGTAGAGTTGCCCAGGCCCAGCTTCGGGAAGGAGAAACAACAATGTCCATTTCCATTGTTCCCAGTTAGAAATTAGGCGCAAATTCTAGATTTTTAAATATATAGAAATCACTGTGGGTTCCCAAGCCAAAACAGAAAGTAGGTGAGTTGCTAGTTACAAACTGTGTCAGGAAAGCATCCTCCTTTTCAGGATAATTCAGCAAAAAAATTAGTGGGAGCTGCTACCACAAAACCCCAAGGACTCCAAATTAAACCCTATCTTTCATCTACAGTGAGTCTGAGAGCACTGTTAATGGTCCATCACTAGGTGAAAGGGATGCAGAACCTTCTGGGACCTTTCTGGCTAAGGTGACTGTGGGCAATGGTGTCAAGGCTTTGGTCAGACCCCTCAGGGCCCCTTTAACTCTTTTTGGAGGTCTGGGGGTTGGAGAGAGGGAGGCCAGCTTTAAGGGGCTTTTGCTTCTGTCGTTCCACACCTCAGACTTTTCCCCCAAAGCATTGCGCTTGGATTACTGAAGCCTATTTGTCAAGGAAATGGGAAGTCCCTGGGGTTTAGCTCCCCCTTAACCTGTGACAGGTGAATGTGGGACAACAAAAACCCCAATTCCCTGCTGGCTTCCTTGCCCATGAAACCCCATGGCAGGGCTGCCTCTAGACATCAAAGCCCAAATACACAAGGATAAAATTCTCAAACCCAAGAAACACTTGGTGGGAAAAGAGAGTATCTGAAGTCAGCCTTCCTGACTCTTTGTCCCAACCCTCCAACCTTCTGGTGGTGTGAACTTGAATGAATTCTATCACTTCTGAGAGCCTTGGTTTGCTCAACTGTAAAATGGGAATAATGGTACTATCTGCTTCACCCACCTGTCATGCAGCCTTTCTATGAGGAGCAACTGAGATCATGGGGACAAAGGGGATTTGCACATATGAACAGTTACACAAGCATCCAGTATTCTTTAGGTGCTATCAGAAGCGATCATCTTGACCCCAACCACCCAAGATAGCTATACTGAGTTTATCTGATGCTACATCCCCACAAACCCAAGGTCAGATTTCAATAGCAATCAAATAGAGAAAAGAGGTTGGAATCCCCAGCAGGCATTTCATTCCATTAGCTCTGCTAAATAATTCTGCAGTAGAGTCAGACAGACACAGAGCTTGAGTTTGCTGCCTGTGGTCAGACTTCCTGGTAGTGAATGTTTGCTGGCCCAGACCTCTGCGGATTGTCCTGAAATCCCAGTTGCCTCTCTTTGGCCAGGGCAGGCGAGCTGATCCTCCATCTTGTCTACCAGATATCTGCGAGATAAACATGGCGCAGGTGCGGAACCCTCACACTGTGTCTCATCCCCCTGACCCAGACCACCCTAGGAGCCTTCCCAGTTCCCTGCCCCCCGACTTTATCCACCCAGCAGATCTGATGCTAGGTCGAGGCCTTACCTCGTCCTGCTTGCCTTATCTTGCTGCAAACACGTTGTTCTGCGTCTTTGACAGAACCAGACATTAGACACATTCCTCGTAAGCTTAAGAACGATCACAGCTGCCATATCGTGAGTCCTCTAATGCCTTTCTAGATATGTGCTACCTCACTTAAAGTACCCTGCACACCTATGAAAGAAGCACCTTTGGCACCATTTTGGAGTGAAGAAGGCAAGTGTGAAAGATGTTAAGTAACTTGCGCAAGGTCACACAGTATCAGAACCAGGACTCACTCCCGAAACTCGGGCTGACGGCAGAGTTCAGGATGCTAGTCCTTGCCAGCAACTCCCTCCAGCCCTGGTAGGAGAGAGCTCCACAAAGCAGAGAATTCTTACAGGCAGGTCTCTTCGATTTGACTGAGTGAATGTCTAGATCCAACAGGGCTCATCTCCAGCCAGAGGGCTGCTGCCCTTTCCTCTCCCCGTCTTCCCAGCCCAAAGTCACACCTCGTGGGCTTCCTTGGCTCCCATGAGTGTCCTCGCTTCTGGAACCAGCTTCCTCTCTGCTCTAACACCCGTAGCCTTGGGAAACCCCAAAGTGCTTCCCTACAGGAAAATGCCCACTTACAGATCTGCAGGCCATGACTGTTACCCATCGCCCTCCCCAGAGACAGCTCTGAGCCCTTTGAGCTCTCCAGGAATCGTTCACCTCGCCAAAGGGATAATGTCAGCATTCACCTTTAGTCAGTGAACAAAACAGAACTCTAGACAATGAGGGCTTCTTATAAATTTGCCTGATTCCCTTCTCTTTCAGGTCCAGAAATATTCTCCTGCTGAAAAGACTCTGGAGTACAAAATTCTGTGTCTCCCTCTCTTGTCTTCATGGTGTGAGGTGCTCAGAAAATCCCACTGCTACAAACAGAACTAACCAGAAGCACAGGTAAAGTACCTCAATCCTTTGCTTTTCTTTTGAATATTTGAATTTTGAATATTTTCTTTTGAATATTTTTTCTTGTGAACTTTTGTTTAACTTTCTTGACTTTAAGAAAAAGTAGCTAAAAGTCCATTGAAACCCAGTTTAGCGACTAAACTGAGAAATATCATTTGAGGCTAAAAATGGTCTGTGAGTATAAAATAAGGAGGAAGCATGTCTTTTGTTGTCCTTAAGATGGCTCTGACCATAATGATTTTTCTTCTGAGGCGCACAAAAGCTTCTCAAGAGAGGACCCCGCAACCCTGTGACAAGGCAATTTGAGATCAGGCTCTGGCTAGCTGCTAAAGAACTTTCTTTCTTCTCTGGCCCCACTTTAAAATACTGCCCCTTTTTGATCTTCCCCGAGTGTTTCTCCTTCATCATTTAATGAGAGTGACCAGTGTCTCACCCTCAAGAGAAATGGGTGAAGAATTTAAGTCCTTCCTTGCCCATGTGTCCTCCCCATAAAGGTATGTTTGATGTTTGCCTTTCCTCAGATGGAACTTGCTTTCTAACTGTAGTAAGATGAAAGGATAGAGTACAAAGTCCTATTCCTGTGGGCTCTCTCTCTCTTTTATTGTTCTCCTCTCAAAGGAGTAAACATGGGATAGGTTCACATTCCCACCTAATTAAATCTCAGGGTGTGAAAGCTTGCCGAGGGTGAGTCGGCGAGTTTCAACAGCAATGCCCCTTTACCCTGAGTCTGAGAGGGATCTTGGGTCCCATCAAGGTAACATGCTGACCAGCTCCTCGGGCCATTTCGGGAAAAGAATTCTGGTGGTTCCTCTTCTTCTTCTAGCTACCATGGTTTCTGGACTACATCAGGAGGCCCTCATTTTCTCCAACACTGATTCCTCACTCCCTTCTGGAAGTGTCTACACTGGAATTCGGCTTCACTGTTTGAAGGTCTCTGTTGCTAAGAGATGCTGTTTTGCTGTAAACCCAAGTGTGAACTCACACTAATGATGGCCTTCATGTCGCTTTGCAAATAGCCACTTGTGCTCATGCCCCGGGCAAGGAGGACATTCTTTTCATTTGTTTCAAGAGCTACCTGAAGGTGGCCACCCACGGTGGCTGGTCAAAAGAGAAAAGGGGAAGAAGCAGCTCGTTCAGGGGTGGGACTGTTACTGATTTGCTAGTGCACCACAGCTGGATTTCTTCCAAGACAACAACAACAAAAAATAGCTTCTCCCTTTCTCAGGAGGGAAAGAAAGTGTTTGAATGATAACAAATAACGAAGCTAAAGGGAACCTCTGGGCACCTACCTGAAGCCTCCTCTTCTGTGAGAGGAAACTGAGGCCCCAGAGAAATTGAATCCTTTGACCTAAATCAAAGAGTTTATCAGAAGTCAGCCTGGGACTAGGGCTCAGGTCTTCTGATTCCCAGGAACACCTCCTTGATGCTGCCTCCGTGGAAATGGAATTTGTGTAGAATATCTTAAGATCAATAATAAAACTGTTGACATGCTATCAGTAGAGCATTTTCCCCTTTAGCCGAAAGGATGGCTTTATGCTCATGATTCTCCTACTTCATCTCTCTGTAAACAAATAGCTTCCAAGTTTTAAAATAGGCTCTCTCTGAGTTCATCCGAGAGATCTCAAGCTCTCTGAAGACCCAACTGTGTATCCTTCCCGTTCTGTGCCTAGCAGGGGCTCAGTGAATAGTGAGTGGAGGGAGGGATAGCACTAGGCAAAATCAGCTAACCGACAAAGGACCGCATGGACTCCCCCATTAGTGCCAATGAATTTAGTTAACCTGCCACAGGTGGAAGCAAATTCCACCACCATGGTTTACCTCCATTATTTTGATGAAGTTGGTTTCTTTTCCAAACATCAATGCAATACATAAAGTAAATCAAAATCCAAAATAAAATGTTACTCATTCAAAGTTCCACTTTAGCTCCAGATTTGTAATGATAGAAGTCCCAGAGAGAAAGGCCATCCTTCTGAAAAGTTTACCCTTGTTCATGAATTCCACCCTGCTTGAAATTTCTGCCCTTTTAAAAAATTTCTGTCTTTTTCAATCAACCTCTGACCTCGCTCTGATTCTAGGAAGAGCTGACTTATGTCCCCAGGGAATCATTTCACAAATATCTGAGAGCTCACAAACAAGGCCACAGACCGCCCAGTCTCCCATGATTCAGCATAAATTTCAAGCCTCACAAGTTGGGGGATTCTGTGGGGGCCTTGTCAGAGCGACACAAGGCCTCAGTGGAGAAAGAAGCTCCTCTTTCTTTCTGGCAACATAATTAAACTGCTAGACTGACACAAAGTGAAAGAGCTTTGCAAAGCTAAAAACAGTGCAAATGCTCATTATTATATTAGTACTATTATTCTATTAACTCCTCACAGCTCCAATGCCTGAATGTCAGGGGAAGTGAGCACTTCTGGAAGGTGGTGTTTTTTTCCCCCGAAGGCCTTAGGGGCCACTCACTGAGGGGTTGGGCATTGGACTTTTCTTTGAGGCAAATGAGCACAACCTGGGGGAGTTAAACCTCAGGATCTGGGCTTCTGACATCACTGGAGTCTTAGGCTGACGGCTCCTCCCATCCCTTGATACCTTTAGGCATTAAGTGTCCTTTTTGCTTAAACTATATGGTAGTTAGATGATGCTTATAAATGGAATAAAAGATTTCCACTGCTTTCCTGACTGTTACCAAAGACCTTTTTGTGTATCTTTTTTTAAAGATTTTATTTATTTACTTGACAGGGATCACAAGAGGCAGGCAGAGAGAGAGGGGGAAGCAGGCTCCCCGCCGAGCAGAGAGCCCAATGTGGGGCTTGATCCCAGGACCCCGGGACCATGACCCAAGCCGAAAGCAGAGGCTTTAACCCACTGAGCCACCCAGGTGCTCCACTTTTTGTGTATCTTAAGGGAAAGTAAAGCCACTTGATAAAATACCGTTTGGATCAGGCAACTGAGGACAGGATTCACTTCTTGCTCAGGCCCATGTCCCTCCTTCGTGATTGCTTCCAACTCTAAGTGTTGATTTTAGTGCTGACTTCCTGTCTTCTAGACTTGTGGGTGGGAACTGTGGGATTAATTCAAGTTAAAACACTTTATTAGGGGTGTCTGTGTGGCTCCGTCTGTTGAGTGTCAGACACTTGGTTTCTGTTCAGGTCATGATCTCAGGTTCTATGCTCAGCCAGGAGTCTGCCTGAGGTTCTCTCCCTCTGCCCCTCCTCCTCTTGTCCACTCATTCTCTCTCTCTCAAATAAATTAATCTTTAAAAACAAAACAAAGGGGTGCTTGGGTGGCCCAGTCCTTAAGCGTGTGCTTTCAGCTCAGGTCATGATCCTGGGGTCCTGGGATCAAGCCCTGAGTTAGGCTCCCTGCTCAGTGGGGAGCCTGCTTCTCCCTCTCCCACTCTCAATGTTCCCTCTCTCGATGTATCTTTCTCTGTCAAATAAATAAATAAAAATCTTTTTAAAAAATAAATAAAATAAAAAATAAAACAAAAACCACTTTATTAGTCAGTGATGGTAAAAGTTTTTAAGGTGTTCTTGATTTTCAGTGGATTGTGGGATTGTTTCTGTAGCAAGAGAAATAAGGTTGCTATCAAAGGCATCATATGGTGGGAATGTTCACAGACACATTTCTATTTACATGATGCTGTGGAAAACTCTAGAACAATGTTAAGTAAGGGTATCCTGCACTGCCTTTTAGACTTCACCTGGAGTTGGTAGATACTGAAATTATAAGCTGAAATTATGTACATTTATCTGCGGAGAAGATCCACATTTTTCATCTCGCCTCAGATGGGGCCTGACTTTGGGAGAGATTAAGAATTCCCGAAGTAGAGACGTTTTTTACACCAATTTACTAAGGTGTGCCCCCACCAAAAAACCAACAGAAAACAACAGCACTTTACTACAAAATTTTAAGCATGCGCAGTTCCTTAAACGCTGAAAATGTAAAAGTAAATTTAATTTCTATTAAAGGATTGAGAACCAAGAAGGTAGTAAGACATGGATTTCATGTATTAAAGTGCTCTAGAACCATATCCTTCCATTCCCTGGATAAACAGTTTGAGCATGGACGATGGCCTTACTAGCACTTAATAATGTGGTTCTTGTTGATTCTTATAACATTCCATGAGTTCATGTCATGTGCCATATATTGTGATAAGGATAACTGCCCAAAGGCTAATGGGACTATTGAGGAATTCACAGTTCAACTAACTTGATGATAATGCTTCCTGTTTTGAGAAAAGGAGGTGTACTGCATGCACAGACAACTCTTGACCTAGGTAGGGGTTCAAAGAAACCTTAGAATAGGCAATCATGGAGCTACATCCAGACGAGAGTTTTAGGAGTTGGCTAGTAATCGGGGCAGTGGGCGGGAAGGAGGGGGACAGCAGTTCCATGGAGGCTGCTCAGACTTCCATTAGGCTTGTTCAAATGCAGATTCTGAGTCTTGAAGTCTGGGTTGGACCTGAGATCTGCATTTTCAAGAAGCTGCTAGTGATCGCTGTTGGCCATCCCCACTTTGAGTCTTGAGGGGTGGGAAAGAGGTGAACCAGGCCATTTAGGGACCAGCAAGTAGCTCAGGGGGGCTGCGACTCAAAGAAGTCTCAGGGTGACTTTGCTCCAGATGCCTGGAAAACACACAGAAAAGTACAGAGATTAATAAAAGCATATACCATCCAGTCTTCGCAAATGTGGACATAACCACTTCATGTTTTTTTAAAGGTAACTTCGGAACTCTTTTCCCAACTTCCTTCGTCCTGCCCTTCTTCCTGCCCTCAGCAGCCCCCTCTTCTGATCCTGGTCTCTCTTTTCCATGCATGCTTTAATGTTTTGTGTGTATATGTAAATAATTAATGTTTAGTGGTGTTTGTATTTTAGGTAAATAACACTTCATATGGTTTTTCTTCAACTTACATTTTAACTCAAGTCTAGGTTTTTCAAATTTGTCCTGGATGATACTTGGAGATTGAACTGCTATTTTAGTGCTATTTCTATAAATTTATTACAATTCATCATTCATTTCCCTATTAGTTGTTTGGGTTGTTATGAATTGATCATTCTTTTTTTTTTTAAGATTTTATTTATTTATTTGACAGAGACAGACAGAGAGAGCAGCAGACTCCCTGCTGAGCTGGGAGCCTGATGAAGGACTTGATCCCAGGACCCCAGGATGATGACCTGAGCTGAAGGCAAATACTTAACCAACTGAGCTACCCAGGGGCTCCCCAACAGATCATTCTTAAAAACAACGATTTAGAGAAGTTTTTATGTATACTGGATACTAATCCTCTATCACTTACATGCATTGTGAATATCTTCTCTCAGTCTTTGGCTCATTTTGTTGTCAGTATTGGTTTTAACTTCACCTGTGGTGCCTTTTGTTAGGTGGAAGTGTTTAATTTTGATGTAGCCCAAATTGTCAATCTTCTTCTATTGTTGTTGGTGTTTGTTAGATATTATTTAAGAAATCATAAATTGTGCTAACTCAGGATTTTACAAACGATAGGGATTTGTTGAGAAGAGTCAATACAACGTTTTGGGAAAATTTGGCTTGCAATTTTCTTAACTGTTTTCTGAATTATTAGTATAATGATGTCCCTTTACAATAGTTACTGCCCAGGTATGTTCTTATTTGGTTTGCTTGAAAAAGTTGGCAAGTTCTTCTCCATAGAAATAAAGGCAAGTCTTGATGCTGTCCATCTTATTTCTTGATCTTCTTTAGGTTTTTAAGTGTGTCGCCCCCTTCTGGGGTCTTTGGCTGGTACTCAGTGGTAGGTGAGAGAATCCCCTAACCCCCTCAGAATCTTTAGCTCCAGCCCTGCACACGATGAAGGCCCCTGCCCGAGGGGCTTCTTCTCATAGTGTTCTCCCTGGGTCCCACTCTTATTTCTCCTTGTCCTAACAGGTTGAGGGGTGGCAACATCTTCTCTCTGCTGCCAGACTCTGGGTGCTGTAGCACCCCTCTGTCCTTTCAACAATTCTCCATTTTTCTGACACCAACCAGAAGTCCCATAATTCAGCTCAATCTTGATATTGATCACCTAGAGTGAGCTCAGACTAAGGGACTCAGCCTCACAAGACTGCCCCCACTTTAGGTGCCAGCTGCAAATCCTAGGCCTCCAGGTGATCCACACTTCTGTCCAACTTGGCTACAAATTCCAGGGTTCCCATAAGGCACCCTCAGGTTTGATAACTTACTAGAATGACTCACAGAACTCTGGAAAGCACTATGCTTGCAATTGAAGTTTTATTATAAGGTATACAACTCAAAGGGAGTTTGAAATGGCCAAATGAAGAGATGTGGAGGGCAAGGTCTTCAGAAGTCCTGAATGCAAGCACTTCCATTCCTGTGGAGGTGAGGTGTACCATCCTCCCAACACATCTCTCTGTTCACCAACTAGGACGCTCCCCTGAGCTTTGTTGTTCGGAGGTTTTGTGGAGGTTTCATTACTTTGACATGATTGATTGGCCATTGATGGCCAATGATGGTTGAACTTAACCTCCAGGCTCTCTCCTCTCCTAGGAGGTCAGAGAATGGGGCTGAAAGTTCTAGCTCTCTGGTCACATGGTGGTTCCTCTGTGGACCAACACCATCCTAAAGTTGTCTAAGGACCCACCAATTAGCAACGATGCTAATGCATCATTGCTGTAAACTCAGGTGTGGTCAAAAGGGGCTCATTATGAATAACAAAAGACACTCCCATCATCAGGAAATGCCAAGAATTTTAGATCTGTGCCAGGAATTGGGGACAAAGACCAAATACATTTTTTTGTTATACTGCAACCCCCCCGTTTCCCATTAATCCTACCCACACTTTTTTTTTTTTTTTAAAGATTTTATTTATTGATTTGACAGAGAGAGATCACAAGTAGACAGAGAGGCAGGCAGAGAGAGAGAGGGAAGCAGGTTCCCTGCTGAGCAGAGAGCCCGATGCGGAACTCGATCCCAGGACCCTGAGATCATGACCTGAGACGAAGGCAGCGGCTTAACCCACTGAGCCACCCAGGCGCCCCTACCCACACTTTCTGATGAATCATCTGGGTGGACTTTGTTTCCCACCTATATACCTGCAACTTCCTGCAGACACAGCGGTCATCTTTGTACCTCCATGTGTACGTGCCATCACCGCGTCATTTGTAATGCCACATCACAGTGTCCTGAGTGTCTTCTTGTGCTCTGCTCTAAATTATCCACATCTTGAGGCAGAAACAAGTCCTAGTGATCCCTGTATTCCTGCCATTCTAGCCCAACATCTGGCCTATCATGGTTGTCAATCATTCTTTTAATGGATTAGTGAATTGTTCCATTTCTCATTCTGGGCATCCATTCATTCAGCATCTCACATGTGAGAGACCACCCCAAGTGCTGGGTACACAAATTCACTGCTAGCTAGGTCCTGATACTACAGTGGATTTGGACTTCATCTTGGAGTAGACAGAAGGACTAGGCGGCTTGGTCTACATTTCTACCACATCTTGGACATGCCTCAAAGGAACATGGGTCTCTCTCACAGGCACTGAGACAACCTGTGTCAGTGATGACTCCTCCATGGCTCTCTGGCTGGGGACAGTCTTTGCTACTCTACCTTCATATTCCAAGGACCTCATTGGCCTCTCTTCTAATACCTGAGGAGCAATGGTTTATTTGATTTTGAAATAGTTTCTCCTCTTGAAGAGAACAGAAATTCTGCAGATTTTTCTCTCTGCCTGAATGGAAAGAGGGCAGACGTTAGGATCTCCCACCCTGCCTGGTTCAAATCCTGCCTCTCCACTTGCTTGGGCAAAGTACCTAATTCACTTTGTACTTGCCTCAGTTTCTGCATCTATAAAGTGGGGAAAATAAGAATCCTCACCTCCTAGAATTAATTTGGGGATTAAATGAACACTTAGAGCATGTTGTCAATACCTAATAAGTGTCATTTACAATTTGGATTCCTCCTTTATAATCATCTTTTCTGGGGGGAAATAAAATATATCCCCATGTGTGTGAAGGAATGCTAAAGAGACACACCAACAACTACTAAATAAGAGGTAGGAGAATGTCTTTTTTTTTTTTTAAAGATTTTATTCATTTATTTGAAACAGAGAGAGAGAGATCACAAGTATGCAGAGAAGCAGGCATAGAGAGAGAGAGAGGAGAAAGCAGGCTCCCCACTGAGCAGAGAGCCCGATGCGGGCCTCGATCCCAGGACCCTGAGATCATGACCTGAGCCGAAGGCAGAGGCTTTAACCCACTGAGCCACCCAGGCGCCCGAGAATGTCTTTTTAATGTACAAATTTTTAAATCCATGTTTTCATTTGTTCTGAGTTTTAACCATATGTATCTATTTTAAAAACTCTTTTCTGTTATATCTGACAGATTTCAAAATCTTTCCTCTGGGTGTGAGTATCTGAAGCTAAAACACACACACACACACACACACACACACACACACACAGACTTACACTCCTCCACCTTTATCCTGCCCAACTACATATGTGTCACGATAAACATTTCCAGTGGCTTGTCTTGCAACTTCTCTGCTCATCGGGGCTGAGCTAGAAAATGAGCCCTGGAATTAATGGCTGGGGCAGAGCACATCCCATTGGCAACGTCCTATTTATGTGAACTTGTACTTCTATCAATGATGGCAATGAAAAACAAAATCAAAGCAAGGCCTGGATTTAAAATGATTTGAATACATTATAGAACATTAATTCCATAGAGGCTTTCAAACCAGACTGATCAGGCATTTGGAAATCATTTATCTTAAGTGGGTCTCTGAAATGTACCAGGACATTAAAAATGACAGTGAATTATGTTTACTTCATGTTTTACATTAAAAAATAGGAAGCATCCCAATTCCTGTTCGGGATAAGGGCATCTTTTTAAATCCCATAATTAGCTCTGCGAGCATCCAAAATAATATCTAATTCCAGGCTTTTGAATAGCCACCCCTTTTTAAAAACCCAGCTAATGTATGCGTTTGCAGACACAAAGACCAGAATAAATCAGACGGTGCCACTGTGGTACCCTTAGGTGATGGGATAAGGGAGAAAGAAATGAGAAAAGGAAGCCATGGCTGGCATCTCCAGCTCTGGGAGCTTGATAGCCCTCCCTCCCCGTTTATCTGTTGAGTCATCTGTCCCAAGTTCAACACTGATGATGTGGGAGACTGTGTACCAGGCTGTCGGAGCACAGATTAAGAGGGGCTGCTGGCCCTCAAGGAGTTTATTTTCTAATGAGAGAGACAAAATAGAATTATGTAATTATAATACTACATGGGAAATCCTAAATGACAGAATGGCAAAAGTACTCTTAAAGCGTACAGAAGTGAGATGCGTGTCAACATAGGTAAATCTGCTTGTAACTATTTATTGGTTTAATTATCTTAAGTGTTTGTCTTGTCTGAGATGACGTGTGGCAGTCTTCTGTTCTGTTTGCTTTGTAATGCAAGATGTGATGCTCGAGACATGAAACCTAGCACTACTTCTTCACAGTGCCTTGTGCGTGTGTGTGGGAATTCACTCATCTCTCACTTAGTATAAGGCTCCGTACTCGTTTCTGGGAATTCCAAGGATTCAAGGATGTTAGTTTGTGGTTTCATCATAAACGGTCCTCAGTACCTTCTGATATAATGGTTCCATGTCCTTGGACAACAAATCCCCATAATGGAGAGTGTTAGTAGGGTTATTGAGAACCTAGGAAATGAAAAACACAAGAGCCCAGTGACTGACAGCCAAGCCTCGGGTACTCTGGGTAAGTATGGCCCCTCCCCCTATGCCCCAGGCGGGCCCTGCCACCCCATCAGACCGAGCAGAGACTGAACACTTTGGAGACTCCTTTGCAACACAGTATTTGCTACCCTTGGTCTCTATTCTAAAACAAAGTACTCCCCAAAAACTACCCAAAAAAGAGGATGCTACCCTTCCTGCACTTAGGCTAGAGGTCAGTATGAAGGGTGTCCCCCAGAGATGAGGCTGGAGATGGGCTTTGGTTGTTTGTTAGACCACGTATGGGGGAGGCCATGACCAGGAATTCTTTAAGTGTGCAGGACCCTGAAGTACCTTCTACCAGCATGACAAGTCTGGGGAAAGGTCCTGCTTTCCCCCCGACAATAAGACTGAGACTTATTGTGGTTAAATGGCTTCTTGAGGAGGTAGGGCCAGGATGAGATCCTCTAAACAGATAGATGCTGTTATGGACTGAACTGTGGAACAAGTTTCCTATGCTAACACCCTAACCCCAGTGTGGTTGTATTTGGAGACAGGGCATTTAAGAAGGTAATTAAGCTTCAATGGGCTCATGAGAGCCCACTGGTAGAAACATGGATGTTAAAGTGAACTTGAGGAGAAAAGAGAAGAGAAGAGAAGAGAAGAGCTGGAAAGAAGGCCTCTGTCATCTTAGAAGATATGTGTATCACTGTGGGCACAATGTTGGTAGAAATATGGGCAGGGATGAGGAATGTGTCACTGGAAACTGGAGGAAAGATGATCCTTCCTCCTGGGATCCTCCTTCCTGTGAATGTCCTTGATGCCACTGAACCATATGCCACTGAACACAATGATTAAAATGGAAAATTTTATGTCATGTCTATTTTAACACAATTTTTCAAAAGAATAAAAAAAATTTTAGAAAATAACTCTTCAGCTCATTTTCACATCACGAGAATTTGTCCTAAACGTCTGACCTAGCAGTCACGACTTTTTACCTCTCTTACCGAAAGCCTCCGTTTTCTCTGTCCTTTGGATCAGATCCTGCCATTCTCACCTTGAAGTTGTCCTTTTGTTCCCATCTCCAGCCCGCTACCCCAGGTCAGCCTGTCACCTCCTAATGGCTACCCTGCTCCTCTCTGATCAGTGTCCCTCTGGCCTCTGCTTGCTTCTATTCTGCCTCCTCACTGGTCTCTCCGAATCACCAGCCTTGCTTTGTTCATCAAGGCTTTGCACATCCACGTCCATTGGGACCAGCCGACCAGTTGTCCCAGTCGGCAGGCCAGCTTCCTGGAGGTGCCCTGAGACAGCTTGACTTTCCTGCCTCTGTGCCTTTGTGCCCATGTCATCCTCACACCCCATGATTCCCCCCTTTCGATGTTTCCCCTGCTTCAGTCCCAACCCCACCTCCTCCCCCTGCTGCAGTTCCCAGTCATGTCCCCATCCTCCAGCTGCTCTTACAGTGAAGCACCTAGCTGCTGTCCTCAGCATTACCCAGCCTCTCCAGGTAAAGGGAAAATTTTTTCTGGTTGGGACCCCCATAAAAATGCTTTTCTGCTTTCTTTAGACCTAGCAGGGTCCTGAACTCCTGACTGATATTCCATAGCTACTAGTTGATTGACATGAATAGATGTCAACTTACGAGCTGAGTTGAGCAAACGTCAGGTTACTAATCAGTTTCCAAAATATCAGCAGAGCTATTTTGAATTTATTTAGGATGCATAGTCCTGGCCCGGGGGTGCCTGCCTGTGGCAAAAGTGCGCTGGGTCCTCATTTGGAAAAAGACAGCTTTCAGGGTCACTTGAGGGCAAGGCTGGGAGCATCAGGGCAGAACTGCGTGGGAAGCAGTTGAAATGGAAGACAGAGGAGCTGTCAACAAGGACACTTCAGTCATCTTCTAAAGAAACACCACCATATAGAAAGGCAGCTTGGATTCTGGACTCTCAGATCTCAGTGGTGGGCAGGAAACGAGGTGGCCAGGCTGTGGGAACCTAGACTGTCTTCAGGGGAAAAGGGAAGGTCAAGCTCAAAGATGACTCACCATCCCTGCCTCTCAAAGCAGCCACCTCCCACCCTTTCCATTCTCTCTCCTGCTGAAGCTGCATCCATCTGCGTAAATGAAATCATCTGAAAAGTTACAGGATAGGGCATGCCTCTGGAGAGGGAGAACTTGACTTTTGGGTCCTCAGTGACCTGAGGCTCATTCATCAAATACTTACTGAGCTCCTCTGTGCGCTGGGGGCTCAAATAGAGCAGGGACCTTGCAGACACCCACCCTCCTGTCCTGTTGCCATGTGCTAGACATTGTGCTGGGTACTGGAGACTCTCTGATCCAGATAACATGGCCTGACAAGAAGGGACTTATGGTCACAGGAAGAGACAGTCATCAGTAGGCTGTTAACGACAGAGCGTGGGATGTGCATTTTAAATAATACAGTGTTCGGGACTCAATGCTCAAATGTTGCACACTTGGACAAAGAGACTCACAGGGGCACATTTTCTTTGTTTCAAATTCTATATGATTTTTCTAAGTCACTCTCCTTGGAAATGCCATATTTTATTTCCCTAGATCTCAGCTTCTTGCCTCCACTGCCAAACTAACAGGACTACATAGCCTAATATTTGATCATTTTCAAGCACCTGGTCTTGGGACTGTTCTACTGGGTCATGGTCCTTAGAGAACCGGTGGCAGAAGGCCCACTTCCATCCAGACATCCTCGTTCTGTTAAAGCACCAACAACGGAAAGAGTATTTCCTGTCCTTTGAGGATTACAGGTGTTTATAGGTTGGGAGCTAGTTCTCGCCTTGAGCACAACTTAGTGCATTCTTAGAAAATGAGTAAATGTCTCTGTTCTAAATAAGGGAACTGACAAGATAGCCTATGTCTCAGTCCCCTATACTTCAGGCAAGGATGATCTCATGAAGCACTAAAATGACCTCATTCTATTATTGGAAGAACTTCTCTGTCCACAGATATTTTCTCACTGTTGAAATTAGTGGCTGAAATTCTCACAATTAGGGTCACTTACTGAACCAGTGCACCTGTTAAAATGTAAATATATGACCTGTAGAAAGGATGCCATGGAAAGCAATGGTAGAAATACCTGGAAGACTTTTTAAAAAAAAAATCACAAGTCCATCCCAGACAAATCTGGATCTCTGGGAGATGGGACCACAAGGACTTTGTCCAAGCTCCCAAGGTGGGTGAAATGTGCTGTGAAGGTCGAGGACTGCTGCCCTGAGTTCACAGAACACAAGAAACTGTTGAGAATTGGCCAGTCTTACTCATGCATCAGCAAGTCCTCTTCAAAAGGAGAATGTGATCCTAGGAGAGGTCCTATTCTCTTCACACTCATTGTGTGGTTCATAGACCACCACCATCAGCATCTGCATCATCTTGCCATTGGCTTTAAAAATACAGAATCCCGGGCACTTGGGTGGCTCAGTCCGTTGAACATCTTTCTTCAGCTCAGGTTATGGTCCCAGGGTCCTGGGATCAAGCCCTGTGTCGGGCTCTCTGCTTAGTGGGGAGTCTGCTTCTCCCTCTGCCTCTGCCTCTCTCCCTGCTCATGCTCTCTCTTTCTTTAATGAACAAATAAAATCTTTTAAAAAAATAAATAAAAATAAATAAAAAAAAATACAGAATCCTAGGGGCCACCCAAGATTGACTAAATCAGAATCAGTATTTAATAAGGTCTTCAGATGACTCAAGGCCATATTGCACTTTGAAAGGAACTGTACAAGATAATGTCTTTCAAAGATTTAGTTATTTATTTAAGAGAGAGAGAGAACATGTGCGTGTGAGCGGGGGCGGGGTGGGGGAGCAGAGGGAGAGGCAGAGGGAGAGAAGCAAACTCTCCGCTGAGTATAGACCCTGTCCTGGGGCTGGATTTCATAACCCTGAGATCATGACCTGAGCCGAAATCAGGAGTCAGGCACTTAACTGACTGGCCCACCCAGGCTCCCCCAAAATGATGTTTTTCAAATGTCTGCTTGGGTATCCACTCACTCACTGTTTACAGGCTGAATTATATTCCTCCAAATTCCTATGTCCAAAACTTCCAGCCCCTCAGAGTGTGACCTTATTTGAAGACAGGGCCTTTACAGAGGAAGTCACATTAAATTGGGTGACTTCTTGCATCATCAGGGTGGGTGCTAATCCAATATGGCTGATGTCCTTATAAAAAGGGGGAATTTAGATATAGAGAAATACATACAGAAAGAACATTGTATGAACATGGGGATGTCCTTCTACAAGCCCAGGAGAGAAGCCTGGAGTGGATTCTTCCCTCACAGCCCTTAGGAAGAACCACTCTTCCCAGTACCTTGATCTCTAATTTCTGGTCTCCACAAATGAAGAGACAAGACATTCCTGTGAAGCCAGTTTGTGGTACTTTGTTAGAGAGCAGTCCTACAAATAAAGGATTCACTCGTGCTGTCTTCTGTCTAATTTACATAAAAACTGCCCACAAAAGGACCAGAATCTATCCATCTGCCACTGTCATTCCTTGTCCCCCAAACGCTCAGGTCAGGACCACTTCATGGACCACTAGCCAGCCTGTAGATTGGCTGCCCGGTGTCCAGAAGCCCAGTGCGAATTCCATCAGCTGTGGGTAGAGTAGTGATGGGTCCCATGACCAGCTTTCTTAGAAGGCTGAAGGGTTTCTTAGAATGTTTGGACAGATGTCCCCTAATCAGCCTCAAGCACCCACCATGGCCAGTGCACTGTATAAATTATTCTTGTCATCATCAGACTGCTCTGTAGACCTTTTCAGAGTGGTGGAGAGGAAGTCTTGGGTAACCCAATAGATAGCTTTGGGTACAGTTATCTATTGGGTACAGCTCATCTCTCTTAAGGTATCTGCTTATAGTCCAGTTTCTTCAGCCAGGTATTGTAAGACTTGGCCCCTCTGTGTCCCAACCCCAGACCCAGTTTCAAGAGTTTAGCAAATGGTACCAACACTACTGCAGGTTTTGTTGAGAGGTGGGAGAAAGGGTTACCCGCATGGAGGCAACCTTCTTTAATATGCCTCCCAAACCTGTCTCTCCCTTTGGAAATTGCCAAAGCTCTCTTCTTAATCTTTGATGGCTCTACTTTATCTTTCTCTTGACACCCTTCTTAAAATTTTGGCTTTTTAACATATCTCACTGCATCACACAAAAGTCAACTGAACACCATTGTCAAGGGGCTGAGGCCCAAGACCCCAGGGGCACACTTGCACTTGGACAAGTAGGGTTCATTACTAGCTGCAGTGAGGACCTCACTGTGAAGAACCTGAGAATCTCAGTGTTGGAAAGGGTCTGTTATAGGATTGGGGATTTGGTTGCATGAGAAGGAAGCCAGGATTGGCTTTAGAGTTTGGTTGGAGGTTGGATGATGTCAGAATGTGGGAGCGATTCCTTGGGCACCTCAATAAATCTTTACAGAGAGGGGAGACTAAGATAACCTAAAGCTGTAATTGGTAAAGTAGAACGCACTCACTTCAGCCCATATAGGGACCTTTGGGGGGGAGTATTTTTGTGGGTGGTACAGTGACCTGGTTTTGTGTGAGCTTAGATGAAATTATGAAGTGGCCTCGCTTTGTCTCATCTTATTGTGGTTTTCAGAATGACATCTGGGGTTGCTGCCCTGTGCCAACCAAGGCTTCCGTTCAGTTGAATAGCATGGCCAGGCCAGCTTCTGGGGGTCATGGACTGCTGTTTTAAAATTGTCCCCGCAGTCAGCAGAAGTAACACCTGTGTGTTTTCAGCCAATCCCCTTTACCTGTTGTTTTTGCAAGTGTCACTCTGGGCAGAAGGGAGAGGCTGTTTATCTCACATGTCTCTTATATCAGGTGGGGGACATAACAGGGCTTTACTGAAACATTAGGACAGTGTATATATGTATATGTGTGTATATATGGACATGCCCATTGATTTAGTCAACTTCCATTTACCGAAGGCCTCCCGGGAACGAGGGACGATCATGGGCATCAGAGTTTCTGGGAAGAACAGTGCTCATCTCTAAGATGAGGAGGTGTTTCTTAGGTTTGTTGGGGTTGGGGTATTAGTCTGCAGGGGCTGCTGTAACAAATACCACGAACTGAGTGGCTTAAACAACAGAAATTCATTTCTTCATGGTCTAGAGGCTGGAAATCCAAGATCAAGCTGTCAGAGGGGTTGGTTCCTTGTGGCCTCTCTCGGCTTGTAGATCCCACCTTCTCCCTGGTCCTCATATAGTCTTCCATGTGTCTGGGTCCTGATTCCCCTCTTCTTTTGAGGACACCAGTCATGCTGGATTGGGGCCCATGCTAATGACCTCA
Source organism: Lontra canadensis (assembly GCF_010015895.1). NCBI lineage: Eukaryota > Metazoa > Chordata > Mammalia > Carnivora > Mustelidae > Lontra > Lontra canadensis. Next base: position 3,461,380 of record NW_022631015.1, read on the forward strand.
TTTAACCCTTACTTCCTTTTTTGGGGTTAGAGTTTCACGTGTGAATTGTGTGTGGGGGATGCAATTGAGCCCATAAGAGGGGCCAGATAGGGGAAGGAAAGCATGCTGTAAAGTGTCTTGGATGCTATGGTGGAAACATTTGGGGTGCTGGGGATGGTGGGGGGGGAAGGGAAGGAGAGAGGGTCACTGCAGGGTGGGGTGCAGGCCACAGAGATCCCCTGGAGAGGTGGTGAGGGCCAGGCCTTCAAGGATGACTAATTCCCCGGGGAGGGTGGAGGAGATGCACGGGCTTGGAGTGGTGAGCTTCCTGACCACAGGCAGGGGAACAGCTGTGCAGAAGGACTTACAGGAAGTGCAGCTGGTCACCCCATATTCTCCTGTGAAGCTTTTGGGGCAGAGATGAGGGGTGTGGCCACCCCTGGCTGAGTGGTGGAAGCTGGGATGATTGCGTCAAATCGGCGCTGAGAACTAGTTTGGTGGCCGCATGTCAAGAGTTCCGCTGTTTTGTTGGACCCTCTGGGGCATTCTGGTGTGTTTGTTTGGGCCTATCTGTACCCTTGCCTCTCCACCCCTCAGCATCTCCGTGAGGCCTCGGACCAGAGCTCAGACTGCAGCTTTGTCTCCTCCCAGCTGGGTAACTCTATGCCCTTACTACCTGCCTTGGCTCACTTTCTCCATCTGCAAAATGGGGCAATGCCACCTGCCCCCTAGGGCTGCCCTGAGGGTTATGGGAGGCGCCTGTGCAGCCTCCAGCTCAGCTCCTTTTCCCTTCTTTTTCCTTCTGCCACAACTGAGCAGGGAGGCAGGAGACAGCCGGGAAAAGAGACCGGAAGAGCAAGTTTGCACACTGTCAGCCTCTCTAACCAGTACAGGACCCAGACACATGCTACACTGGAAAGTTAAAAAAGAAGGTATGACTGGGTGTAGTTTACAACCCACGGACATTCAAAATAGATCACTTTGTGTTTCTATTAACAAGAACCTTGAAACCGACTCTCTGACCATCCCATTTTATGGCTTAGGAAACTGAGGCCCAGTTATAGTTTGACTAGTCTCAGTCTAACTGCAAACAGCTGAGAAGAGAATGCGGGCTCACCTACAAGACCTTTGGCAGAGCAGATTTGCTTACTCTGGGCCCGACCGGGGTCACCAAACAATGTGATCATCTAAATTAAAAAATATATAATATTAGCTAATGCTTGTACATGGTTCTTACCATGTGCCGGGTTTGTTGTAAGTACTTTACCCATGTAAATGTATTCAGTTCTCTTGACAATGTTATGTAGTAGGATCGTAGCCCTAATTCCCATTTTATAGGGGAGGACACTGAGGCACCCAAAAGTAATTGCCCGGGGCCACACAGTGAGGGAGGTGGAGAAAGGGTTTGGATCTGGGGCAGTCTGACTTGCCGAGTTTGTGTTCTTTACCACTCTAGTTTACTGCTTTGTAACCGGTGATTCTCAGTGATCTCTGGGCCAGCAGCAGCAGCAGCACCGGGAGCTGGTTAGAAATGCCAGTGGCTGGGCTGTCCCTGACCTTGGGAGGTGGGGCTGAGTGAGCTGTGGTTTCGCAGGCCTTGGAGGTGATTCTGAAGCCGGCTTCAGTTTTGTGAGCCGCTGCCTTTCCTCCCCATCTTCCCTCAGAGAGCCTTTGCTGGAGACGGAGAGGGAGGCTCCAGAGATCCATTAGCGAGACTCTGGGAAGTTTCCTCCAGGACACGCTTGGATCACTGCTTTTGAATTTTAATGAGTGCAAGAAATGATCTGGGCTGGGAAGGTGCCATATTGGTATTTGGTCCACTTCTTTCTGCAGAAGTAAACTTGGGGCGTATTTATAGTTTTCATTCTTTCTCCTTGCCTAAGTACCTACCACAGAGTGGACCATTGGTAATCAATAAGCTTTTATGGTGCCCCTAAATTACTTGTTTTCCACACAAAGCTAACCTGAAAACAATACATCACTGACGGAGAAAGCCTTTCGGGATGGAAACTGTGTCTGTGAGAGAGAAAAAAGGACTCTGGTGTGACTCAAAACTGGACTGCCTTAATGCCCAGTTTCTTGACATTTCCTTCCTACCTTCCTTCCTTTCTTGCTCCCTCCCTCCTTTTGTCCCTCCCTCCTTCCCTCCTTCCTTTCTTCCCTCCTTCCTTTCTTCCTCCCTCCTTTTCTTCCTCCTCCCTCCCTCCCTATCCTCCCTCCCTCCTTCCCTTCCTTCCTTTACTTTTTTCTTTCTGTCCTTCTTCTTCTTCTCCTCCTCCTCCTCCTCCTCCTCCTCCTCCTCCTTCTTCTTCTTCTTCTTCTTCCTCCTCCTCTTTCTCTTCTTCTTCTTCCTCTTCCTCCTCCTCACCTTCTTCTTCTCCTCCTCCTCCTGGTAAAAGCTACAGTCCAATTCCATTATTGCTATTTAAAATGTGACTTAAATAGAATACTTGGCACTAATTTGGGGCCATTAGCCTTAAGAGCAGAGATAAATGCTTGACTGAGAGGGGAAAAGAAACCAGTATTGAAAAGAAGAAACAGTGTACTAGTTGGCTTAGAGAGGATCTGACTTTTTTTCTTTTTGGAAAGAGGAGAAGGAATTCTTTGAGAGTCACACAGGAAAGAAAATCTGTCTTGTGGAATGACCATTGCAGATTAGTGAGGTCTGGGGTCTATTGGTAAAACTGACACCAAAAATGTGCAAATCTGAGAAACCCATTTGGGGGCTTTGGAGAGGCTGACTTCCGACGAAACTGAAGAAACTGTTTCTGGATCATGAGAAATGGACGCCCCGCAGGAAGTGTTCAGATAGTCTACTGAGAGGCACAGGGGGAGATAAGGAATGACGAGGGAAGCGGGATCAATCTGTAGGGTCTGATTCCGCTGAGAGGGAGACCCGGACATGTGTGCAGTCTGGAGGCACAGGAAATTTACTTTCTTACACCCTTTCTTTTATTCTGTCTGTCCTGAACATCTTCATTACTCCTTCAAGATCATTTGATGTTAGCTGTCCCCTCTTGACAAAGTGAAAGCTGACCTGTAAAGTATTTAAGCAAATTCCGCTACTTTGCATCAGTTGCTGGGAATAGGGGTCCCATGGATTGGAAATCTTCATTTGCTTGATTTAAAATGCTCTCATCAATCTAACTAGCTTGGAATGTAATGTCTTTCCAACTGGGGGTCTCCCTGGCTCTCCTTCAATAAATATAGCATATTAAAAAAAAAAAAGGAAAAGAAATTGCTGTTTGAAATCAAATTGATCTGTTTTTGGAGGAGTTCGGATTCTCTTAAAGGACATGTTAGTAAACAAGAGTAAACACAGAATGTTGTGCTAATAATGAAAAAGGCTCCCCTTTTTTACTTCGGCCAAGGATCTTGATTTGGATTTGCCAAGAAGAGCTCAGAGCTGATCTGGGCATCAGGGCTGGGAGAGCTGAAGAGTTTGACAAAATAGAATAGGAAGAGGAAGGAATGATGTAAATGGGGGTGAGGGGTGGGGAAAAAGGAGCTGAGCTGTCCTGGGGATCTGGTGCAGCTCCGGGGGCAGCCTGGGGAGGGTATGGCTGGTCCGCACTGCCTGGTCTTGGAGGAGCTGAAAGAACATCTGGAATGGGAGCATTGACTTTATTCCGATGAAAACTTCCTCCCTCTCCTCACGTCTTCAGGAAATGTGTTGGGGACAGAGAGTCTGTGCGTGTGCTGTTTCTTTGGTGGGGATCCAGGAAGGGCTGGGTCCACACGGGGCCCAGTTGGGGGCTGCCTGTAGGGGTGGGATACACCACAGACTGAGTTCACCTGGGGAGTGTGTGGGCTCAGGGCCAGAGGGAACCAGGAGAAACCCCGGCAATGGCACTGAACTTGGATAAATTCTAGGTTAGGGATTCAGGCCCCTGTGATCTAGGTGTCAAGGGTGATGGTGACATCAGCTGTCATGGGATACAAATGAATGAGAAATGTCATCACCAGCAGCAACGTGCCCCATATATCAGGTCTATGAGCAATGTTGGCTGACGACCCGTTTCCAGTGTGGGTCATATCATTATAATGCTACACAGATGTGATCTGACATAGAAGGGCAATGCTCTTCTGTGGCTATAGGTGATTCAAATATGGGAAAATGTTGAATTCCAAGGAACCTCGGGGAGAAAGAGCTCCCTGTGTGGCCCCTGCAAGTAAGTCCCTGAGCTCACTTGGCTTTGGTTTTCTTAATGGAAAAATGGGTCTAATACTAACATGTGAGCCTGCTGACCTCTAAGAATTATTAGAACAATACATATTTGAAGAACCTGAATGTGTTTTTGAGCCAGGAGAGGAAGATTCTTATGTAACCTTGAAATGTGTCTTTTCCTATTTCTTTATTTTTCTGGGCCCATACCAGAACAACAAAATAAAAGCACCCCCTGAACCAAAACCCAGTCAAACACAAACACAACAACAAAAACTAGGGACAAGCTCTTATGAGAAGAGCCAACCCCTCTCCGAGAAGAGATGTCAGGTGTTTTTCAGCCCTGCTGGCTCTGCCCATCTCAGGCTTTCAGGGTTTGGACTGATCGGAAGAGCCTGGTGGGGAATGAGGGCTTCTGAGGAGGGGCTGGGAGAGGCTGTGTGTCAGGGAGGGGTGCGCTTCCTGTTCACATTGGGTCAGGGGAGGGTCACTTTTGGAGTACCCGTGTGAACACAAATCCCAGGGTCTGAGGAAGCCCAGGGCAGAGCTGGCGGGAGCTGCCTGGAGGGCAGAGTGAAAAGACCCGGCCTCTGCAGCAGTAGGACCAGGGGAATGAGGAGAATGGACGGTGGAGAGAGTGGCCAGTGCCATCTGTTCCCATGGGACCATGCCCATGCCCAGAGACCTGCCACAGGAAGAGACAGAGCCGAAACAGGGTCTGCCTCTGAGAGTGCCAGCTGAGAGGTTGCTGGCCATGGCCAAGCAGGGAGACACAGCCTGCACTTGGCTGTGGCGGGCACTGGGAGGGTCTTAGGAGCAGGGGTCTCTAAGGGACCGACAAAGCCACCTGTGGGAGAAAGAGCCACCTGCAGAGGCCACCAATGTGACATTGGCACCTGTCCTGAGCCATTTTCCTGCATCCCCTCTCTTCTCTCTGTCCACTCTGGTGGTCAGAGGTGGCATGGAGAGTGGTAGTGAGGGGAGCTTTGAGGCAGAGAAATGGCTGAGCAACTCTGTGGCTCCCTTGCCCACCGTGAGTCTCTGAGCCTGGCCCCGCTGAAGCTGGAAATCGGAAAAAGACTAAAACTGACCTTAAAAGGCTTCATTTAGAGCCAAGGGAACTTTTTGTACCAGAGGACCATTTATTAAAATCACAAAGGTTAAGGTGTCCATCTGAGATAGACAGTATAGGCATAAAAAAGAAATTTGACCTAAGGGTGATTTGGAAAGAAAAAGAAGAATGAGGAGAAGAAGGAGGAGGAGGGGGAGGCATAGGAGGGGGAGGAGGGGGAAGAAACTGCAGCCCTTTCAGGGCACTTTTCCTGGGAGGAACCATGTGGGGGGCAGGGAAGCTCACAAGAGCACGTGGCCACGGCAGAGGGCCATGCTCCATACTTCATTAGCCTAAAGCAAATTTGAGCTTGGTTCAAATAACCCATTGATAACTATTCCAGTGTTCCAGGAGTTCCATAAAACCTTATGTCCACAAGGGACCACGGCATGCTCTCTAGGTAAAAGTCTCTAAAAAATTTTAAATCACGCTTATGCATTAGTTAAAAAGCTAATCAGGCATATCAAATATATTCACATAAGATTGTACAAATATTTAATCATAAAACATTATAACACACCAGGTTTAATTGCAGACAGGAGAAAATGTTAAGAGAAAGGATTTGATACAAATAATTAGATGCTTAGAAAGACCTGGAAGAATAGGCTCTAAGATCCAAGAAATTGTTCCTAGGAAAAAACTATAGGAAGGATCTGTCCAGGGTGCTTCGACCTCTGTCTCAGTCAAGCAGTTGTGGGATCAGGAAGACTCCCGTGGATCTCTTGGCTCCAGGTTAGACAGCTGGAACTTTTCTGAGGGCCACCATCAGCAACAGAGAGCAACACCACCAGCACCAGCAGCAGAGAGCAACACTGAGTCCCCAGTATGGCACCATTCCTTGGGGGAGACGAGCCAACCCCCTGGGGCAGAGTGATGGCGTTGGCACTCTTCCATCATGGAGGGGGTAGAGATCCGTCCTCAGGGGAACAGTGTATTCAGGACACAGCTATGCCTTACTGAGATGCACTCTTTCTGACGGGCTGCCCCCATGGACTCTGGAAAGGCTCATTCACTGTCGTGGTATTCTGCACAGCATTGCTTTTGATCAAGGAAATCACTTCACAGTGAAGGAAATGTGGTAATGGTCTCCTGCCATGAAGTTAACCATACACTCCATCACTGAAAGGGCGAACAGCTTCATGAAGACTCAGGTGGAATGCCAGTTGGGACATAACACACAAAAGAATGGGATTCTGTCTTAAGGGGTGTCTCTCCTTTGCTAAGATCCATGAATCTAGGAGTCAAGCAATGAAAGTAGAGGTACTCTTCTCTCCATTGTCATTAGTAACCCAGTCACAGAAAGTTTGCTTCTTGTCCCAGCATCTCTGAGCTCTGCTGCTTTGGAGATGTTCCCACCATTGGACACAACGATGGTTTCACTGAGTTGTATGATTGAGACTGCCACTGGGCTATTTTGGGCCTATTATGCCACTAACTAATAGGCAGAAGAAGAGGTCACTCTGCTGGCTGGAGGGATCAATCCCAATAACCGAGGGGAGATTGAGTTGCTGCTGCCCCACAGGGCAGTGAGGATGACATCTGGAACCCAGGGGATTCCTTGGATGACTCTAAATATTTCCATGCTTCATAGTGGAGGTTTATAGGAAACTACAGACCTCTCCCTCACGTCCCCCACAAAAAAAGAAGAGAAGAACTCATTAGGATTCAGACCACTTTGCCAATGAAGTTTCAGGTTGTCATGTAAATGACCTGTGGCAGTTTCAGCTGAGGGCAAGGGAAACACGGAATGGGAAGTGGAAGAAGGAAGCCATAGGTACCACTTACAGCCTTGTGACCAGTGACATAAAGGAGGGCAGAAAGTAGCTCTGCCTCTTTTCTCTTTGCTTAGATGCATGTATCTTTCTATGTGTCTTCTTCTCTCTTCTCCTTTCATTATTACTTCATGTACAAATTCACTTTCATTTAGGCTTTAGGTGACACACTATTTGGTGACACTATGACTGAATCAGGAGAGTAATGAACACATCCAGGGATGGGTACCATGGCTACTCACCTCCTCATGCGGGGAAGGGGTGAGTACAAAAGTTCAAATGTGCATCAAAGAATGCATCTAGAGGCCAAGTAGCTGGAGGGTAGACTGTTATCAAGGATCAGTGTAGTACTTCGTATCACCAAATCTTCCCTTCTTTGAGCAGCTTGGTGATTCTGGAGCCAGATCTGTGTCCAACAGTGCACCGCGGCTCAAGGCACTTGCAGGTCAGCAAATCCCCTCTGGCACCCTGTTCACGAGGCTTTGCAGTGGAGGAAGTCCATTGAGACATGGCACATGAACAGCTTTCTGGGGGTACTGTAGGGAACAGGTTTCCAGCAAGTTCTGCTGGTGAGGCAACACGGCGACATGTATGCTATTGACCTAGCCGTAGCCAAGACGTCCCTCGCAGGGCGCGGATCCCAGCCCGTGTGGGGGTGTACTTGCTTTCTCAGGAGCTCTGGTTCAGCCCTAGAGCTATTGCTCCTTCTCCTATTTCTGTCTGTGCTTCCTGTACTTTTAAAGAGTTCTCTCTACCTCTCACTAGCCACTCCCTCATTAGTCTCATCCCCCTGTTATGGCTTAATAATTCTATTTTATGAAAGTTTGCTTGTTTCAAATAACTGTGGTTTCTCTCTCCTGATTGGACCCAGAGGGATAACACAGCAAGAGGAAGGGGCTTTTCTCCCTGGATCCATGGTCTTTTCCTCCTGGACCTACACCCTGGCTCCCCTTGGGAAGCTTCCCCACCAGCGGCACATGGCAAAGCACATTCCTTCCAGGGTGTTTCGTTGGTGGCCCAGGTGACTTCGCAGCCGGTCTTGCTGACACCCTGAGGGTGCTCCCCAGGAAGACACATTCTAGCCATTTTTGCTGGGACCAGGGCAAGCTGTGTCCTGCTCCAGCCTGTGACCCTTGGGGAGCTCTTGACCTCCCAGCAAGCCTCAGCTGACCCTTGCAGTGATGTCCAGATCTCAGCCATGGTGAGAGGAGGGCAAGCCTGTCTAACCATATTGCTTCCTTGGATGAGCTCCCTCCGCCAAAGAAGCAGTGGCTGTCCCTACACTGGCTGCTTCTGTGTTCTTCAGCATTTTTTCTACCCTTCTTAGGAGTGAGTCCCGTGTTACTTAATAATTCTACATATTAAATTTTCTCTGTTCCCATAAGTCCTGTGGCTTCTGTCTGAAGGATCCTGTGTGATACATTTACTATGAAATATTGTATCAGGCAGGGTTGTGTTGTATATAACCAAACATCTAAACAGATTTAATATGGAGAAGAAGGTATTTATGAAGAGGGGGAAGAATATAGCCTACACGGGAACATGGCCAAGGCCCCCAGGACCACACTGCAGACAGAGCTTGATAGGGGAGCTGCTACCTTTGCCACTCAGGGCATTGTGGGGTCAGGAAGCACAAACACAAGATCGTTGGCTCCGGCAGTAGAAAACCTGAGCAGCAAAGCAGAGAGCAGGAAGTTGTGTTCTGAACTTGTAGCTTCAGAACTACATTGCACCTGGGCGACCTGGCAAATCCACATCCCACCTGCTCCCGAATTAACCTTTCAACTCCAGGTCTCCTGTGAGTGCAGCTGATTTGCAGATGCTTTGCAATACAGTGTATTAATAGAAAATTGGAGGTAGGGTGAGGCCAACAGATCAGGAAATGATTGCCGATGAAAGGATAGCTTATTTCTCACAGATCCCAAGAGAAGTGCATACCACGCAGGACCACATGGGAAGCATCGGGGTTACCCAGGAGGCAGAGGGAGAGAGGAGAAATGTGAATAACAGTCTTTCTTGTCATTTCTTCAGGAAAGAGTAAATGAGGTAGAGTAAGAAGGCTTTAGATTGGCTAGCTTGGAAATCTTCTGCAAGCTCTGGGTCATGGGAGCTGTCTCTGGTTGTCCTTCTGGCTGGGGTGAATATGTCAGGTGGACAGTGACTGGAGTCTGACAGCCCACAGAGGAGGTAGGTGGTTGGGGTGTGGGCTCCAATTGGTTGGTTTATATCTGGAAAGTGCCTCCCACCAGGAAGACTCCTCCTGGTGTGTGTGGGGAAGGTGAGGGGGGGCACTACAAGGGAAGCAGGAGGCTGAGACAAGTGGGCTCAAGCAGATCACTGGGTTGTCCATGCTATGGTTCGATCATTCTGTGCCCGTAGGGCAGATGTGCAAGAGCCAAGTTTATGGAAGTGAGAAACATGGCCGATACATCAAGCTCAAACACCTGAGGAGGCTTAGCCACGAGGGATCTGGGCAGTGTTTTGTAACTTTTCAGGCTTTGAGGTCAGGAAGACAAACCAGAAGAAGGCCGGAACTGATGCTGAGCAAGCGAGCCTCCCAGCAAACACAGGCACATCGCACGCTCCACAAATATGCACAGAAAGAGAAATGAAAAGTTGAGAGTAAAATTTTAGACACTCTGAGGATTTCTCCCTCCACCACATGGTTCAGACCTTGCAGACCTTGCAGACCTCACTGAGGAGACATTAAAACAATAATAAAAAAGCCACACACCAATGCGCTGAGGCCGGACAACCTCACAGGCTGCAAAGGGCCTCCACAGGCTTTAAATCATTTGAATCCAAACACAACTTTGTGAAGTGGCCCAAGCAGGTATTAGCCCCATGTCAGGAAACTGAGGCTCAGAGAGGGTAAGTTACTCACCCACCATTACATGGTAAGTAGTAGCAGGCCTGAAGCCTGAGTTCTGATGATTTCTTGGCCATGCACCATGGAGTTTCATGAATGTTCTAGAAGAAAGCTGTGATCTTGTATCTGGGTTGTAATAATTATGTATATCTTTGGTTTTCTTTTAGCTTAAGGCCAAAAGCTAAGTAAAAGTTTAGGAAGAAAACTTCTTTTGAACTTTAGATAACACATTATCTAATGTTGCAGCGCCATAAAGTTTAATAGACTTAAATCCCATAGCTAACATATCCTTAATGGGGGAAAACCTGAAAGCTTTTCCCCTAAGGTCAGAAACAAGGCAAGAATGTCCACTCTCACCACATTTATTCAGCATAGTACTGCAAGTCCTAGCCACAGAAATCAGAAAACAAAAAGAAATAAAATGCATCCAAATTAGTAAGGAAGAAGGAAAACTTTCTCTATTTGCAGATGACATGATACTCTATATAGAAAACCCTAAAGACTCCACCCCAAAACTCCTTAGACAGATACACAAATTCAGTAAAGTCTCAGGAATCAAAAATCAATCTACAGAAATTTGTTGCATTTCTATACACCAGTAATGAAGCAGCAGAAAGAGAAATTAAGAAAACAATCCATCAGAAAGGATGAATACCCAACCTTTGTATCAACATGGACGAGACTGGAAGAGATTATGCTGAGTGAAATAAGTCAAGCAGAGAGAGTCAATTATCATATGGTTTCACTTATTTGTGGAGCACAAGGAAATAACATGGAGGACATGGGGAGATGGAGAGGAAAAGGGAGTTGGGGGAAATTGGAGGGGAAGAGGAATTGTAAGAGACTATGGACTCTGAAAAACAATCTGAGGGTTTTGGAGGGGTGGGGAGTGGAGGTTGGGTGAGACTGGTGGTGAGTATTATGGAGGGTACGTATTGCATGGAGCACTGGGTGTGGTGCATAAACAATGAATTCTGGTACACTGAAAAGAAATTTAAAAAATAAATAAAAAAAGAAAACAGTCCATTTATGATTCTAGTCCAAATAATAAGATACCTATGATATCACCAAAGATGTGAAAGATCTGTACCCCGAAAATCATAAAACGCTGGTGAAAGAAATTGAAGACAACACAAAGAAATGGAAATACATTCTGTGCTTTTGGGTTGGAAAACAAATATTATTAAAATATCTATACTATGCAAAGCCATCTATATATTTAATGCAATCCCTATCAAATACCAAAAGCATTTTTCACAGAACCAGAACAAACAATCTTAAAATTTGTATGGAACTTCAAAAGACCTTAAATAGTCAAAGTCATCTGGAAAGAGAAAAGAAGAGCTGGAGGCATCACATTTCCAGACTTTAGGCTGTATTACAAAGCTGTTCCAGGCACAGACTGGAACAAAAATGGGCACATAGATCAATAGAATAGACAGAAAACCCAGATATAAACCCACAGTTATATAGTCAATTAATCTTTGACAAAGAAGGCAAGAATATGCAGTGGGAAAAAGTCTCCTCAACAAATGGTTTTGGGAAAACTGGACAGCTACATGCAAAAGAATGAAACTGGACCACTTTCTTACACCATACACAAAAATAAATTTAAAATGGATTGAAGACTGAAATGTGAGATGTGAAACCATAAAAATCCTAGAAGAGAACAGAGGCAGTAACCTCTTTGACATTGACCATGGCAACTTCTTCCTAGATAATGTCTGCTGAGGCAAGGGAAACAAAAGCAAATATGAAGTTTTTGGACTTCATCAAAATAAAATGCTTCTGCACAGCAAAGGAAACAATCAACAAAACTAAAAGGCAGTTTACTGAATGGGAGGAAATATTTGCAAATAACATATCGAATAAAGGGTTAGTATCCAAAATACATAAAGAACCTATACAACTCAACACACAAAACCCAAATAATCCAACTAAAAATGGGCAGAAGACATGAATAAGAATTTTTCCAAAGAAAACATACAGATGGCTAATAGACACATGAAGAGGTGCTCATCATCACTGATTATCAGGGAAATGCAAATCAAAACTATAATGAGATCTCACCTCACACGTGTCAGAATGGCTAAAATCACCAACGCAAGAAACAACAGGTGTTGGTTAGGATGTGGAGAGAAAGGAACCCTCTTTCACTGTTGCTGGAAATACAAACTGGAATAGCCACTGTGGAAAACAGTATGGAGCTTTCTCAAAAAGTAAAAAATAAAACTGTGTTATGATCCAGCAATTGAAATATCAGGTATTTCCCCCAAAGAATGCATAAACATGAACTCAAAGGGATACATTCACCCCTATGTTTACTGCAGCATTATTTACAATAGCCAAGATCTGGAAGCAACTCACATGTCCATCCACAGATGAATGGATAAAAAAGATGTGATACACACACACACACACACACACACACACACACAATGGAGTATTACTCAGCCATAAAAAGAATGAAATCTTGCCATTTGCAAGGACGTGGATAGAGCTAGAGGGCATTATGCTAAGTGAAACATGTCAGACAGAGAAAGACAAATACCATATGACTTCGCTCGTATGTGGAATTTAAAAAAAGCAAAACAAAGAAGCAAAGGAGAAAAAAGAGAGAGAGAGACAAAGCAAGAAAGAGACTCTTAATTATAGATAACAATATGATGGACTCCAGAGGGGAGGAGAAGGGGGATGGGTGAAATAGGTGATGGGGATTAAAGAGAACACGTGTTGTGATGAGCACTGGGTAAGGTATGGAAGTGTCGAATCACCGTATTGTACACCTGAAACTAATATGGCACTGGATGTTAACTGGAATTAAAATAAAACACTGGAAAGATGTTTAATAGACTTGAAAGGGTGTGTGAAGATGATCACTCCTGTTTTCTCACTTTACCTTTCCAATATTGACAGGCACATCTAGAGAGGGCGGCCATTTCTGATTTCTGTGAGGAAGCGAGCGCAGTTAACAACGTGCGCCACCGCATACCAATTCAGAGCTGTAAAAGCAGAGAGTGCATAGTTCTGACGTTTCTTAAGTCATATGAGCACATTCTGAAATCGAAAACGTGGAACACTTTGAGTTTTTGCTGGGCAACCTGTTTCTAAATAAATCACGTTTTGAAAAAAAAAAAAATACTCCTTTGAGATTAAGAAAGAACCAGTGGAAAGATACCCCGAGGGAACTCTGTGACTCAAGATTGCAGACAAATAAATTACACCTCTGGTTCAGACTAATTCTGTGTGTGCGCTTCTAAAAAAATAGGCAAACAAATGTGAAGAGTGACTTAGAGTTTAATTGGTTTAATGCATTAATCACTGCATTGCGAAACCAGGCTAAGCCAGCAAATTTAATTGTGGAAAGCGAATCCAACTGAAGATTCCATTTATCAGGGAACTATTTACCTCTATTTTCTCCAGATTTCCATCATGGCAATGAGTAGTCCTTCTTCCTTTGACGCCTTTGTGTCATTAGAGAAACTAAGATGCTTAGTTGACTCTTATAGCACCTAATTGGAAAAGAACTATGTCGATTAAGTGGGAATCAGCTAGAAGGATCACAGATCATCTGGTAGGGAAAAGCCACAGGGATCCATTTGGCTGTTGGTTTACTGTTCATGTTTACACGAGGGAGTGCCAGGTCAGTACCCCCAAGAGAAATGTTCTTTTAAAGGAAAGAGAGCCAACAGGGCACTTTTTTTTTTTTCCCCCACCTCTGTGGTTATTGGAGGAGTGGTTAGTGCCAATAAAATATCACCTTAGAACCAAATGGGCGGGAGAATGCTGTACCTTTTATCCCATTAGAAAGGTATTCTATAGAATACTAATCTTTGCAGTATTCTATAGAGAAAACATGGAACCTTAAAATACTTTTCTTTAGCTTCAAGGAGCCTAGATTTTCATTTGAGTCTACCTGGGAGATTGAGATTCACCATCTCCCTACAGGTGCAAAAGGATAGAAAATGGGAAGCAAAATAATTTCAAGTGATACCAGCTGGTGTCCTCTCCTTCCTTCCTTCCTCCCTGACCACTTCTATGCTTCTCCAGGGGAGCACTCCAGAATTTTAATTAAGAACATGAGCTTTTAATTAATCAATGGATGAATAGATAAAGAATATATATATATATATATATATATATATATATATATATAAAGAAAATATATATATATTTCAGTCATAAAAAAGAAGGAGATCCTTCATTTGCAGCAACACGGATAGACCTAGAGGGCACTGTGCTAAGTGAAATAAGCCAGATAGAAAAAGACAAATCTTGTATGATCTCACTTATATGTGGAATCCAAAAAAAAGAAAAAAATTAAGAAACTGAGCTCATAGCTACAGAGAATAGACTGGTGGTTGAGGGGGGTGAGGGGTGGGGAAAGGACAAAGGTGGTCAAAAGGTACACAGTTCTAGTTATAAAGTAAGTTAGTCCCGAGGATATAATGTCTAGCATTGTGACAGTACATATGCAGGTAATAATACAATACTGTATATTTGAAAGTTTGTAAGAAAGTAGATCTTAAAAGGTCTCAGCACAAGAGAAAACTGTAACTGTATGGTGATGAACGTTAACTAGACCTCACTGTGGTGATCATTTTATAATGTATATATGTACCGAATCACGATGGCATCCACCTGAAACTAATATAATGTTATAGGTCAATTACACCTCGATTTAAAAAAAAGAGAAAAGAATAGGAGTTTGGTTGTAGGTAAAGATGAAGAAAGGAATGATTGTGTCATCAGGCAAACAAAGGTTTTTGGTATTTTTGCCATGTAAACTTTTCCACAACTTGAGGAGAATGTGCCAAATTCACACACGTCTCCTGTCAGTTGGTCTCTGTGGAAATGCAGAAGAGAGGCTGAGTTCTGCATCTGCTGAGTTCTGCATACGTGGTACAGAAGAGGTTGGAGTACATGAGGACTGTAAGACAAATTGTCCATTTGTGGCTGTGGCGTGGATCTGAAAGTGACTCATGAAAACTGATGTCAGGAGATTCCAAGATATCCCAGTGATGACACGGACATCCACAGGACATATAGAGGCTGTCCAAATTGTGTCTGTCTACCTCCAATTTTGTTTTAAACTTCACAGATTTGACTAGAAATAAAAGCATCATCTACTCCCCAAGATTCATGGTCTTCCAAAATTGCGGTTTATTTATAATTTATAAATTATATTTAGAAAAAATTATAATTTATGTAATTATGTGTCTTTGTAAACCCCATTTGTAAAAACACATAAACATATAAAAAGCATGATTATATATGTTTCACATAGATTCACTTGGCTTTCTTCAATGATTAGCGTTTTCTTATATATACCACAATGGCAGAAAAAAATACATCCAGTGAATATCTTTGAGTTTCAGAAACACCTTAATTTATTATAATTTCTCCACAAAACTTTTCTTATTTATTTACATCATCAAATGTTATTTTCAGGATATTAAATATTTCCAAATGCATAGGAAATTAACACAGAAAGCAGAATTATGAAATTTTGGCATTTTCTTAACAGTCTCAAATGGAGGCTTAATGTCCACCAATAAATAAGTAAATAAAAACAAAGAACGTTCTTTGTGTGATCAGCAGGATTCCAAATCATGTTGAAATGTGAGTTAGCACTGGGATTTGGGGAATGTTACTTAAGTGTTCTGAGTCTTGATTTTCTCATCAGTAAAATGGGTTATAAGAACACCCACCTACCTGAGAGGGTAAGGATCCATAAGCCAGGTAAGGAAGGCAAGATAGAATTTGGTGATACTGAGTTTGGTAAACAGTTATTGCCTTTGCCCTCTCTTCTAGAAGTGTGTACTGCCTCAAGAGAGGGAACACAGGTATGAAGCATTTACATTTTATTTTTATTTATTTTTTTCTATTTGTTTCTTTATTCATTTAGAAATTTCATTTATTTGAGAGAGGAGAAAGAGAGGGAGAGTGGGGGGGGGAACAGAGGGAGAGGGACAAGCAGACTCTGAGCTGAGTGTGGAACTCGACTGGGGCTTGATCTCACAACACTGAGATCATGACCTCAGCTGAAATCAAGATTCAGACACTTAACAGACTGAGCCATCCAGGCACCCCCACAGTGTTCACATTTCAGCTTTTGAGCTCCAAAATAGGCTCCTTCTTTCCTGTTTTTGAAGTTCCATTAAGGTGGAACAAATAAAGTGTGCAAATCTTAAGCATATAGCTCAACTACAAAATGCATAACTTTCTAGATAAAAATGTCCATGAAATGGCCAACACAATGAATGAAAAAAACCACCCTAACTAAGGCCCATTACAGAGATATTAAGACACCAGTAGGAACAGAAGATCCTAAAAGCTTCCAGGGAAGAAAGAGAAGGTCCCATACAAAGGCAAGAGAATTCAAATTTTATGGGGACTTCTCAAAACCATAACAGAAGCCAGAAGACCAGGGAGAAAAGATTCTTGACTTACTGATTCATCAATCCAGAGGAAGGGTAGGTTAAAGACATTTGTCAGATATGCATAGTCTAAAAATCCTGAACTCTCATGCACAATTTCATGGGAGTTGTTAGAGAAGTACTACCAAAACTGGGTGCACCAAGGGGGAAGCAGTGGACTCCAGACAAGAGAATCTGAAACCAGACTGGTGGTGCTCCTGGTCCAGCCTGAGGCTGGAAGATTGGAGGTTTAGGAGAGATGTAGCCTAGAAAAGAACTGGAATAGTTAAGTTAGATATCTGATATGTTTGGTCATGTAGGTAAGCAATAACAACCAGAAGGTTTCCATAATTTGTTGAGGATTTTAGGAAGAATGAAACAAAGCAAACAAAAAAACAATGACTGGCTCTAAAAATGATAGCTATTATTAGATCCAGGGGAATAAATTTAAAAAGTTGTATACAGAATGAATTAAATCACGGTTCCCGGTCATAATTTTATAAACACAGACTATTGATTTGGCCAATACGGAGAAGGTGGAGGAGATGGAACTAGAGTGGGAGCACCAAGGTGATTCAATACATAGTGTTCATGACAGGAAATCAGCAGATAATGTCTAAAATCAATAAACTGAAAAATAATCATCTAATGATATTATTTAGAATCAGGGCTGTGAATGCTAGAATAGCAAAGAGCTCAAGGCACCATTTTCATCACAAGACTTATTCTCTTTGATTTTAATTATCCATGTGTCAGTTTGATAATTTTTTGAAAAAGTCATGACCAAGAGAAAGGAAACGCAGAGATGGTAGTCTTGGGAGAAAGGTTTCTGATTTGCAAGAACATGCTCTTGGGCATTTATAAAAATTGTGCTCCAAAGCCTAGAATGAATGCCCTACACGGGACACTGCAAAGAGAGCCGATGACTGCCAGGTTCTCCTGCCCCTCAGAATTAGATCAATGGTCGAGACAAGACATTGGAGTGGGGACAGTCTAAGTAGGCACCAGGATGAGTGGAGTCCTTGCCTCCTCCCCTCTTTCCACTTTGGCCTGTGGGTGAACCCTCTTTCTCTCTGGACTTGGATTTGCAGCAAGAGTGGATTGGACTTTTGGTCTCCTAAGGTCGCTTCCGTTTTTAACATCCTGGTCATTTGTGACTCCAGAGATGTAAAAGGAGGAGAAAGGAGAAGACAAAATGGAGATGAATGAAGAGAAGGGGGAGAGATGAAAGAAAGAGAGAAGACTGAGGGGGAGGAATATGGAAAGAGAGAGGAAAACCCAACACTGCATTCGTTGAGAGTAAAGCATGTGCCTTGACATTTTGTATCCTTAATGGAGGCTAATTAAATGATGGAAGCACAGCCCAGGGAAGAGCCTTCAGCAATGCCTTTCGAAATAGAAGGCTCAGTATTTATTTGGAAGACAGTAATTTCATTTTCCAGGGAGAATTTTCGGTAAGAAGAGTTTACATGGGCAATTAAATTCTTACCTTTCAACATAGCTGCCTGAGTGCTATAAAAATAAGAATGTCTCATATTTCCTATGAGTCAGTGCTTTCTATAGACCTATATTATCTGATCAGGTCCTCGCAATGCCATTGTGAATTCAGGACTACTCTGCCCACTTCCCCATCAGGCACACTATGGCTCAGAGAGGTGGTCTCATCTGTCCAGTAAGAAGGCAGAAGCTCCAAGGTCAAACCAAGGTCTCTCTCATTCCCAAGCCCGTGTTCTTTACCTCTGCCCCTCTTTCTGTGGCTCTCCAAACCCTAGAAACAGTTACGGAGGAGAGAGTTTACCCAGCCCTCCATCCCAAGCAATGTGGTTCATTTCTCCATCCCCATGCTCATTTCCTTTGTCTTTGTCTTCTTTCTGGTCTTTCTTTTCATTTTCTCCATCTAAGCCTTCCATGTCTTCTTCTTCCTCCTCTTCTATCTTTTGGAATAGGCGCCGCATTCATATTGTTCAAAAATGGAACCAACAGGGAAGGTAGGCTCTGAGAAATCCCGCTCCTTGGCTGCCCAGCCACGTGCTCCTGCCTCCACCCCAAGGCTCTGCCATAATTCATTTCTTTGGTATCCTTGCTGTGTGTCTTTCTGCCAACACAAGAACACAGAAATGATGTTCCTATTTCCTACTTTTTAACCCCAAAGTTAGCATACCACATTATAACATACTTTTTCCCTTTTCTGTTTTCATTTAGTGATGTGTCCAGAAGATACTTTGATTTTAGTTCACAGGGAGCTTCCTCATTTAAACAAATATATATATATTTTTAACAGGGACAGGCTATGCCAGCATGTGAATAAATCACAAGTTTATTTATCTAGTTCCTCAAACATAGACCCTTGGGTGGTTTCCAGATGTTTTACTAACACAAACAATGCTGGAAGGAATGATCTGTCAGATGGTAGTTCTTCCTGCTCAGATAGAACCCCAGGAGCAGGGTCACTGGGTCCAACGGAAAGTGCGTTTGAAATCACGATGGCTAGACCCCTGGGGGGGGGCGGGCTCTACCGTTTGGTGCTTCCACTGAGGAAGACCAACATCTGTGTCCCTAGCACTTAGCCAGTGGGGGGTTTTGTCAGACCTTTGGAAGTGTTCCAAACTGTGCCCTAGTGGAGTTTTAATTTTCATGTCTGTAATTATGAGTGCTCACAAGTGTTTAGGACTGTTTGGCTTTCTTGGTTTGTGAACTGCTCGTGACCTTTGCCCATTTTTCTATTGGTCTTGGGGTTTTACTATTTTTTTTTATCTTTTGGAGAAAAACACTTTTCTGTGTCATGAGCTGTCAATATTTCCCTTAGTTGCTGTCTCTTTTCTTTGTGTTGTGCTTTGATGACACTTTCTATATAGAAGTGGTTGTTGTTGGTTCCTGTTATAATTATGAACCTTTTTTTTTGGTTAGTTTGTTTGCTTTTGGAGTTTGAGACATAGGTATCCCAATCTACTCCAAGGTTATTGTACTAATCAGAATCCTAAGCAGAGTCCCAATTAAGATAATTCGAGAAGAGTTTATGTACAAAAGGATTACTTATAAGGGGGTGTAGACAAGATTTAGGGAGACTTTCCTCCAAGGGTGGTGGAAGAATCAGGGCCTAGGAGCACTAGGGGTGTCATTACCCCTGGATTCCAGGGGACGAAGAGCAGATAGGTTACTGTAGCCTAGAGCGAAAGAGAGTTTTGTAGACCAGGCCAAGTAGAGAAGAGTTGGTGTCTGTTGGGGAAACAGTGGCCTGCAGGAGGAAGCCAGAAAGTGAATACCCTGCCTTCATTTCCCTCAGGCCCTCATCTGTCCTGTCATGGCTTCCCGTTGGCCGGAGGGTACAGGAACCTGCTGGCGTCATCAACGTAAGCAGCCTTCCCCAGCAGGGAACAGGGAGGGCGAGTGGGTCAGAACTCTGCGGTGCAGGGTTGGGAAGTGCAGGAGATCCAGCCCAGTTATAGAAGGCCTGCTGGTAATGCTTTCATAGCTTTATTTTCTATATTGAAAACTTTGATGCATCAGAGTTTACCTTGATGTGCTAGATGGAGCGTGGGTCGAACTTTACCTTTCCCTAATGTCTATCCACTTGACCCAACGCTATTTATTACAAAGGCCACCTTTACCCACTGATTGGAGTATCCATATTTGTCATATACTAATGTCCTGTGTACATTTGGGTCTATTTCTGGACGACCTCTTCTGTTCCATTGGGCTGGGTGTCTATTCATGTGCCATCTTGCACTTTTAACCAAGGTCTTACGATGGGTTCTAAGGACTGGGAGACCAGTCCCTCCCCTCATTTTTTTTTCTCATTTTTTTAGGTCTTTCCTGTGCTATGCTTGCTGATTTATTTTGGCTGAACCTGCTTGTCTATTTCTGAGGGAAGGAAAATTATTAGTACATTTTGGAGGATCATGTTAGATATATAAATTTATTGAGGGATGAGTTACATCTTTAAACTGCAGTTGATTTCCTCTTTGAAACAAAGATTTGTCAAGAAACCTGGTAGATACCACCTTACCAATGAGCATGTTACCATTTGCCATAATGGGACTGATGTTAGGTCCCTCCTAGGGGATGCATCGAGAGCACACCATTCAAATAGTGTTCCTGCCAAAAAGGTCTAATCTAAATCTAATCATGAGAACATGTTCTACAGAATCAAATTGGGGGCATTTTTCAAAGGAGATGGTCTATACTATTAAAAAATATCAGTATTGTCCGTTATGTCTCAATAAAGCTGGAAAAAAAAATCAGGACTTTGAAGGACAAAGAAGGATACAGACCTGTTGTAGATTAAAAGAGGCAAAGGACCTGATAACTACAGGGGCTGTGTGGTCCCGTCTGGATCCTATGTATATTTATACATAAAGGATGTTAATGGAACAACTGGTGAAAATTGAGTATGTACTGCACATTAGGTCATAGTATTGTATGAGTGCCAAACTATTTGAATTTGATAATTGTACTGTGGTTTAGTAAGAGGATATCCTTGTTATCACAAAATGCATGATGAAATATTTAGGGTTAAAGGGTGTTTGCTTCTCATTTCCAAATTGTTCAGAAAAAAATAATATACCTATGCATTTAGATAAGAGTAATGAAGTAAATATAGAAAAACGTTAATAATTGATAACTGGGTGAATATATATAAGAATTTTTGGTGCTATTCTTATAACTCTTTTGTAAATTTATAATTACTCAAAAATAAAAAGCTGAAACAAAAGAAAGTTTAGGTGAATGGATAGGGAGAAGATAATGTTGAAAGGTAAACATCTTCCTGCTTTTAGCCAATTTGAGCTTGAATCTGCCTTGTAGCATGTTGTGTTAAAACCCAGAGGAATGGGGCATCTGGGTGGCTCCGTCCATTAAGCATCTGCCTTCAGCTCAGGTCATGATCTTGGGGGGAATCCTGAGATCAAACCCCACGTTGGGATCCCTGCTTCAGTGGGAGGTTTGTTTTTCTTTCTGTCTGCTCTCCAACCCCCCATGCGTTCATGCTCATGTTCTCTCTCTGTCTCAGATAAGTAAATACAATCTTCAAAAAAAATTTTTAAAAACCCCAGAGGAATATCAAGTTAATCAATATTAGTCAATCTTATTTTCAATTCCCATAACTGACCACTACTTTGATTGCAACACACAAATCACACACACAAATTCCTTCTACCTGAAGCAGGTCCAATGAGTCAGTTCGACATGGCTGTGGGCCGAGTATCTCCTTCTCACAGGACCAAGAGAACAGGCTAGGCAGCTGAGCTTGCCCCTGGGATTTGGGTGTTCCTAGTGTCAATGACCAGCAAATGATATTTGCTTTTGGTTTGCAAAACCAGAGGGAATCTCTGAGATGTTCTTCTTTGGGTCCATCCCCACAAAAATAAAAACAGTGGCCGTTGTGACTGTGCCTACCACCCCTAATTTCTGGAATGTTAACTGTGCTCCAGACTTTATTTTGTTCACTTACTCTTGCATGATCTTGTTTTCTTAGAAGAACCTGGTGGGCAGTTACTATTATTACCCCCATTTGACAGATGGGGAAAGTGATCTAACACCCCCCTCTAACAAGGGGTGGGAATGGGACTCAAAGCTGGCCATCTGCTTCTAGCATATGCTCTTTATATTCTCTGTGGCATCTTCACAACACCCAATGTTAGGTGCAGTCTCGGGGCAAGGGCTGTGAGGTGACCTCCCCGCTAGCAGGCTCTGGCCCCAGTAAAATTGGGAGAAACTCTAATAATCGCTAGAAACAGATAGCTCTTTGCCTTATAAAGTGTGGACCGGGGCTTCAGAGACTCAGAATCCTTGTTGGCGAAGGACACAGCCTCCAGGAATCTGTGAGAATGGTTTGAGAAGGGTTTGTGTATGAACTGTGTGTGCTTCAGGAAAGGATTCACAAATAAATCCTATGGATGCAAAGGAAGACACAAGGTCGGTGATAAAAGGAAACAGGATTCAGGAAACAGATGCTCTTTTGCAAACGGACCCAGAAAGGCTAAGAGGTGGGGGGCAGGAAGAAGCAGCACGGGGACAGAGGTGCTGCTCAGGGAGACGCTGGATGTCCAGCAGGATGGAAGGGACTGTCACCTGTGTGAGTCTTCTCCAAGCCACCGGCAGCTGCGCTCCAGCGTTTACTCTCTGCCCTTCTGCTGTGCTCTGAAGGCAGTCGGGAGCGTATGTGTGTGGAGGTTCCATCGGCCACTGTGTGTGTGTGTGCGTGCGTGTGCACACACATTCCCCATAATACACACACAGAAAGAGATTATGATGGAGGCTCCTCTTGGTTACCTGATGATGCCAGGATTATAACTGGATTCTACGAGGTTATTAATCCCCAGTTCTTGGCAGAACCTGATTAAGGAGTGCCCCAGCTGGGCAGCAGTGGCCCAAAGTGCCACTCCACATGGCACACTGCAGTGGCCACTGTGGGTGCTCTGTCCAGGTCTCCGTGGCCCCACTGGTTCTTGGGTGCCTAAGCCCCAGTGTCCTTGAACTTGGCTTCTGATGGCAGCCCTATGCCTGGACTGCCCACAGGCAGCTGGAGAAGTTGGCCTGCGTTTGTGGTCCCTCAAGTGTCTGGAAGTCACATTGCCATGGCAGGGGGTGGAGGGCTTTAGCAACCGCTGTCTGGGGAAGGAATATGAAAGCCCAGGTTCCTTGCTCTGACAGAAGACAAGGTCCAAGGAGTAACTTTCACTCTAGATTTATCTGCAGGATCCGCTGAGGTGGCAGGACAGCCCGGCGTGGCCGCCTCCCACTTCCTGCCCTGCTGTCCCTGCCCTGAATAAGTCACATGCCCAGGCCCCACTTTGGAGGAGTCTGGCCTCCGGCTGCTATCACAGTCCAAGAAATGTAACGAGGAAGAGAAAAAATGACATTTACCTGCAGAACTTGACTCCAGTTGATTGCCCAATGCATCTGGAAAGAGTTCTTGACTATTTACTTTGGTGTGAAAGGTGAGCCCCACCCACTCCAAAGTGCTCACTGAAGTGCCTTCTAGAGAAAGCAGATCCAGGTCCCTGTGGGCTTTTTCGCTGGTTTGTTTTCTGGACTGGATATATAAATGGTGGGGAGAACGCTGAGCAGAATTGCTTGGGATGATGGTGTGGAGCTTGAATTTTGCCTGGAGGGAACAGGAAGGAAGGGGGCTGGAGCAGCACTCAGTTTCTTCTCAAAATAGATATTGAATGGTATTAAATTCCATTAAAGTATGAGTTTTCTTGGAGTACCCACATGCCTCCAGCTGCCCCTGCTTCCTGGTGAGAAAGAGGCGGGTTTTCTGCCGAGCTCTCTGAAGAGGAAGTAAGGAAGACAGCGGCTGCCAGGGTTGGGAGGGTGTGCACAAAGGGACTGATGTCCTTGAGGGAGCAGGAGGGCTCTACAGGCCTAGGTATTCCTGGGGCCCTGCCCAGTGGCCTGAGGGAGTCAGATGGTGAGACCAGAGTTGACCGCCTCACAGCCCCCATAACTGTGGGATGAGTCACAGCGGGGGAGGGGGCCTGGCGTAGTCCAGGACAATGACATTTCATCTGTAAGTCTGAGAAGTATAGGGACATTCTTTAACAGGTGGAGAGAGGACTTCGCCCTGCCCACATCAGTTACCCATCAGACTTGTGTTTTAAGTCTGAATTTTGACAGAACTTCTATGTCATGAGCAAGTTAACAGGATAGGTGTCATTCAACTAACTGGTCTAATGAATGTATCAAAGGTTTAGTCAAGCTAATGTCTGGGGCAGAACACAATGAGCAAATGTATGACTTGCTCACCTGTTTTTGTATCAAGTCTGTAGACTGAGTGGTAGCTGCTGTGGGAACCCTGCGTAATTCAATCTGAGCGGCTATGGACTAGCTCCTGTGCTGTAGGTAAATGAAAGGAACGGGCCTACCTCTGGCTTTTGGTGTGTTTCCCATGTTTCAGGGAGTTATGTCTTGTGCCCTAATGGATATATGTGAGGACAGACTCTGGGCCATGCTCAGCATCCAAGGGGCGTAGAGAAAGGACTGGCGTCATGAAGGGAAGGATAGATCCACTCGATCCACTCTCACAGATTAGTAGGGATGGGTGGGCAAGCTGCAGACGACCTGAGCTCATAGAGCCGTTGTTGAGAATGAATGAAATAATACGTGCAATGTGTCCTGGAGAGTGGCTGACCTGAAAAGAATGTAGTGTGTATTGTCCTTATGTATACACATACACACACACTTGATGGTGTATACATACCACTGTATTTAATTATAACATATGAACACTCAGTAATGGACAATAATAAATTATTAGATTATAACACATTGTTATATAATATTTTATGTGTGATGTATTATTATATCAATGTCTTATGTGTATGTCACTTTGTTAATATATTATGTATAGTATATTCCTATATTGTTATATTAACAGATCATGTATAATAATTTATTTTTATAATTTATTATTAAGCATTGCATATTAAATAATACTACCATTTAATTTTATATATTGAGCTAGTGTATGAAATTGAATATTATTTTGTGTTGGTATATTATATATACATAGTACATATATACAGTACCTATTATTGTGAGCAAGGGTCTCACGGTGGAATGTTCCAGTCTGTTTGAGGAGAGAAGAGCAGTCAGTCGGGTCTGTATAGCCCGTACAAGGACACAGAGTGGGCAAGGAGGATGGAGGGGATTTTAGGATTACTGTTATAGGGCTCTGTGGGGATCTGAGCTGCATTCAGTAGAAAAGGGGACACTTGCTCGTCACAAGTATGTACCAAGCTCTTCATGCAGGCCAGGTGCTGTGCTAGGTACAGGAGAAGCAGCCACAAATGACATGGGGGGGTGCCCTCCCTAATGGAGGCCATCCATGCTTGGAGACCTGGGAGGAGTCAACCTGAGAAAGAGAAGAGAAATGCAGGGTACCCCAGGGCCACACAAGGAGGGGCTATGGCCCCATAGCTCTGGGTCTCAGGACCTGGAGTTAGGTAGGTGAGTGGTAAAGAAAAGGGCTGGCTGGTGCACAAGAAAAGAGAGTTTCAGACCAAAAGGCAGACCCTTTGAGATGCCCAGGGGGAAAGATGCCCAGGCTCTTTAGGAGCAGATAGCTGGGGGGAGCAGGCTGAGATGTGGCTGGGACATGTGCATTTGAGAGACCTAGGCTAGGGGTCCAGTGCCAAGTTCAAATGTGCTGTGAGAGGAGAGAGCACGGCAAGAAGCTGGGGTTGCTAAGGCAGATGTGGGGTATTGAGGGGCCTCTGGGCGGGTGACACAAACCAGCAGCTGGGGGAGTTCGGATTCTGTGCTGTGGACAGCCGAGGCAGCCTGAGGAGCTGGAGCCTGGAGCGGGGCAGGTTGGAGGCTAAGGAAGACCTGAGCTACTCATGGAAGCTAGGGCAGGGCCACAATGCAGAGGGGTCCAGCAAAACTGGCACCGGGTGGAAGGAAAGGAGGCATCAAGAAGACTGGAAGGTTCCGGGCTTAGTGACCGGGCGGCATCCGTCATTATTAAAGATGGGGGATGCATATTGGGAAAAGGTGGAGGTTTGTTTTAGTATTTCCAGCATCACATTTGGAAAGTTGGTTGAGCTTTTTTTTTTTTTTTTTGGATTGTTTTAGGATTCAGAAATTCAAATAGATTTATGAAACAAAAATATGATTTTTGCATTAGTCACTGATAATCTCTAACTGAACAGATCACTCAATTGCTTGCTAATTGCTTGTAATTGCCAAGATCATACATATGAACAATGTGGGAATTCCCCTTCACCACACACACACACACACACACACACTCACATGCACACACACGCAGCTTCTGAACTGTGTTACAAAGGTGTACTAATCTGACTTCTGAGAATCACGTGGAAGGATTAGGGTAAAGGCTAGAGGATTTAAAAAAAAAAAGGCTAGAGGCTATGGGGAGCCCATTTTGAGTCTGTAATATGATGAATGTCTTAGCAGTTAGATTGACGTGAATGGAATGGTTAAAGGGCAAGCAGACCAGAGCTCTTTCGGAATGGTTCAAAGGAGGCTGATTGAGGAGATAGTCTTACACGGGTGCACGAATGGGCCGATGGCCTCAAAGGTGACTCTCAACTCAGAGTCTGCAATCCTGGGATTTCACAGCCTTCAAGAAGGCACCATGGGGGAGGGGTGCCTGGGTGGCTCAGTGGGTTAAGCCTCTGCCTTCAGCTCAGGTCATGATCTCAGGGTCCTGCGATCAAGCCCGACATCAGGCTCTCCGATCAGCATGGAGCCTGCTTCCCCCCCACCTCTCTGCCTGCCTCTCTGCCTGCTTATGATCTCTGCCTGTCAAATAAATAAACAAAATCTTAAAAAAAAAAAAAAAAGAAGGTACTTTGGGGGTCTTCTTTCTCCTTCCTCAATTTATTACTTCCTGCACACAATTGCATCAAAACAGCCTATGCACGGTCTCCTTTGGGAGAACCCTGAGTTGACTGACGCTGGAGTAGCAGCTGGGCTTGATCAGTCCCCTGCTGGTCCCTCCTTTCTCCCCTTAGTCTCGGGGCCGGCATTCCCTGAAGTCCTGAACTCTAACCTGAATAACCCTGTGGTTTTGGCGGGGTCACAGCACAGCAGCTAGACCTGGCTTCTTCCCTCCACATTACGTCCTCACACTCCATCACGTCCCCCACTAACTCCCCATCCCCTTCCCCCTCCTCCTATCTCCCCACCTTCTTACCCTTCATCCCTCCTATTCGCTAGCATCCTTCCCCCCACCGCTCCCTTCGCTGCAGACCAAGGGAGCAGAATTGATGGGAGCCAAGCACTCTCTCTGCAGAGATTGCCGCAAGGCTACAAGGAGAACTTTTCAGAAGAGCTCATGCTGCTTGGTGACCTAAAGATGGAGAATGTCAAATTGCTCATTACCATCTTCAGAAGTTCTAGTGTGAGGCCGTTTTGTCTGTCCTCTGCCCCCCGGAGTGTAACAGAGAGGCAGATGAGAGCCTCAGCTCCTGTAATCCCCGGGGAACCCTCCATGCTGAAGCTGGCCCCAGTCCTTCCCGCTGCCTCTCCCTGCCCTCACCCGGAGCCCCTGGCTGCAGAGTGGTCTTCCTGCACCACCGGCTGCAACCATGCTTCTCGTCCCTAAAGAGGTCTCTCTGCCGGTATTGCTACCCGCCAGCTGTTCCAAACCACAGACCCTGCCGAGTGAAGCACTTGACAGCATAAACACTCGGGTGGCTGTGCACAAAGAGGTCACACTGAAGAGGGCAGGAAAACAGCCCAGGACTGAAACGCGGGACCCTGTCCCCTGTCTGACCTTGGAGACAGAACTGGTCTTGGCATCCCTCTGGCTCCTCCTCTGTGGCTAAAGGACGCGGAAAGCAGTCATCTCTGAGGTTCAGCCAGCTAGAAATCTTGATCACCTGACAGCTGACATTCCAGAAAAGAATTTAAACAAGTGTTTATTTTTCTCCACCCCTGTGGTCCTTCTTAGGTTACAAAATTAGGAAATCAAACCAAAGCTGGACGCAGAATATGCCCTTCTGGGGTGGTAGCTATTTCTAGTGTGTTACTTGGCTCCAGACCTCGCCCCTTCACCAGTGCTGGTGCTTTCTTCCTTTCAGCTGCTGCTTCTTGATACTTACAAGGGACACTACTAGTCCCTGCCGCCCTTCCCTCAGTGTCCTGCAAACCACCCCCCCCACCCCGTGTTAATGTCTCTCTGGGACTCCCAGGTTGGCAAGGCACAGGAGACCGAAATGACATTCTGGGGAAAAGGAAAAAGGAAACCGATTGGAGCAAAGATAAACCAGAGTTGGAGATTCGACTGAGTAGCATTTCCGGCCAGAGGGAGCACTTGGCCCGTGATGGGCTCCGTGGATGAGTCAGCACAGGAACGGCAAACGCAGCCTGTCAGGTCCCGAATCTGTGATGGAGGGGAATATTGATCGCACTGGGGCGAAAATGAGGGAGAGAGACGGGGAGGGAGGGGGAGAGAGCCATTTACACCAGACAGATGCAGATAAGGAGGCGAAAGGCGTTCAGCCCTAGTTTTCTTTCCCAAGAGCCTTGCTGTATCTTTACTAAGCCCCGAGCAGCTCTCGGATGCCTTCCAAAGAAGTTGGAGGTGAGCTGGCGTGGGAGGTGGGGGACAGTGGGAGTGCCCGCACACCTGGCCGCTTCTGTCAGCAGCAACACCTGCTCTGTTTGGATCCGGGCTACCTTCTCCAGCAGTAATAATGCCTGCTGCAGGGAAGGCGCCGAGCCCAAGGGGCTGACCCATTCACCCTTGGCTTTTTACCAGCAGATTCTGTTGTCCGTGGTTGAAGTGACTACGTTGCCCGCGAATAGGGCTTCAGAGCAGGGAGCACGAAATACATTCCAGACAGAAAGAAGGGATTCATTTTCCCTTTGAGTACAGGCTCAGCCCATCGGAGGACAACAGTGCCGTCTCCCCCTTAGTTATGTCTGGAATGAATCTCCCGGAGTTAGACTGTTGGGTGCAAAAGGGAAATGAGAAATGTAGTCTTCGAGAACTGGACACCCTGTGCCTCTACGGGTGCAGGGTTCTAGAGAGCACGCCCACAGTGGTTTTGCTGCACGTTACCCAGTACAGCATGGTATAATTAGCAACAAAACAAGCCAATGTAGCAAGCAAGCATTTATTAAACAACAGCTATGTACCAGGCACACTGTTAGCTGCGGTGCTGCAAACATGACTAAGGCTCTGAATTAGTCACATGCTTTCTCATGGTTTTGTTGGTTGTCAGGAAGGAAGTTCATATTGGAAATGCTTAACGGAACAACATGGTAAGGAGTCACTAGAATGCTTGAAAGAACAAAGAGCGTTACATTGAAATTTCACTTATTTTATAAAAGAACAAAAATAAACTGAAGCTGTTGAACCTTAAGTAAATGTTTCTTAACTACATATTCTCTGAATATAAGAGTTGACAGAAGAATTCACCATTTGGGGTTTTCTATCCGTATGCATACGTGTACACATCGACATGTCTGGGTTTTAGAACATGATTGCTTGTCTCTTTCCACACGAAGATGAGGACGTTGACATTGTCCTAGTGCTTCAGTTTCTCTTCCTCTTCCTCTTAATTCTATTCAGTTCTATTGTTATTTCTGGTTGAACTGAGTTCCCTAAAAACATATGCTCAAGTCCTAACCCCTGGTACCTGTGAATGTGACTCTATTTGGAAATAGGGTCTTTGCAGATGTAAAAATGTTAATGAGGTCATACTAGATTGCAGTGGGCCTGCATGCAGCCAGCAACTGGTGTCCTTATAAGGAGTAGGAAATTCTGACCCAGACACACAGTGGAAAGAAAACTGCGTGAAGACAGAGACTGGAGTGGTGTAATCATAAACCGTGGAATGCCCAACGTGCTGGCAAACCCTGGAAGCTAGGAGCTGGAACAGTCTTCCCTTTGGCTTCCAGAAAGAATCCCCCCTGTCAACATCTTGATTTGGACCTGTGGCCTCCAGTGTTGTGGGGGATTCAGTTTCTGTCGTGTGAGTCCCCCAGTCTGTGACACTTTGTTAGGGCGGCCCTAGCAAATTCATAGTTATTTTTGCAATGCCCCAGTTTATGTTGTCTATCAGTGACGTTCTGTTTGGGAACTGTAACTCTTTTTTTGTTGTTGTTGTTTTGTTGTTTTTAATGGTCTTTTTAGTGTATTTGACGAGGTGAGGGGTGGGAAGCACAAGCAGGGGGAGCGGCAGAGGGAGAGGGAGAAGCAGGCTCCCCAAGGAGCAGGGAGCCTGATCCTGGGCTTGATCCCAGGACCCCGGGACCATGACCTGAGCCAAAGGCAGATGCTTAACTGACTGAGCCACCCAGGAGCCCCAGTAACCCTAATTCCTACTGGTGTGTGACACGTGTGTTTCATGACATAGATTCATTGTTCACTAGCTGTTTCTTTAGGCGTGCAGTCTCCCTTTCTTCTTGCCTGTCATTTTATCCTCTCAGCTTTGAACTCTTGGTGAATTCCCTCCCCACCCCTCACCACACCCCCTTCCTTTGCCCTGTTCTTTGTGCTATATGTTTGCTTAGCTGCCCGGCCACTTCTTTCATCTGACACATGCCTGACTAGCTCTCTGCAGACCTTCTGTTTGCTCTGAATCAAAGAGGGTAACTTGACATTACTCCTTCCCTCTCTGAGACCAAGTTGTTTTTCTCTACGAGCAGTATGAAGCCTGCATATTTCCCTTTCTGTTGCCTCAAAGAATTGCATGTGTAAAGGGAAGGGGTTCAATTGACATGAACTGGGATAGTTGCTGGACCGTCTAGACTTTCTTTCATGAAAGGAAATTTTGTTCCCTCTCTGGTGACAGGCCCTACTTACCCAGTTGGAGGGTATGCCCCACTCCCATGGGAACTGGGCTAAGGCTTACAGATTATTTCCCCAAAGCTATGCGCATTCTGCTAGGCCTTCAGTCAGTCCCTGATTCACCCCCTTCCCTGTTTTACCCATTTTCCCCCCACGACTGATTCCACTACTCATTTATCAGAAGAGGAAAGAGAGAGATAGCTCTCCTCCTAGCTTGGCTCTCAGGATTTGGGGGACCCACAATTACGGCTCTGGGAGCAGTATGGCGGCTGCCCGACCACCTGGCTCCATGCCACATTCTTCCTTGCCTTGGCTTCCGACTTTTTTTTTTTTTTTAATTTATTTGACAGACAGAGATCACAAGCAGGCAGAGAGGCAGGCGGGGTGGTGGGCAGGGGAAGCAGGCTCCCCGCTGAGCAGAGAGCCCGATGTAGGGCTCAATCCCAGGACCCTGAGATCATGACCCGAGCCGAAGGCAGAGGCTTTAACCCACTGAGACAGCCTGGTGCCCCTTGGCTTCCGATTTTTGAAAATTTTTTGTTTGTTTGTTTGTTTGTTTGTTTGTTTTTTGAGTTACACTCATTTCCCCCTTGGTTGCTAGTGGAAAATTCCTTTTTTTTCCCCCTAATTTATTTTTTTTCCCCTTACTTTTATTGAGAATTGGGAAGAGATTCTGTAAAGCCATCTTAACTCAGAAGTTCACTACTAAAAATAATGAGCTTATGTTGAAGTTGTTTAAAATAATAGCAGCTGATGTTGACTAGGTAGATGGGTGACAATACTGTCACTCAGACTTCTAATTTCATCGTCCTTTTTGTTCTTTTACAGATTCTATTTATTTATATGAACGAGAGAAAGAGACAGCACAAGTGGGAAGCAGGGCCAGAGGGAGGAACGACTCCCGGCTGAGCAGGAAGCCCGACACGGCGCTCAATCCCAGGACCCCAGGGTCGTGACCCGAGTCGAAGGCAGACGCTTAACCGACTGAGCCATCCAGGCATCCCTCCTTTCATCATCCTTATCCTAGAGAATTGTCGAAGAGAAAAGTACCACAAAGGATGAGTTTCGCTTGCCTTGGAGAGGGTTCTCCAGAGCAGCAGAGACAAGAGTCTCCGTAGACACCTGTACGTGTATCTAACTTATTATCTCTGGAGGGAGATTCATTAGGGGGAATTGGCTCATGCAATTATGGGACCGAGAAGTTTCACAGTCTGTGTGCAAGAGCAGAGACCCAGGAGAGCAAGGGTCCAGTTCCAGTGTGAGCGGGAGGTCCGACAACAGAGACACCAGGGGTATCAGTCCGGGTCCAAGTCTCAGACAGAAGATCCATGTCTCAGCTTCATGGGCAAGCAGAGAGATGGAGAACTCCCCATTCCTCCATCTTTTTGTTCTAGTTGGGACAACGGTTGTTCTGTTTGCCTAATCCAACAGATGGATGGGGCGCACCCACACCGGGGAGGGTCTGCAGATTCAAATGCTAATGTCTTCCGGAAATACTTTCATAGAGATGGCCAAAACAACGCTTAGCCAGATGTCTGGGCATCTTGTGACCCAGTCACGTTGACACATAAAATCAACCATCGCAGGCAGTACTCAGCGTGATAGCTAAGAATTCAGATCACAGAGTCCAAGAGACCCAAGTTTGAATTTGGGGCTCTGCTATACATGCTGTGTGGCTTTATTTTAGGTGACTTCATGTCTCTGCGCCGTAGCTCCCGCATCTGTAAGATGCGAACTAAAAGAGAACCACCACAAGGGCTAGTTGTGAGGATGAAAGGTGATTAGGCACGAATGCTAGGAGCTTTGTAACTAGAAGTAAGAACACTTGGGCTGGAAGGAATTGCCGAGTCAATCTGACCTTTCTTATGGATTATATAGGAAGAATGAAACCAGAGGCTAGAAAGACAAGCTCAGCCTGTCTCTGAGGAGAGGGTAAGGTAATGGAATCCGTGTGTGGTGCCCGGAATGGAAATGAGAGATATACAGCGAGACTATCGGTCATTCCGTACCACAAGGGCCACTTTGGCTGGCCGCACTGACGAGTCTGGTTGTCAGGGCTGGCTGGAGCTGCCATGGGCAGCGTCTGAAGCAGGATCTAGAAGTCAGTCAGGTGCTTGGGCCCTTACGGTCAGATGACTCTACGGGTGTGAACTCCTGTATTCATCCCAGTGGGGCGGTCTTCACATTCCCTTGCTTCTCCATTAATCTTATCTTTTCGCTTTTACCAAATATGCCCTTTTGGGGAGGAATTTTAAAAAAGCAATCAGGTGAGTGCTGTGCGAGCCCCACCATCATCAATAATGGTGTCAATACTCAGCATGATTTATTCATCACAACAAAACAGCACAAGCCCTCACCAGGCATTCCCTCCTTATCCTTACATGACCTGATGCAGCAGCATAAAGGGCTTTTCCCCTTCTTTGGGTCATCTGTGGGGAAATGGAGCGACAACAGTGGTCAACCTCATCCGAGAGACACTCAGCAACGGAATAACTCAACCTGGAGATCACCTCCTAAGACAGGAAGTGTCAAGCCCATCATGTCTGCTTGCCGACCTCACTGTCTCTCAGGTGGGCTCGTCCCCACCCTCCCAAAGTTCGGGAGCAGGGCTCCTTGCGCAGAGGTCAAGGCTAGTTGACGTTGTCTGGCCATGGATCGTACATGTGGTTCCAGTCACCCAGAGAGCCGGGGCAGGGACTCTCATTTCAATATGGTGTCTTCCAAGGAAGCAGCTTTGTGACTTAAATCTCAAACCCTCTCCTTGGCGTCTTCCCAGCCACACCTTCCACTCGGCTTCCAAGGTATTGGTGGCTGCAGGGGTGTTCCCGTGTGTACCATGTTGTGACTTAGCTTGCTATCTGTCCTAACCCTTGTCATTCTATCCTGAACACACTAGGTGCTCAATACATATTTGTTAAACTGACTTAGAGCAATGAATCCATTCATATGCAGAGAATAATGGTTTGAGAACTGAGGATGTTCCACGCAGATCTCAGAGGCAATACCAAAAGGAGATTTTTTTTTTTTTTTTTAGCGTGGGGTCAGAGAAATTAAGGAACACTGGCTGCCATAAAGGCTTGATACCATAATGGTTTATCTTGTCATTACATCCTAGTCCAGTATAGGTCTGGGTGCCTCTTCTACAGCGTCTGGGCTATTCTGTTACTGTCCCACCAGCCGATAATTCCTACAGAAGGTCCCACTCCTGAGTCAAATACAGGTCATAAAAGTTCTAACTTCAACTGAAACTGTCTTGTGTCTTCTACAAAATGCTAGACTTACAACATAAATACTGATATAAAAAAAAACGGTATTTATGCTAGTGATCAGGGAAGCCTCATTAAAAGTGTGATTACATCCAAATTGTCTTTATCAAGTCATTTTGTTCTTTAAAAAAAATGTATTAAATAGGTAATGGTGCATTGAGTCTCGTGCTATATGATGTGTGGAATGCAAAAGAAGTAGAACGCTTTGCCCACAAAAGTTAGGAATCTGTCTGCAGGAGGGGATAAAGGGATACTGTGGGAATGAGTAAAAAGTGAGAGTCTCCTGTCTTATGGTATCTGAAGTTAGGGACTGTGAACACGCCATTGGTTTCATTGGAAGTGGGCATGTGGTGGGGTGAAATGATGGTCTAATGGGCAGTTTGCTGAAGCAGAGAACAAATTTAATACAGTAATATTAACAATGTGTTTAATTGACCTTCCTTTTTTGTAATGTGACAATATGTGGTCAAAGAAGAAGGTGCAGGTTTAAGAAGTTAATATTTATAAAGCGTGAAAGACACAGTTGCTAGGATAACTTTTTTGTGAGTGGGGCTTAGGAGGTAGGTTGGGAGTGGGCTCAGGGGTTTGTGTTTGTTTCTTTGTTTTTGTTTTTTGGCTTGGCCAAAAACTCAGTCATATTCCTGTGTACCCTGTTTTGCCTAAATCATGTGCTGGTGGTTCTGAAAAAAAAAAAAAAAATGAAGAAAATGTGTGTATTTGTGTCAGCCAGAACTCTTTCCTGTGACATATTAGCATTACTTCAGCTGTAGGTATAATTTTTGTTTAAACCTAGAAGTGGGACAACAGTTTTCCCACACTCTGCCCTGACGGAGGAAAAGAAATTGCTTCAGCAACATGTTTACTTTTTTGCCTGCCTCATTGTCAGTAATGTATTAAGAGGTAGTGGAGTTTACATGTTTTCGGAGGAAAATATGAATATTTAATTTAATCTTAATATCCCAACTATCAAATTAAAAAAAAAAGGTGGGAGTCTCAGCAGGGCAGTTTGCTGAAGCAGAGAACAAATTTAATACAGTAATATTAACAATGTGTTTAATTGACCTTCCTTTTTTGTAATGTGACAATATGTGGTCAAAGAAGAAGGTGCAGGGTTGAGTCAGGGTCCTTTAAGAGCTTCTTGGAGGGAATGCAGCTGGGTCCTAGGATGACTGGGAGAGGACAGGCAGGTGAGAACTGACGGGGCACTAACACTTTCCAGGCAGAGTGGGCTGGGGGAGGGCTCAGGAATGGAGCTCTGGTAGAGGGACTAGGATGGGAAAAAGGCACTGAGGCAGAGAGAGCATGGCGCATTCAGAGATCTGAACGGTTTCCCATGGCCTGAATGTTTGGGTGGAGGAGACCAGGGAGACAAGAGTGATGCACAGGTGTCAAGTCCTCCAACAGTGAAGGCTGAGTCAGCCTCTTGGACTTTATCTTCTCTTCGCTGGGTCTAGCCTTTTCTATCCAGGCCTGCGACTCTGTCTTGGGTCCTAACACCCCGCTCTCGACCATCTGTCAGGCACAAAACTCCATGATCCCAGGTGAGCTGTTAGACAAATGCAGGTGTTCATAAAATAAAAGATAAGCCACTGAACTGGGAGAAGATACTTGTCACATGTGTAACCAATAAAGGATTAGCAACCAGAGAACATAAAGAATTACTGTAAGTCAATAAGAAACAACTCAGTAGAAAAATTAGGCACAGCATGGACGAGGTGTTTCACAGAAGGGAACCATGAATGGCCAGTAACAAAATGGCAAGATGCCCCCCAGGTCAGTCCCCAGGAGGATTAGAATTCAAGCTGTTCTCTCAACCCAGTCTCTCTCCGTTTTTGTTCACGGACATTGAAAACCAAACCACCTTTCAGATCCAACGGGATGGCACCCAGACGGTGACATTTCCGGTCTTGGGTCAGGTTGGGAGATAGGATATTTGGGACAAAGAGTCCCTTGTTTTTCAGATTTCATCAAGTGAGAGACTACTACCTTCTTTTATCGTTAAGGAGGCAAAGGCTGCCTATTTGGTTAATCTGACCACTTCGTTTAGTTTAATTTTAGTTTCCACAGAATAATGAATGCAGCTGCCCGAGTCGCTGGGAGCTGCAGGCTGAAGCTGTCATGGTAATGGGGTCCTGACAGAGTTTTCCAGCCTCAGCTCATGCAGCCCTTCTACAATTTCTCCTCCCCTGCCTCTTATACCCCACACTCTGGGCACAGGGAACTATTTAAGCCCTCTGACTATGCCACAATGTTCTAAACCCCAAAACTGTTGCATATACCTCCGGCTCTGGATAGAATGACCCCTACCTCGCTCCCCCCCTGAAAACTCCTACCCATCCTTCAAGACCCAGCTGAAAATTCCCTCTATGACTCATTCTTTTCCTGATTTACCTATGCAGCATTAGTGTGGTCCCTCTTCTGGGTTTCTGTTGCACTTAAAACAAAAGACAATTCTCTTCTGTTATAGTGCTTGTCTCATTGTGTTGTAACTATCATATATCATTTGTCTTCTGCTCCCAAGCATGGGATGCTGAGGATGGGAATTGTGTCTCTTCACTTTTGCATCAGGTTGGTGCCTGGCCTTTGAGAAGTAAATGAGTGAATATCCTTTTACATGAGAATGAACATCCAGAAATTCTCTGAATATTTTTAGGATGATCCTTTAATCTGCGAGGCATGGGGTGTCCAGGAAGAGGTTGCGCTGTATGGCAGAATTGGGTCCCTGCAGGCTTTTATGTGCTGCACATTTATTCCATACCAGCGAGCTCCCATAGATTGCTTAACTGCAATTCTGCAGGGAAGGGAAGACGCACAAAGTATTTTCAGCATGGACTTTTAAGTTTACCTTTCTGAAAATCTCCTAGGAACTGCTTTTACCTAAGGGACACGATTTGGCACTCTGAGTATATTATTTAGGTTTCTGTGAAATCCTAGATGGATCCTGGACCGTCATTGTCATGTTTCTGAGAGAAGAAGGCAGAAGGTCAGACCAGGGTTACAGAGAAGTTCAGCAACTGGAGAGCACAGTGCTGTCCCTGGGCTTCCTCACTCCCCCTCCACTTTGTGACAATGGAGCCAGTTTCTAATGAGAGCTGCAGAGAAAGGGTCAGCTGGCCTATTCATTCTGGGCTCCTTCACACCAAGCTGACTTGAATCCCGCTGGGCCTGGAAACCACCACAGTCCTTCTGAAACGGGTTCTTTTGCCCCCAGTGTTCTTCAGGGGTGGTGCTCCCCTTCTAGAACTTTCTTTCAGAAGGGACCTGAGTTTGCTCAGCACGGCAGGGGAGGTAAATGGGTGATCAAGCCCACTTAGGAACGGAGCACCAATGACTGATGGGCCCCGGGGGCAACTGAGACTTAAGGAAGGACTGAGAGTTTCCAACTGTACAACACCCCAGGGTCCGCTGGGCAGGTGGCCACGGCACAGGGAGGCCTGCTGATGGGTCCCTTTGGAAACAGATGACAATGAAGGTGCTGGAGCCTGGCCCACTGTATACAGTCGCCCAGCTCGTTCTCCGCAGCCTAGGGGCTGCTGTTCACTGGGACTGTATAGGGATGAGTGTGCACTTGTGGCTTTGGGCCTTCACATGTCTAGCTCCATTGGGGCAGACTATGTGCTCCTAGGCCAACCGGGCCAAACTCTTCCCCCATGGCACATGGACCCATTAACCTCACTGCACTGAGTTGGATGCAAGTAACGGGGAGGGAGGGAGGTAAGCCCAGGAATACCGTGCTTTGGGCAGCCTGGGCTGAGCTCTGCTCACGAGGGCCTGCTCAGTGGGAAGGGGGCATGTAGAGGATGGTTCTGGAGTTAGTGAGACCCAGCCTGGAGTTCTTCCTCTGTTGTTACTGTGATGGGCGCTCCTGGCTCGTGCATCCCACCTCCCCCTGTTCCCGGATCGCCACTCAGGAGCACCTGAGTTTCTTGCCTCTAGAGTGTACTGTAAACCTGCCTGCTTTCGGCCCTGGAGAGATAATGCTCCCCTGGGGTTGGGCACTGGGTAGTGGCGGCAGGGGTGGGGGTGGGGGGCTCCTTCTGCGCGTGCTGTGAGAACACACGCTTGTGTTGACTTCCTTCTTCCCTACCCCCCCCCCCCCGCCCCCGACTTCCTGGGATCAGCTCCAGAGTTACTGACTGGTACAGTCTGTACTTGACTATCTCAGGCTCTGCTCTGTCTCCCTCCTCTGGGAGGGAGCCCAGACTAAGAGAGCAACCTCATGCATCTGTGTCATGGTTGTGTGTGTGTGTGTGTGTGTGTGTGTGTGAGTGACTAACAGGCCCTTCCCAGGATCCCCGCAAGGATGACTGAGGTGATCGGGTAAGGCATTTGGCACAGCTTGTGGCCCTCAGTAAGCATGCGCTCTCGCCATTTCCTGCCATCTCCCCGGGACGATTCCATCTACTGCTGAAGGGACAACATTGGCTTTCCTGCCTCCAGACATTTCGTTATTCCCCAAAATATTATTTAATTAATACTTTGTCTGAAACGATCCATGGGGAGAAACACCAACTGCCAAAACGAAGTACAGTCTTGGTAAATAGGAAATAGGCAAATAGTAACACGAACAAACAAGAGACATCCGTGTGGGAACCGGTTGGTACTTTGAGATTAATTCTCCCTCCCCACCCAGAACCCGAGTGTAACTGCTTTGGCCCCAGCCTGCAATGCTCCGTACTTCGGATTGCGGGTAACCCATCTTCTTGAACTTCAATGACAGTGGAATGGCACCAGTGTCTTGGTCCTTTCTGCACACAGAGGTCACACAGGGACTCCTTCATACTTGTATCAACAGAGTCCTTGCTGTCCACAAAGACCTCCCCCCGCCCCCAGGCAGGTATGCAAGAAAGGGACTCGCATACCATGCTTTGCCTGTGACATTTACTTAGCTGGTGGCGGCCTGTTGGAACAATCCTAGCCCGACAGTCCCTGTCCTGCTGTAGAGGGCTCGATCATGTGATTAAACAAAACTTCCAGAGGGCAGACTTCTCTCTGTAGAGGGAAATCTGGATATCCTCCTGGGGCTGTGATTGGGAACATGGTTTCCTTAGTGTTCCATGGGTGGGGACAGCCGCGAAGCTAGAAACAGGACGCATCTGTGGCCACTGGTCAGGGCTAACTTCTTTTAACCTGCCCTTGGCTGGGAGTTCACCCCAGGTTCCCGCTCCCAAGGCCTCCAGGAACCCCCTGGGAAAGGACTGTGAGTTCATTCACCTCATCTGGCAATTCAGCCCTGCTGACACTGGAGTAGGTCACATTTGTTTTAAGGGTGAATTAGACCCATTATGGCCCCCAGAGGGCAATTAGGTTCCCAGACAAAGGGATTCTCAATGTCACTGCAGAGCCTGAAAGAGTTAATTAAGTCCACATAGTGAGGTATTTACTACCAAGGATCTCAGGCAGCGGATAGTTGATAAGATTATCTGGACAATAAAGATAAAAGAAATCCTTGGTAGTGGAGTGAATTAACTGGACAATGCTTCCATTACCCACATTGGAGCTGTGGCTAATAAACATTTTTTTCATATTTTGGAGTCAGGCCTGTTTATGCTGACATCTAGATGAGGGGCAGCAAACTTTTTCCATAAAAGGCTAGATGGTAAATATTTTAGGGTTTTGCAGGCCAGATGGCCTCTACCACAAACAACTCTGCCAGGGAGGCAGAAAAGCCCCCATGACAAGAGCAAACCAACTGGGGTAATCGTGTGCCAATAAAACTATTTGCAAACACAGGATATGGGCCGGATTTGGACTGCAGGTACTTAAATGAGAGTGAATTCTTGCAGACACACTATCTTATTGAATTATCTTATTGAATCCACTCAGTGGGCCTTTACTCCATCAGTAGATTTTGGCTAAGCATCTACTATGTGCTGAGCACGATGGTCGGTGTCCACAAATGGCTAATAAAAGACACAGTTCCTCTCTTCATAAAGCTTATAATCAGGTCTAGTGGAGGATACAGAGAAATGAACAGGCCTGGACACTGCTGCATGAGAAGCCCTGGGTGGGTGTCGTTTCAGGTGGCCAGAGCAGAGAGGGACTCTCCCCGCTTGACTTGCCAGGTCCCAGAGGAGGTGGCCTCAGAGTTGTAGCTGGAAGGAAGATGAAGAATGGGCCAGGTTGTCCAGGGAGATCTGGATCTGGGAGATGAGAAAAGGGAGAAACAGAAAAAAGGTGTTGAGACCAGAAGCCTTGAATTCTGGGGCAAGCCGTGAGCGGTTAGCTGGATACAAGGGAGAGGCTGAATCACACAGGGCCCAGGGAGCTATGGCACCAAACCAAACCAAACCAAACCAAACCCAGAACAAAAATTCCACTGAGAAACCTGAAGATCTAGCTGGCTTTGTGAAGCAATTCAGGAACCAGACAGCACCTCCCCTTCATCTTCATCAGGGAGCTCCAAGGAGCTGTACAAAAAGGAGGGTTTTATAGGAAGGAGGATAGAACCAGAAAGTGGTTAGCAAAAGAAAAGAATGAATTGTTCTGGTCAAGGTCACCTTCCCTTAGGGGGAAGGGACAGGGGGTTCTCAGTATGTGGATTGCTTCATCCTCCTTTGGGGATGGAGAGGGCCCCAAGTGACAAGATTAGATCCTTGGTAGTAACCAGAAAATTCCTGACTGACTGCTGGAGAACTCCGTTTCTCAGCATGGCGGAAGCCGTAATTAGATTAGGTAGTTGGCTTCAGCTTGTTGGCTTGGTCAAAAGGATGCCAGAGCTAACATACAGCGTTCTATTAGTGTCAGGTGTACAACAGTGACTCAGCAATTCTATACATTTCTCAGTGCTCATCAAGATAATTGTCCTCTTGATCCCATCACTATCTTACCCTTCCCTCTCCGCCCTACCTGCTTCCAGCAACCGCCAGTTCTCTAGAGTTAAGAATCGGATTTTTTGTGGTTTTCTTTTCAACAGGATGATGGAGGAAAGTGACACGATTGGATTGGCATGAAGAGTTGGAAACCCGTCTACCTGGGCAGCAGGGGAGGGACCGAGAGGGATATGGCTGGGGCACGGGAGCAGCGATCCAGGCGGGGACATGGGATGGTGGCCAGATGGGTGAGGCTAGCAGACGTGGGAGAAACGCCTGCATTCTAGTGACCTGGTGCTGAAGTAGGCAGAGATAGTAAGTCTATGCTGATGGTCAGCCCTCTTTCTCAGACCAGTTTGAGGCCTGTGAAGGTGTGGGAATGAGCATGGAGCCAAACTTGGATT
Source organism: Lontra canadensis (assembly GCF_010015895.1). Classification (NCBI taxonomy): domain Eukaryota; kingdom Metazoa; phylum Chordata; class Mammalia; order Carnivora; family Mustelidae; genus Lontra; species Lontra canadensis. The sequence continues at coordinate 3,502,449 of NW_022631015.1, forward strand.
TAGGGTCGAATGGGCCTTGGGAAACCCAAGATGGAGAGTGGGGGGTGATAACCATGAAGGGGAAATGAAGTTGGACTTCTGGGTGAGAGCAAGCTGGCCATCAGGGAGGAGGGGCTGCAGAGTATGGGCAAAGAGCCACCTCTTCCACTGCTAGGGAAGAAAAGGAGGTTCCCGAGGGAGAGGAGTGAGAGTCCAGTGGTCAAGCCCTCCTGGACAGACTAATGGCTTGATGAAGATTTTCTCACCCATGCCTTCCTTTCAGTCTATGCAGGATCATTTCTGTTTCTTTCAGGACAAAGCTTAGATCTATAATGGAAGCCAGTGGAGAATCAGATTCACTCAACCAAAACTCACATTACCGTCACTTTGACTGACACACATGTCAGAAGGCACATCAGAGTCTAAAGTATCCTTAGGGGCAATCCAGCTCTGTCTGCACCCTTCCGGCACCTCCACCAGTTCACTAGTTGCTCTAAGGGCCCCCCTCCCCGCCGTGGGGAGGCCAGGAGTGGTTGCCATGTGAGAGTTTCACTCCTGAGCCAGGCTCCAAAACCTTGGGCAAATGACGTGAGCTGGTTAACGGGCAGAGTGAGCTGCAGGCCTGGGGGAGCTCGGCATTCATCTTGGCCAGTTCTAGAGGTAGACGTGTGTCAGGCTCCATAGCCCTCCTCCCCTCTCATGCAATGCTGGTAAATCGTGTTTTTGGCAACTCCCAGACATGGGGCCTCACTCTACAAAGCCCCAAAGGTGGGGGACAAATGCGCCCTGCACATTTTTCCTTCCTCTCTCTGCAGCTGGAATTCTTGATGAGGCATTTCTTCTAGGGCAATCCTGGACACTCGATGTTGCTAACCACTGGCCAACATCATGGTTTCTTTGCATGGCAGCCCCATTACCTTCTTGGAGGAACTGTTTGCCTGTCAAGGGAAGGTGAGCCGAGTAGAAGGCAGTTTTGCTTAGCTAAAATCCATCCCCTTTCTCTATCAAGTTCTCCTTTTACACTTAGGTTCTAGACAGAAATTCAGCCTTGGAGGCCAGGCAGGCCTGGGCCTGATCAGGAGCCATGGAATCCATGCCACGAGGCAGGGCGGGAGCCATCACTGTGCCTCCTGTTCATTCACAGACACCAGGCGGTGAAAGCCTGCCACAGCCCAACTCTGCTTTGGGATCTGAGCTCCCCTGCTCCTCTTTCCCTTCCCAAAGGCCTTGTGCCCTCATGGACAGGTGATTAAGGATGTTTCCTGGGCCATCCAGGTGCTTCCCTACCATATTACTTCTCTAGGGTTGTCACAACATGGGTTACAGTCTAGTTGGCTTAGACAACAGAAACAGGATGCACCTTTGACACCTGGCTAGGAAATCTCAGCTAGCTATCCAAGTTCATTGCTTACAGGTTCTATTTTGCACAAAGCCGTAGAACACAAATGCGCCAAGCCCTCTGCTACTGCGTAATAAGGATCACCTTTCTGACGGTTTGTCATAATCTGCTCCTCACTTCTGGCTGAGAACTCACCAGAAGCTCCTGTATGTTCGGGTTTCTAGCAACATCCTGTTCATGATGCTGGATGCGTTCTCTAAGACAATGGTTAATTTCCCTACAGCTGTCCTTTCTTTCTAGACCCTCACCGGAATTGTCTTTGACACCCATATTTCTACCAACAATTTTTCAAGGTGACTTCGGTTTTTCAAACGTACCTCAATACTTCTCCAGGCCTCTAGCCATTACCCAATTCTAAAGACATTTCCACATTTTTAGGTATTTGTTACAGTAGCACCCTATTTCCCAGTACCAAAATCTATATTAGTTTGCTAGGGCTGCTTTGTGCTCATCAAAGATGGGGCAGCTCAAACAACAGTCTTACTGAGTCTTACTTAGTCTTAACTGTCTGTGATGGATCACTTTTTGTGTCACTTTGACTGGACCATGGAATGCCCAGGTATCTGGTCACACGTCATTCTGAAGGATTACTGTTTTAGATGAGATAACCACTTGAATTGGTAAACTAAGTAAAACAGATTGCCCACCCTAATGTGGGTGGGTTGCATCCAATCAGTTGAAGGCCCGAGTAGAACAAAAAGACTGGCCTCCCCTGAGCAAGAGAAAATTCCTCCTCCCTGACCACCTTTGAACTGAGACATCAGCTTTTTTCTGCCTTTAGACTTGAACTGAAACATCTGCTCTTCCTGGATCTTGAGAAAGGGCCCAGTGTGAACTCAACTTCAGCTTATACAGAAGTATACAGAGGCAACCAGGTGTTTCAAAGGGAGAATGAGGGGACAGACAAGGGATGAGTGGGGTTCTTTAGAGTCAGGGAAGAACAAAATTCCAAGAGGCAGGGTTGTGGGGGATGGGGGCTCTTGTCTTTGTGAAACCCCTTTGGGTTAGCTCTGATGCTTATTGAAATTAGGTTTCTACCCTTCCACAGAGGCTGGGAGAGGGACCTTCTTCAGGTGTTGGTTGGAGCAAATGATTCAATTCCTTTGGCAGCCTCAAATTTTCTCAGGTGGGCACTTTGAGGGGCGCTGGGGTTATTAGACAGATGTGCTGTCTAATTATTAGCTATTAGCAAATATGTCAGTGTTTTGATCAAGGCCAAGGTGGAGGCCTCGTTGAAAAGTAGGCTCAGAGGAGCCTGGCTAGTTTGGCCAACAGAATGATTACTTCTAACCAGAAGCCCTAGAGCAGAGGGCCCCTTCAGAGCCCTTGTACTTGGAGGGGAGGCCACGGGCTCTGTGTGACCAGCACTGGTGGAGCTGTCTGGGCAGGGGCCTGACCTCAGGGCACGGTTGCTTTCTCTGCAGAGGCAATTCCTCCCAGTGGACTGCCCCTGGCTGCCCTGCTCCCCACCACCATGAAGGCAGCTCTCAAAGGTTCGGCAAGGCTGAGAATCCGAAGCCCAAGAAGTCAATTCTTCCTGTCAGGTGGCAAGATCTGAACAGGGCAATGGCAGCAAAGCCATCGCAGCTGAGTAGCCTCAAGATTTCATTCACTTCGATGTCAGTATTGACAGGGATGGGAAGTGGGCAAAGGCACAGAAGGCAAAAGGAACCACAGTGCATTCGCTCGGCTTCCACGAACGCTATGGGTTTACTGTCCCACACCCTGTGGGGTCTCAGTGCTGTGGGGAGGTACCACACTCATTTCACTTCACACTTACAGTCTTCATGGGTTTTATTTAAAAGTAACTAGGCCTTCACAAAGTTGGTTCTCAGTCTTCCTCATGGTGGCGAGGACTTTGAGAGAAATTGGACGGTACTGGGGTGTCCCGTTTTTCTACAGCATGGATCTTAACAAAGGCCCCCAGGGTTTTTATTCTAGCAACAGGATGCCATCCCTCTGCACCAACCCAGGAAGGGCGAGCCCCCTCTGCCGATCTTTCGTCATCTTGTGGGAACTTACGGGTCATCCAGAAGTTATGACAGCAACGTCTGCAGGAAAGGTTTTGGTTTTGCTCTGTTCTGCTTTGTTTTCAGCTTTCATTGTACGGGCATGAATGTGGGAGCTCAGTGGGAACCATTTCTTTTATGATTATTCTAATCCCGGAAGAAAAGCCAATTGCCGTTTGGAGCGTAAAGAACCAAACTTTGACATTCACTTCACCCGGTTGCAGGAGGCCCCAGTGCGCAGGGGAGCTGCCTTTGTTCGGATCTGGGGGGCTTCGGTCCCACGTGGGACCCTCTTTCCCTTTTCTCAGTGCATGGAGAGTACACCTGTGCCTCGTGGAAGGCCCAGCCCTGCTTCTGAGCCGAGACAGTCAGCCCATATGGTTACTACCCTGCACCATCATTTTTTTTTTTTCAGATTAAATGAATTGACAGATATTAAGAAGAGCCTTGAGGAGGATTACTGGAGTACTACCAAAGCTTTCTCCACCTTGCTTTGATGTAGGATATCCCAAAACATATGCCCATCATCAGCGTCCCTAGAAATTGTTCAGAGGCCCAAGAAAGGATCCAGCAAAGTCTATGTGATCAGCAACCATGTTATATTTCTTGAGGAGGGGGAGAGTGAAACCGTATTTCAAGCAGTATGACATTAAGAGACTGTAATTCATTAATCAGAATAAAAGATCAAAGTTGTAACACTGCAAGAAGGTGGGCTCCATTTGTTTGGGAAGTGAATTTAAGAAAAAGTACCTACTCTTTGAATTTGTGGGTCAGAATGACAGGTTGAATTGCAAAATAGACCCCCTTACTCTTTCATTAACCTAACTTCCCAGGTCGCTGGGGCACAATGAGGATCTTACCAGGGGCCTAAGGCTGGGAATGAAGTGTTCATTTTCCCTTTCCTAGAGGCACATAGAATGCCAGTGCTCCACAACCTGGGTTAGAATCCTGACTCTGCTGTGGTCCTGTAGGCAAGTTAACAAACCTCTCTGTGCCTTGGGTTCATCCCCTTTCATGTGGGAACGGTGGTGGCTTCTAACTCAGGAAGTCTTTTCAGTATTTGATGAATTAGTGGTTGCTGAGTACCTAGTGACTGGCATAGGGTAAGCAGCCTACAAAGTTAATATGATTTCCCTCCTGTCTGGGGAGTGGAGGTGTCCCAGGATCAGGCGAGTTGTCTGCGAGATCAGCACCTGTGACACACAGTAGCTGTAGAATAAGACCATGCCCTTGAGCTGGTGGTTACATTAATCACATTTTCTTATTTTCAATGTGAGATTTTTACAACTATCATAAAAAAATGGGGCTCCTGAGCTCAGCCACCATAGAAGGGTGTCATGCAGTATTCAGTGGGTGTTTCAGAAGAGGGGCTGGGTTCCAGGCTTCCCTTTTACCTGTACCCAGGGAGTCCAGAGCCCTGAACCAGCTGCCCGTAGGTGATTAGCGGTGGGCGGTGAACTTGCCCGTAGAGCCTCGGACAAGCCTGGATCTCTTTCTTCATCTTGGTCTTGGCTCCCTGTTCCAAAGGCAAGAGCAGGAAAATATTCCTCATTCCTACTATGGGGTGTCTACAAGTGACTAGTGCATAAGTCTTACCTGAGCTTTTTGAGGAAATATGTTGTTTTATTTTCTATATTTTGTCCGCCTAATAGCTGCCCTGGGTGTTGGAACAATATCTAGTGGAGTGCACAGAGTGAAGAACCTAGAAGAGTGCTTGGGTGTGTAACAGAAGCTCAATGAATCTGTGTTGAGTGAATAAAGCGTTCAAAGCACTGCTCGGATGAATCCAGGAGCCAGTAGGCATTGAGATACACCGTGGGAGACGACTTAGCTAAAAACTTGCACACAGAAGGTGCTAAATAAATGTTTCATTCTCTTCCTTCCCCTTTTCCTGGCTCTCCTCCCTTCCCACATCCCCCGCTGGGGCCCGCAGGTTTCTGTTGTCCCTTGGGTGGCCATTGTGGGGAGGGTGAAGCCTGCTTGGTTCTACTCGGGGTGATTCCCCGGGGGAGTCCCAAAGCTCCCAGACAACCAGCAACTGGGGACCCCACTCAAAGCTGCAGTGAAGACGTGAACGCTCAACCCCACAATGGGGTGTTGCTGCTGGGAAGGGCGCGATGCCCCGGCACGGAGGTGGGAGGGGGGTGGGAGTTGCTGCCTATTTATTTTTGTCCTCCCAGAATATCTTTTAAATATGATTTCTCCCTGAGTGAACTATTCCCAGGAGCAAAAACCTGAGGGAGCAAACAAGGCCATGATGCTTCCTGGCTGTCCCGCTTCAGCAGTTGATAGACCTTAGGAAGTGTCGTGGGAAAAGAAAGCCAGAGTAATGTTTCTTGGGCCAAAGAAACTTTAAAAGAACCTTTGAAACTTTAAAAGAAGCTTTTGAATTTTAAAAGAAAGGAGACTAAAATTTAAAGAAAACAGAAATTGCAGTTTGTGGTCTGACCCATCGCTGAGAGAAAAAACTAGAAGCGGAGAACAGGGAGAAGTCACAGCACTCTGGGAAGTATGGAACGGAGGCACTATGCAAAGAGAGAGTTTGTCTTTCTAAATATTTGTCAGGTGTTACTTTTTATATCTCTCCAGATTTGTAAAATGACCCCACAAGTGTAAGATATGCGAAGTCGGAGGGCAAACCTCCACCAGCCCCATGCCCCTTCCCAGCAATAGACATACGGCCTCTGCCCAGACTTGGAACTCCCACCGCAAGTTAGAAGGGCAGAGAAGGTTAGGTTTTTGGCTGTATCTACATCTTATTCAGCCTTCCTTCTGAGTCCTACCTGCTGGTCAGCAGGAGGAACAGTTTCATCATGCTGTACTTTTAATTTATAAAAATATAAGTTAACATCTGACGGGGCTCAAATTTTGTTCCAAAGATGTAAATGGTTTCTGCAGATCATTTCGTTTTGTCTAGGCAGGTATGTCCAGACTTTCAGATTGCCCTCCCCTCCCCCTTCCTCCTTATCTGAGTAATGGAAAAGTGGGGGCCGGCAATGGCCTTGGCCTGATGGAAGGCCGTGCAGGCCGGCCTGGGTCACCCACTGGAAATGTCCCAGGCTGGCATTGTTGCTTGCCTCTGGCCTTAGCAGCGAACACTGTGCTTCATGATCCTCGAAATCTGGTGGCCGATGTGGCTGCCCCTGGAGAAGGGTATCGCAGGCCACCGCTGTGGGGTGGGTCCCCCTGAGCCTCTCCCTCTCTCCCTACCTTGGCATCCATCTAGGCCACTCACCTGCTCACCCTGGCCTCTGCTGCGGGGTCTCTGGGCACCAACACGACTGGCCTGCGGCTGGCCTTTGGGTGTCCGTGCCCCGCTGACACCAAGGCCGCCCAGGGCTGCCTCTGACTGGCCTGGGTCTTCCACCGGGGCTGGGGGGATGGGGGGTGCAGTGAGAGCTTTCCAAGGCCCGAGACAGGCAGTAGCAGCAAAAGCCCCCCATGCTCTCAGTGTGCCTTCCTTTCTCTCATGCACTTCCTTCTTTCTGGGCTGAAGCCAGGAGGAAACAAATCAACGGTAAGACCTGCCCTGGGGACTTGGGGCTTGGTCTCGTGCTTTCCCGTTGTTCCACCTCCTCTCGTGCAGCAAGCCCATCCGTTCTTAGCCACTGAACTCGGGCTGTCGTAGGGGCGGAAAGATACCCACTCTGTACAACGTAAGGGAGCTCTGAGGGGAGTAAAAACGTTTGGAAGATCCTCTTTCAAGACAGTAGGCTGGTTTACAAGCTGCCCAGCCCGGGAGCCTTATTTTGCACGGGAGCCCATCCCTTCTCTTTTGATCTTCACCGCAATGAACCCAAACCATCTCCGGGCAGATGGGATGCTAATGGATTAGGTACTTAGGTAAAAGTGGAAAATCCATTAGTAGTATTTGAGACTTAATTCTGGTGTGTGTGTGAGCATGAGTGTGTAAATAAATAACTTTTTTTTAAATTTTATTTTTTATAAACATATAATATATTTTTATCCCCAGAGGTACAGGTCTGTGGATCGCCAGGTTTACACTTCACAGCACTCACCATAGCACATACCCTCCCCAAAGTCCATAATAACCCCACCCCCCCTCCCAACCCCCCTCCCCCCATCAACCCTCAGTTTGTTTTGTGAGATTAAGAGTCACTTATGGTTTGTCTCCCTCCCAATCCCATCTTGTTTCATTCACTCTTCTCCTACCCCCTTAACCCCCCATGTTGCATCTCCTCTCCCTCATATCAGGGAGATCATATAGACGTGGATGGAACTAGAGGGTATCATGCTTAGCGAAATAAGTCAATCGGTAAATAAATAACTTTTAAAAAGTAGACTCACTCTAGGGGCCTGTAGGTGGCTCAGTCAGTTAAGCGTCTACTTTCTGCTTGCGTCCTGATCCCAGGGTCCTGGGATGGAACATGGGGAGCCCTGCTCAGCAGGGACTGTTTCTCCCTCCCTCTCTGCCTGCCACTCCCCCTGTTTGTGCTCTATCTCTGTCAAATAAATAGATAAAATCTTAAAAAAAAAAAAAGTAGAATCACTCCAGATGCCCAGTCCTGCAACCTGCTTTATTCACGGAATAAATCTTTTGCCTCTTATCTGTCGGGACCTATGGAACTGTTCCTTTTAATGACATCACACTAACCCATTGTATGGAGGGAGGCAGTTGAATTGATTTAACCCCTTTCCCGTGATCTTCTTCTTTCCTATTAAGAACAATGAAGGTGAGGATACACTTATAGGTTTGTCTGTTGCTTACTGTCTTAACTCTTCCTAACAGAAGGAGAGTTAAGAGTTTTCCTTAGTCCCCCTGTGCCTGGAACAGAACAGAATAAGCAGATGAACAGAAATGGAGGCACAAAAGATAAATGAATTCATCATAAATGGATGAGTGAAAGTATCCTTTGCTCTTGTCACGGGTTTGCTGCAGAATAAATTTCTAGAACTAGAACTGGAGAGCAGGTTATGCCCCTTAATCTGAATCACTAAACTGCGCTCCAAGTATGTTGTGCTAATCCTTCTGTCCTCCAGCAAATCCTAGACTGTTCTCAGTTTCCTCAGAAGGCAGAGCTGATGGGGCTGGTGTGCAGGCGGTTTCCTTTGGGAAGCAATTCAAGGGAGTGGGCGTGGGAGCGTGGGAAGGGTCGACAGGGAAGGAGAGAAAGCTGGTTTAGGGGTGAATTACTGAGCTGGTCGCTGCTGTGGGCATCAAGGGTTCCTCCCCTCTCCTCTTGGGACCCATTGAGGAAATGTGTAGAATGTTCTCAGAATTGTTCTCTGAGAAATGGAGAGGAGAATATGTAGTCTCAACTCCTCTCAAGGGTTGCCCCCAGGGTGTGTTACCTCTGGACCTTTACCTGATTTCTGGGTATCTTTTATCATGTGGCTCACATGCCCAGAACAGCCCAGGAAGCTGGGGGTGGGGTGCGAACAGGATAGAGAGCAAGAGACCGAAGCGCACAGAGGAGAGGGGCCATCGGGCTGGCCCTTGCAGCTGGTTGCTACAGCAACGGCCTCCCTGAAAAGGTGGGCTGTGGGTGTGGCAAGGAGAGGATGGATGTCTGACGTGCTCCTTGTACCCATGCCTTTGCTCACAGCAGAAATCCTCATACTGCTTACTTTTACCAGACTGACAAATGAAACGTTAGTCTTTGCCATTTGAAAAACAGGCATTTCTTTAATTACCGGTAAGGCTAAACATCTTTTCGCAGGATTATTAGCTAAATTTATTTATTCTGTGCATTGCATATATTTAAGTATTTATACGTATGTGTGTATACACACACACACTTCACACATATACATAAATAAATTAATGATTCTTCTTGTGAAAAATTACGATATTATTGTGACCACCCACCCTTTCTTCAGGGGGAACTACTCTTCTTAATTGGTATGAGTTCTTTCAGTTTTTTAAGCTCTGCTCTTGCATAGACATATGTTTCTATTAAAGTACATAGTTCTGTGGCTTTACCTACACACACACACACACACACACACACACAGGCATGCACAGACACAGATACACATGTAGGCATCTGTGTGTACGTATACTTGTAAATGAATGATACTGTACCTATTATTCTGAAGGTCCCTGATGAATTCAAAAATATGGTTGTCCTTTATTTCAGGGCGTATAGGATTGTTTTGTTCTTTTAAAACACAACGTGCTATTTTGGAATATGGACACAGCACACCACCCCTGCAGATGACTATTTTGGGCTGTTTATGATAGATCACCATTACGAACAATGCTTAGATGAACACATTTCCTTTTGCACATGTGTTGGCTTTTTCTGGAGTAGGTACCTCTAAGGGGGTCCACTAGCTTGAACTTTTAATAACATTTTTAGTAATGATCAGCAAAACACTATACTTTCTCACTTTGGCACAGATGAATGCACGCCGGGACTGCCTAGCTGATGGAGTGTAGGGGTCTTAGGACACCACTGGGTGACTTGAAGCTGGTAGCGCTGACACTGAGGGGCTACACAGGGGTCCAGATCTAGACCCAGTAAGGATGCTAGGCTATGCCTGTTCACAAGTGTGGGGTGTGGAGGTGGGAGGGCAGGGCCCCCAAAGGTGTGGACTGTGGGTTGGCGGAGTCAAGATGGCTTCCCTACATGGATGACATGGCACTGGGGATAGCTGAGGGCCTGGCCCCGGGACGTGTCTAGTCTCCAATTCGATGGGGCCTTAAGATTGATGGGGTGGAGTGGTAGAGGGCAGGAAGGGAATGAAGGGGCAGGCCCTGAGACTTGTCAATGTTTTCAAAGCCTGGGGAGGACCCAGGGGAGTGAGGAGTTGGTATGTTACCTCTAATATGTCACCTGCTGCACACAAGGAAACTTGCCTCGGGAAGCCGGATCTGCCCTCAGAGCCTCACTTAGCTGCTGCCCCCACTGGGGCCCAGGGTGGAGGACCAGGTCCTTGGTGGGGGATATAGCTGGGGGGGTCTTTGGCCCCTGTCAACCTGAGCCCCAAGCCTGGGTTAGCTGTGTCCTCGTGGAATTTCTTGTAAATTTTAATGCATGCTGACAAATTGTTCTTTATTTTATTTTATTTATTTTATTTTTTGGTTTCTTATTTATAGTGCCATCTCTTTTCATGTGCTTTTCAGCCATTTCTTTCCTTTTTTTTCTGAAAGTATTTTTATTAAAGCACAGGGACAGAACCTATGGGCAGAAGGAGCAGCTTTGTCTATTTCTGTTTCTACTGTGGATTTTCTGTTCCCATCACTTGTTCATTGAAACAATTATTTTGTCTTTTCATTATAGATTTGCAAGAATTCCTTACATGTTGAAAATACTGTTTTACCCCATCTACATGTAGGTTGCAAATACATTTTAGTTTGTCAGATAGTATTTAATTTCATTTAAAAGTCTTTAATACTTAAGCAACTATGCAGTTTTTATCAGTGAGTTTAATTTTTTTTCTTTTTTGAATTGCGGGTTTTGTCTCATGCTTAGAAAGAATTTCCCCCCACACAATTAAAGAGTTTTTTATATTTTATTTTATTTTCTTAAAGCTTTATTTATTTGAGAGAGAGCAAGAGAGAGAGGGAGTAAGCTCATGAGTGGAGAGAGGGGCAGAGGGAGAGAATCTCAAACAGACTCACCATTGAGCACAGAGCCTGACATGGGGCTCAACCCCACGGCCCATGAGCTCATGACCTGAGCTGAAATCACAAGTTGGACATGTAACAGACTGAGACACCCAGGCGCCCCAAGAGTTTCTTATATTTTAAAGAATTTCATTTATTGTTTTGTAATATTTAAGTCTGTGGCTACCTGGAATTTATGTTCCTCATGGTAGCAAGTTTGGGGTCGGAGGGGGCCATCTAACATTTCTTCTTCCCACCTTCCCCATTGTGCCAGCATCATTTACGAGGCCCCTACCTTTTCCTCACCTATGTGAAATGCCAAGTCTACCACATGACTGAATTTCTGCAGACCACTGTGGGTGAAACCTTCATTTCCATTCATTCTCCCCATCCCTCACTCCCCCTGGTAGGTAGCTCTTCCTCCAAAGAGGAAAAGTCATGTTTTGTGATTGGAAAGGATATGAAACCTGGAACACTGACAGGGCGACATCTGATGGCAGCTGAGCTTACGTATGGTCATCCCTTTGCTCCGTTGCTGGGCTCAGCCTACCCAGCAGACCCAACTCCCCTTCTGGGCTTCCTGCCTCCTGTGCGCAGCAGCCTGAGCTGAACCAGTCTTTTTGCTCTTCTCTTACCCTCCCTGCCTCCATTCTGACCATGCGAGTCAAGATTACTGGGATGGGTCAACAGCTTGAAGGTGGTCCTAAGGGGTCTAGGTATGTGAGTCACTGAAGTGGACCCTGGCTGTGTAGACGCCATCCAGGAGACTCTACCAATTGTGCACTGGCAAGAAGGGGCCACCCATTCCTGCTCATTTACCAAGAGCTATTTTTTGTTGCCTTTTTAGCTGTTGGATGCAAACTTCTTTGGGGAGGAAACTCTAAATAGGAGGATTGAGTTGTGGGGCTAGGAACTCCCATTCCACATAGTGAACAAACACACACACACACACACACACGTGCATGCGCATTTCTGTTTCTGGTGATCTTTTTGTGCCTTCCTCTGTCAGCACCGAAGTCGATACCATGCTGTCCTGTGGAGGGACAGCTTAGCTAAAGGTTAAGCTCTAAAGTAGCCCATAGAGCTAAAATTGCACAGAGACAAAATTGCTGTTGAAAATCCCTTAAATTGACCATAAAGCTCAGAGGACAGAGTGCTGGGCTCAGCAGGCTCTCAGTGCAGACAATATTCCCTCCATTGTTGGATCTAATCTCTTTCTTCCACTTGGGTACTGTAGGAGGATGGGTTTCTCTAGGAGCCATGTTGTAGCAGATATACACACCTTTAACATTAGACTCACACACAGTTCAGGGAGGGGCTCATGCCACCAGAAACCAGCAACTGAGACTTTTGGGGAAACAGTAGGACTCTGTCTCCTGCCCCTTCGCACTGCCATGGTGGGCAGGCTTATTGGCATTGCCTGTATTAGTCAGCTTGCTGGGGGTACCGGCAGTACTGCAGGCTAGGGGGAGGCTGAAACAACACACATTTATTTCCTTGCAAATCTGGATGCTAAAAGTCCAAGCTCAAGGTCTCAGCAGGCTGATTTCTTCTGTGGCTTCCCTCTATGGTTTCTAGATGGACTCCTTGATGCTGAGTTGTCACCTGGTCTTCCCTAGGGAGTTTCTTTGTGTGTCCTTCTTATAAGGGCACCATCAGGTTGGATTAAGGCCCACCCTCATGATCCCATCTTAGCTTTAATGATCACTTAGAGGCCCAATCTCTAAAAACAGTCACATTCTGAGACAGTTGGGGGTTGGAACGTCAACATATGAATTTGGGGAAGGGGGATAAAACTCATCCTATAATACTGTTGAAATCTCTGTCAATCAATCAATCACTCAGCCAATCAATCAATCTCAACCTTTTCTCCCTCTCCCTCTCCACATCTGTCTATCTATCTACCTATCTATTATCTATCTATCTAGCTGTCATCTATCTATCTCCCCAGAGACCCCTATGGAAGGAGACCACATGGAGTACCTCTTCATTTTTTACAACATCCTAACAGATGGGTATTATTATTATTACTGTTGTACAAATGACGAAACTGAGTGAGATAATTATTCCAAGAGCACACAAATTAAGTAAGGAGAAGAGCTGGGATTTGAACCTGTCTAACTGGACTATAGAATCCGTGTTCTTAAGCAATAAGGAGACTACTTTTTCAAGTATTTTTGCATGTTTCTTTTTCTTTTCTTTTCTTTTCTTTCTTCTTCTTTTTTTTTTTTTTTTGATGGACATCCAATCCCCATTCTATAGGTTTTGAAATGTGGATTTCTTTTTGGGGTCATTTTCTAATTAATCTGTTACTATAATTATTTCATCTTTAAAACTCATGACTTATTTATGAGTGCTTTCAAATTTCTAGGTAGTTAGATAAGGAGGCTATATTTTGGTGGTTTATTTTAGTTTTGTTGCCAGAGAGTAGGATATGTTTGATTGCTGTGTATCATCTATCTATCTATATGAATGTGTTAAGATTTTCTATATGGCACAGGTTATAAACAAATTCTGTAAATAGTCAATGAATATTTTGAAAAGATTTTCTGTTTTATACGAAAATAGTCTTAAAACATATTGTGCCCTTCAAATGATCTCATATTAATTTTTTTTCTACTGGATTTGATATAAATTTATAAATCTCATTGTGATCTTATTAAAGTAAACCTGAGTTCCTATTTTTTTTGCTTCAGGTATTTCCATACAATGGAGTTTAGTGTGCATCTATTACAATTTCTTTAGAGATAGCATCATTTACCAACAAAATTCTTCTCAGCCTTATTTGATGTTTTGACCTTAAAGTGTACTCCGTGTGATATTCTTGCCATTTCCAATTATTAGCAGTATTCTGATATATTCTTGCTCAGGTCTTTATTTTCTACCTTTATTCTTTATCATTTTTTGCAGGTAAATACCTTAAACATACCATTTAGGGTTTTTTTTTTTGCTGTTTAATTTAATCTGCTTTTCCTTTGAGTATAAGACATGGCAAGGAGAATAATTTTATCCATGCACACTGTTATTTATTGTGATGAATGATATACTTAATCTTTCTCTTGCCATCTTATTTTATGTTTTATGTTCATGGTGATTTCTTATTGCTTCCTTTTTTCACCTTTCCTGCCTCTTCCTTGTTTGGTCATTTTTTTGATCTCTTTTTTTCTGCTCTAGGGATATGAAATATTACATCTAAATGTTATTCTAAGAGTGGTTACTCTTAAATTATTGCAAACATATTTTTTCCTACATTCTTCCATCAAAGTTAAGAATTAAACATTATTCATAACCACCAGTCTTCATACAGCCAGGAATTTTTTTTTTAAGATTTTGTTTATTTATTTGGCAGAGAGAGACACAGCAAGCGAGGGAACACAAGCAGAGGGAAGGCTTCCTGCTGAGCAGAGAGCCCGATACAGGGCTTGATCCCAGGACTCTGGGATCATGTCATGAGCCGAAGGAGAAGACAGATGCTTAACAACTGAGCCACCCGGCGCCCCACAACCAAGAATTTTAACATGCATTTAATTCCCTTTTCTTCCCCTTATGACCTTTTATTAAATAATCTGGAATTTTATTCATATTTCTCCTTCTCTCATTCCTTCCTCATAAAACAGTTTAAAACTCATTAATTTGCAATATTATGCATAATGGTGAGGACTGGAAGTTACAGTAGTTTTAATATTTTAGGATGGAGAAGAAAATCATTCTGGAGTGTTTACCATTCTTTACTCTGTGAAATACCTTTTCGTAATCCCCTTTGGTCATGTAGGAAAGTACTCATTAGGGGAAAGATTGAGTTAACCCAAGCGCAGCTGACTCAGACCAAGATGTGAAGTATTTTGTTCAGTAGATATTTGTTAATCTGCATTAAGACTCACCCATGGTGGAAATCACTGTTTTCACGTGGTGTGTACTTCTTTCAAGTCATTAGTTCATGAATCAGTTTGGTCTATAACCTGGGTTTTAAGCAAGGTTGATTTTTCTCCACCTCACATAGAAGGATTGAGTGGGTTTGGCACAGATCTGTTTTGAACGAGGGGTGTCCCGATGCGGGTTCTTAAGGACAGAATGTCCAAGTGTTTGGGAGAAAGTATTGTGGGTAGTTAGAATTATCTTCACTGGCCCATCAGAATGGCAGTAAATGTTTTGGGTTGGGTTGAGGCAAGTCAGAAGAAAATAAAAGTTTTCACTGTTAATAATCTAGTTCTTCTTAGTAATTCTCTTGACATTGTGTGTGTGTCCACTTTCAATGTATGGAACTGCTACTACAAAGATGTTGATATGAACTCTCACAGACTAATCTTTTGAATTCTTTATCTTTCTTCTCCTTTTCTGTTTTATCATGTTTAGGGGGGACATTATTCCGCTGATTTGCCAGTTGTAAAATTTTATTTTTAACAGCGTTCTTTCTGTGGCTCAGTTCCTTGATTAAATGTTACATTTATTTGATTATTGTTCTTTCTACAACTATTTTTAATGTCTCTGGCGGGTTCTTTTTCAAAGGAGGCTTTGGATATTACTGTGAATACTATTCAGAATTTATAAAGGATTATCTTCTATTCTTTGCATTAAATCTTTTTAATTGGGAGCCATTTGGGCTGGTTGCCTACTTTAGTGTCGTTCCTTCTCGTTGCTCATTCTCCTCAAGAGTCTAGTAAATTACCTCTGCTTTATCATATTTTTAAATTATAGTCTGAGCTGGGAGGACTCTCTTTGCACTTAGGATAACTTAATGTGTAATTCTCTCTCAAGAGCACTATGATCAGGGCACCTGGGTGGTTCAGTTGGTTAAGCCAATTGCCGTTGGTTCAGGTCATGATCCTGGGGTCCTGGATCTCTGCTCAGTGGGGAGTCTGCTTCTACCTCTCTCTCTGTCTCCCCCGACCCCTGGTCATGTTTGCCCTCTCTCTCTCTCTCTCCCCCTCTCAAATAAATAAAATCTTAAAAAAAAAAAAAAAGAGCATTCTGATCTACACCATCCCTCCAACCCTGATGAAGGCGCTAACTGGAAAATGTTCTAGACTCAAAGAGGGTAAGCAGTTACTTTGCTTAAGAGCCTGTGAGTGGTCCCAGTGCCTCCCTGCCCACCCTGTCTCCCCACCAGATGATTCATTCAACGTATTACATTGTTGTGTTTTGGTGAATAAAGATGACATTTAATTGAATCCAAACTGTGTTTCCTTTCACTGATAGTCTTTCAAGTTGGTAAAAATGACAGATTTCCTTAGTTTCAGTGTAGTTATGATTCTTATGATTCCTTTTTGTATATGTCTGGCAGGTTTTTTTTATCAAAAGTTATAGATATCATTGTCATTCACAGAAATCTTCCAAAATATTTTAACAGAAAAAAATTTATCTTTCTGTATGTTTTCATAATTTTTAATGATAGAAAGCCCTAATTAAAAACCTGAAGTGCCTCTAAGTACAGAATGGCAGCGTAGCATGCTATGAAGGGTCCCAAGGGCTAGGATTCAGAAATCTGGGTTCTAGCACCGGTTTGACACACGTTGTATGACTCCAGGAAGTCACATCTGCTCCTTGGGTTTCTGTTTCAATTTTCTCATGATTTTTTAAATGATTTGTTAAATGAAGGCACATTATTCAGATACTGTGCATCCTACCAAACTTAATCATTTCTTCATTCAGCAAGGACTCATAGCCAGATATGGAACTCGGCACAAAAATAAAATATTAAAAGGGAAGAAAAATAAGAAGGAGGAAGAGGGGTAGGTAGAAGAAGAGGAACAGGAGGAGGAGGAAAAGAATGCCTTCAGTATGTCCTCTGGGTCAGTCAGGAGGACCATATTAACCAATTCAATAATTGTTGTACTGCAACAATGTATAGTGCTTAATAGAAGAGAGGAGGGAGGTTTCCACACCTCCTGGAAGTTAGAGAATAGTTAAGGTTTCTTTTATAGTGGTGACTCAAACTTGGGTTCAAAGGTTGACCAGGAATTTGTCACATGGATGTGTGAGCAGCCGGGATGAAGGACCAGCATGGGCCGATTGGCTGGAGGCTGGGTAAGGAGAGGTTGGGAGGGGGAGTAGGTCTGGAGCACAGGCGAAGTGTCCCTGGGACCTGCTGAGGATGAGGGGCCTGTGGTAGACTGCAGGAGACCATCTGGAGCCCAGGAAAGGGGGGAAGAACTTATCTGGGAGGTGTACAGCATAGCTGGTGATGTGAGCCATCAGGGGAAGATATTGGTTTACAGAAGAGTAATGGGAATGGTTGGACTGCTCTGAGGATGGAGAGATGGGAAAAGAGATGGATGGAGGCGCTGGATAAGCAAAGTCCTCAGGACAGAGCTCAAATTTAGTGGGGGAAAGAACATTTGTTTAAAACATTTCAGGAGACAAAAATCCAGAGGGTACCAAAGACAGGGTAGGGAATATAGAAATAGTGTCATATCGAGTAGAAAAAAGTTGGGGTAGCTCCTTGGGGATGGCAGTACCAGGAGGACAAGTGGCTCACAGGACTCCCACCAGAGGGAGAGGATAATGGGGATGATAAGTTATGGAAGGTCATTTGGCCTCAACTATCACTGTCACTACAGGCTAGGCTGCTTTCCAACATGAAGAAAGGGGGAAGCCAGTCACTGGCAAGAATTTCTGCCTAATAATTCATCATAACTATGATACTTACACTTAAAGGCACAATAGATATTTTAATTAAGTTAATGGCTGGTCCGAGCAGTCATTTTAATTTAATGGCAGCCTGCATGTTGCTGCCCTTCATTAGCCTGAGAGGTCACCCTGTCCTCTTCCCGGTCACATCACAGACACTCATGCTGGCTCCTCACTGGCAACAGGCGGCAATCATATCTGCAAAGTTCTACCAAAGAATAGCCCTTGAGTCAAAAATTAGCCCCTGAAAATGGAGCAGACTCCTATAGATAACACATGCTTTCAGAAGCTAATTGTCATGTAAGTATGTCTAATTATGCAAACAGGAACAATATTTCCAAGCAATGCCAATGGACAGCTCCACTGCGTTTCACATGGAGGACATTCAAGATGGAGTCATGCCCAGGCAGGGAGAGGGTTCAAGTCAAGGCGCAGACTCATGGCAAGACAAGCAGGAGGAAGGGAATACTATTATAGAGTCGCTACATTATGGATACTGTTAAAAATAAGCTATGTTACCATGTACACGGTCCTGCATGAATTCTCACACTCCATCTAGAAAGTAAACACATCTTATTTTTTCCTGCTATAGTTTTTCTACTCTACATCTTGTTAGTATGCTTGCCTCATATTGGATCCCCCAAATCTTCTAGAGACATTTGGAACAAACGACTAGCACTTAGGAGCAGCTGCCCGATCAGTGCAAATCCCTTGTCCTCTTGGCATCTCCTAGAACACCTCCCGCTCTGGGTTCCCAGGAGGGCAGTGGGTAGGAGGACTTCTGGGTTTACTGCCAAGGCTGTGCTAGGGTAAGTGTATTCCTGGCATCCCAAGTCCCAATGATAGTAGCTTTTCAAAACAATGTTTAGAGAGAGTGATTTGGTTTTCTGGAATAATTAGTAATATAGGCCTGCTAATTAATGGACTAAACAGATTTTTTTTCCTTCAAATAGGCTGTCCTGTTTACATAATGAGTGCTTATTACAGTGTTAGAATTTTTAAGTAGCTGACTTACAAGGGAGCTCTCGAGCCAGAACTCGGATGGAGACATCTAGACTATAGGAAAGAAGCATGCCTGCAGTTTTGGACAGTCACATTCTCAGGATTAAAAAAATAAAATGTTTAAATTTACATACAGCAAAATTTATGAGTTTTAGGGCACCTGGGTGGCTCAGTTGGTTAAACATCACCTTCAGCTCAGGTCATGATCCCAGAGTCTTAAGATTGAGTCCTGTGTCAGGCCCTCTGTTTAACAGGGAGTCTGCTTCTCCCTCTGCCCCACACCCCTGCTCGTGTGCTTAGTCTCTCTCTCTCTCTCTTTCTCTCTCAGATCTCTCAAAAAATAAATAAATAAAGTCTTTTAAAAAAAATTATAGGTTTTGACAAATGCTTACATCTCTGTAATCGCCACCATAATGAAGATGCAGAACCCTTCCATCACACCAAAGACATTCCTTGTTTTGCCCTTTTGTAATCCAGCCAAATTCTCTCTCTGTTGCCAGCAACCACCGATCTCTTCTCCATACCTATGGTTTTGCCTTTTCCAGAATGTCATGTAAATGGAATTATGTGGTATATAACTTAATTAGTCAGGCTTTCTACATTTAGCAGAATGCATTTGAGAGTCATTTTATTTTATTTACTGTATTATTTGGTTTTGATTTGTCATCTTTCTACTATGTTTTGTTCTTCGATTCTCCTTTTCCTGGCTTATTTGAACTCTTGGAAAATGAGTGAAATCGTGGTACTTGTCTTTCTTGGACTGACTTTTTTTGCTTAGCATAATACCCTCTAGTTCCGTCCATGTCTTTGCAAATGGAAAGACTTCATTCTTTTGGTTGGCTGAGTGATATTCCATTGTACATATATACCGCGTCTTCTTTATCCATTCATCTGTCAAAGGACATCTAAACTCTTTCCATATTTTGGCTATTCTGGACTTTGCTGCTATAAACATTGGGATGCATGTGCCCCTTCGGATTACTGCATTTGCATTTTGGGGATAAATACCTTGTCGTTCAATTACTGGTGGTAAGGTAGTTGTATTTTTAACTCTTTGAGGAACCTTCGTACTGTTTTCCAGAGTGGCTGCACCTGTTTGCATTCCCACCAACAATATAAGAAGGTTCCCCTTTCTCTGCATCCTCACCAACATCTCTTGTTTCCTGACTTGCTAATTTTAGCCATTCTGACTTGGGTGACATCATATCTCATTGTGGTTTTGATTTGCATTTCCCTGATGCCCAGTGATGTCGAACATTTGAAAGAAAATTAATTTAATATTTACCTGGATCTTTGCCAACCTGATTGCCTTTCCTTGATTCCTGAAGTTACAAATTTTCCTCCAGCCTATAGAACTTTATTTAGCGCCTTCTAGTTGATGTCTCTTGATGACAAATCCTCTTAGTTTTTAATCATTGTGATTATATTTCACATTAATTCCTGAAGACATTGCACTTGATATAGAATCCTGGATTCATGAATTTCTGATTTTAGCACTCTAAAGATAGATGTGTTCCAATGTCTTCTAGTCTCCATGGTTTTTTGATGAAAAATCCAGAATAATTAAAATTGTTCCTTTGCATGAAATGTTTTGTTTTCCTTTGGCTGTGTTCAAGACATTTTCTTTATCTTTGGTTTTCAGAATTTGATTAAGTGAGTCTAGGTATGGTTTTCTTCATATTGCATCTTGCTGCACTTCTTGAATCTTTAAATTTGTATGTTCTACGAATTTGAGAAATTTACTATTATTTCTTTAAAACCTTTTTTTCTTTACCAATCTTTTTGTCCTCTCCCCTGGGACAACAACACAAATGTTAGGTCACTTAATATTGTCCCACAGGGACAATATTAATATTATTTATTATTATTATTAATATTAATATAATATTAATATTATTTATTCTTCAGACTGTATAATTTCATTTATGTTCAACGTCATTGCGTTTTCCTTTCTCATCTGCATTGAGCTCAACCAGCATGTATTAATTGGTGATGTTATATTTTTTCAGTTTTAAAAATTCCATTTAGTTCTTATTTGGTCTTTACTTATTGGCTGAGATTTTCTATTTTCCCATTTGTGTAGAGTGTTAATTTTTTCCTCATCGAGGATAGTTCTAATAGCTGTTTTAAAGACTTTGTCTGGTAATTCCAATATCTGGGTCATTTTAGGGTTGCTGCTATTGATTGTCTTTTCCCCGGGGAATTGGACACATTTTTTTTCTATATCTTTCTATGTCACTTAATTTTGAATCAAATCTTGGACATTTTGAATATTACAAGACTCTAGTTTCTGTTAAAATCTCCTGGATAAAATCTGAAGATATGCATAACACATAAGACATTCAATCAGTAATTTAAAATGTCCACCACAGGAACTCACAGGACCAAGTGGCTTCACAGGTGACTTCTACTAAGCATTTGAAGAAGAACTAATACCAGTTTCTCTCAAACTCTTCCAAACAATAGAAAAGAATAGTTCCTAACTCATTCTATGAGGACAGCATTACCATGATATCAAAGCCATATAAAGACTCTACAACAAAAGTTGTAGAGTCCATACCCTTAATGAATGCAGATGCAAAAATTCTCAACAAGATACCAGCAAACCAGATTCAACAGGACATTAAGAGGGCTGTACATCATGACCTAAGAAAACCATGCTGGCTTAGCATGTGGAAATGAGTTAATACAACATACCATCTTAATAGAATAAATAAAAAAATCTATATCATTATCTTAGTTGATAGAGAAAAAGCATCTAACAAAATTCAATACCCTTTCATAATAAAAACATAAAGAAAATTGAGAATAGAATGTAATCTCCTCAACAAAATAAAAGACATTTATGAAAAATTCACAGCTAACATCATACTCAACGGTAAAAGAATAAATTTTATCTGCTAAGATCAAGACTAAGATGCCTGCTTTCACCACTGCTATTCAACAGTGTGTTGGCAGTTCTAGCTAGAAAAATTTGGTAAGGAAAAAAACAGAAGAAAAGAAACAAACAAACAAATAAAAGACAACTAAATTGGAAAAGAAGAAATAAAATAATCTCTATTTGCTGATGACAGCATCCGATATATAGAAATTGCTAAAGAATACTACATAACTACTAGAGCTAATAAAGTCTGCAGAGTTGCAGGGCACAAGGTCAGCACATAAAATCACCAACAATAAACAATGCAAAAAAAATTTCAGAGAAAGATTTCAATTATAATAACATTTAAGATATTAAACTACTTAGAAATAAATTTAACTGAAGAAAGGTAGAAATTGTACACCAAAAACTATGCAACATTGCTGAAACAAATTAAAGAAGACCTAAAAAAAATGGAAAAACATTCCATGTTTATGAATTGGAAGATTTAATGTTTTCAAGGTGGTGAAACTACCCTAAACACTTTACAGATTCAATCAATCCCTATCAAAATTCCAATAGACTTTTGCAGAAATAGAAAAACTAATTCTCAAATTCATATGAAATTACAAGGGGCCCTGAATAGCCAAAACAATACCAAAAGTTGGAAAACTTATGCTTCCCAATTTGAAAACTCACTACAAAGCTGTAGTAACCAAAACAGTGTGGTACTGATGTAACGGTAGACATGTGGATCAATGAGATGGAATTGTGTCCAGAAATATACCTATGTGTCTACAGCCAATTGATTTTGACCAGGATACTAAGACCATTCATTGGTGAGAGAACAGTATTACAAACAAATGGTGCTAGGACAACTGGATATCTGCATGAAAAAGAATGAAATTGGACCCCTGCTTCATGCCATTTATACAAATTAATTCCAAATAGATCAAGTATTGTAATATAAAATTTAAAGTATAAAACTCTTAAAAGGAAATGGGGTAAATCTTTATGGCCTTGGATTTGGCAATGATTTTCTAGATAGGAAAACAAAAGTATAAGCAAAAAATTTTTTAAAAATTGATAAATTGGACTTTATCAAAATCAACAATTTTGTACATTAAAGAACATTATCAAGAAGGTGAAAAAAGAAAATATTTGCAAACTTTATATCTAAAAAGGGTTTAGTATCCAGAATAAATAAAAACTCTTACAACTCAACAACAAAGTTCAAAAGGTCCATTAAAAAATAGGTCAAGGACATGAATAGGCATTTCTTCAAATAAGACATACAGCTGGCCAAGAAGCACATGCAAAGATACTCACCATCTTTAGTCATTAAGAAAATGCAAACCCAAACCACAATGAGATACTACTTCACACCACTAAGATGGCTAAAATAAAGGAGACAAACAATAAGTGTTGTCAAGGATGTAATGAAACCGTAACTTTCACACATTACTGGTGGGAATGTGAAATGGTACAGCTAATTTGGAAAACAGTTTAGTGATTCCTCAAAAAGTGAAATATAAAATTACCATATGACTCAACCATTCATTCCTAGGTATACTAAAAGATTGAAAGCAGATATTCAAACAAAAACTTGGATACAAATTTTTATAGCAGCACTATTCACAACAACTAGAACATGGAAACAACCCAAATTTCCATCAACAGATGAATGCATACACATACGTGTACAGTGGAATATATTCAATGGAGTATTACTATAAAAAAGAATGAGAGACTCATGTTATAATGTGAATGAATCTAAGAAATTGCTGAATGAAAGAAGCCAGACATAAAAGGTCACATATTGTATGATTTCATTTGTATGAAATATCCAGAATGGGTAAATCTATAGAAAGCTAATTGGTGGTTGCTAGGGACTGGTTGGGGGAGAGGTGGGGAGGGGATTGAATGGACTGCTTAATGTGTACGTGCTTTCCTTTGATGGTCATGGAAATGTTTTGTAATGAGATAGAAGTGATGGTTATAGGATGTCATGAAAGTACCAAAGGTTCTTGGACTCTATACCCTTTAACATGGGTAATTTTATCTTATGTGAATTTTATCTCAAAAACAAAAACTTCATAACCTTAGTCTAATCACGAAATAAACATCAAATTCAGTTGAAGACCATTCTACAATATACCTGCTCAGTATTCCTCAAAACTGTCTAGGTCATCAAAAATAAGGAAAACACGAGAAACTGTCACAGCCAAGAGAAGTCTAAGGAGACACGAAGACTGAATGTAATGTGGTCTCTGGATGGGATCCTTGGCCAAGGGAAGAGGGGAGGGGGAGTGGTGGGGAGATAAGTAAAAACTAAGGGAATCTGAGTAAACTATGAACTTCAGTTAATAATATTGTATCAATATTGGTTAATTGATTGTAAGAAATCAGCCATACTAATGTAACCCGTTACTGATAGAAGAAATGGAGCACAGGGTTTAGACAGTAAAACTGTTCTAAAAACTAAGGTCTATTAAACAATCCTCTGGATGATGTTAATATTTTTGCTTTGGTGGGCAAACAGACTGGTCCAGTTCAGACTGCAGTCCTGACTCACTTCTTGTGGCTGTTCCAATGTCAATTCAATTTTCCAAGCCCTTCCTATGCTCTGTGACTGATCCTGCATGTACTACTCAAGGCTTAGTCTGGAAGTTCTAGGGCTGTTTGGGGTCGTAGTTCAGTTTTCCACTTCTTCTTCTTCTTCTTCTTTTCTTTTCCCCCCCCAAATTTCTACTAATGGGTCTCTTCCATGAATGTGCCACTCAGGGGTGAGCCTTGGACTTTAATTGGTTCCTTCTCTGAATCAGAGTGCGGGGCTCCAGCTCTTGGTTCGTCTGGATTTCCCCAGACTCTGTACCCCCTCTTAATGGTTCCTCTGCCCAAAGAGACAGGTTTCCCCAACCCCTGCCTCAGTTTTTAGGTTTTACGCTGCAATGGCAGAAGGAGTACAGCTTTGCAACTGAGGCTGACCTTGGGGCAGCGACAGTAAAAAAAGAAAAAAAAAAAAAGAGAGGCAAAGAGGTGGATTCCTTTCACACCCTCCGACAGGGGGTCCCTCTTCCTGGTCCTCACATGGATTTCTTGCTGTCTGCTCTCCGTGGTTCTGTCTTTGGCTCACCCTTTAGGTAAAAGCCAGGAGATGAAGAAAAGAGTAAACTCACCACTGTATTGGCGGTCATTCTTCAAGTTTTGACTTTCTTCCCCAAATCACCCTGCTCTTATTTACTCTTCAGAGCCCTCAGGAAGTTGTTTTTTGTATTTCATCCAGAGTTTTTAGCTATAATTAGTAGGGGAAATAGGCTTAAGTGGGCTCACTCCATCCTTGCAGGCACCTGAAGTTTGGGATTCATTTTTGAATCAGTCTTCAACCCATCCATACTTTCCCAAATATGCCAGTTCTTCAGTTCCTTCCTCTCCTGTTTAAGCTTCAGTGTGATCAACCAGTCTATCAACTTCTAGGCACTTCACTTGCCCTGGCCTTTGCTAACATTCTTCTTCCTGGGGGGCAACTCTTCAAACAGATTCCCCAGGTAACATACCACTCTTTGTTTATTCGTAGGACCACCCACATCTCATTGTGTACTTCTCTGCTCTGAGGATGTCACTTTTTTTTGGAATAGTTTGAGAAGACTAGATATTAACTCTTCTTTTTTTTTTAAATTAAAAAAAAATTCTAATTTTACTTCCAGCATACTTACAATGTTGTATTAGTTTCAAGTATACAACATAGTGATTCAACAATTATAACATTACTCAATGCTCATCCTGACAAGTGTCTACTTAATCCCCTTCACCTATTTCACTCATTCCCCCCACCAACCTTCCCTCTGGTAACCAACACTTTGTTCTCTACAGAGTCTATTTCTTGATTTCTTTCTCTCTCTCTTCTCTCTCTTTTTCACCTTTGTTCATTGGTTTTGTTTCTTAAATTTCATATATGAGTGAAATCATATGGTATTTGTCTTTCTCTGACTGACTTATTTCTATTAGCATTATACTCTCTGACTCCATCTATGTTGTTGCAAATGGCAAGATTTCATTCTTTTTTATAGCTGAATAAATATAAATATACCACTTCTTCTTTATCTATTCATCTCCTGATGGATACATGGACTGCTTTCGTAAGCAGCAACGATTGGTTATTGTAAATAATGCAGTCTTAAAATTGAGGTGCATGTATCCCCTTGAATTAGTGTTTTCTTATTCTTTGGGTAAATACCCAGTAGTGCAATTACTAGATCATAGGGTAGTTCTATTTTTAATTTTTTGAGGAACCTCCATACTGTTTTCTGCAATGGCTGCAGCAGTCTGCATTCCAACTGGCCATGCACAAGTGTTCCTTTTTCTCCACACCCTTGCCAACACCTGTTGTTTCTTGTGTGTGTGTTTTTTTTAATTAAAAAAAATTTTTTTTTTAATTTGAGCCATTCTGACAGGTATGAGGTGGTATCTCATTGTGGTATTGATCCCCATTTCCCTGATGATGAGTGATGATTAGCATCTTTTCATGTGCTTGTTGGCCATCTGTATGTCTTCTTTGGACAAATGCCTGTTCATGTCTTCTGCCCATTTTATAACTGGATTAGTTGGTTTTTTGGGGAGTTGAGTTGTATAAGCTCTTTATATACTAACCCTTTATTGGATATGTCATTTGTAAATACCTTCTCCCATTCAGTATGTTGCCTTTTAGTTGTGTTGCTTCCTTCACATGCAGAAACTTTTTGTTTTGATGTAGTTCTAACAGCTTATTTTTGCTTTTATATCCCTTGCCTCAGGAGATTAAGTCTAAAGAAGTGTTATTATTGCTGGTATATGAGAAATAATTGCCTGCATTCTCTTCTAGGATTTTTCTGGTTTTAGGTCTCTCATTTAGATCTCTCATTTATTTTGAGTAACTGTGTATGGTGTAAGATAGTGGTCCAGTTTTGTTCTTTTGCATGTTGCTCTCCAGTTTTCCCAACACCATTTATTGAAGAGACTGTTGTCTTCCTGTTGCATATTCTTTCCTCCTTTGTCTAAGATGAATTGACCATATAATCATGGGTTTATTTCTGGGTCTTCTATTCTGTTCTCTTGATCTGTGTGTCTAGTTTTGTGTCAGTACCATGCTGCTTTGATTACTATAGCTTTGTAATATAAATTGAAGTCTGGAATTATGATGCTTCCAGCTTTTCTTTTCTTTTTCAGGATTGCTTTTCAAGATTATGGGTCTTTTGTGGTTCATATAAATTTTGGGATTGTTTGTTCAATTTCTGTGAACAATACTTTCATTATTTTGATAGGGATTGCATCAAATATGTAGATTGCTTTGAGTAGTATGAACATTTTAACAATATTTATTGTTCCAATCCATGAGCATGGACTGTCTTTCCATTTCTTTGTGTCATATTTAATTTCTTTCATCAATGTTTTGTAGTTTTCAGAATACAGGTCTTTCACCTCTTTGGTTTAAGTTTATTACTAGGTATTTTATTATTTTTGATAGAATTATAAATGACTTGTTTATCTTAAATTTCTCTTTCTTCTGATTCATTATTAGTGTATAAAAATGCAACAGATTTCTATACATTGATTTTGTATCCTCTGACTTTACTGAGTTCATTTATCAGTTCTACTATTCTTTTTGGTGGAGTCTTTAAGGTTTTCTTTATACAGTATCATGTCATCTGCAAATAGTGAGAGATTTACTTCTTCATTGCTGATTTGGATACCTTTTATTTCTTTTGTTGTCTAGTTGCTGTGGTTGGGACTTCCAGTACTGTGTTGAATAAAAGTGGTGAGCATGGACATCCTTGTCTGTTCCTGGCCTTAGGGGAAAAGCTCTCAGTTTCTCCCATTGAGTATGATGTCAGCTTTGGGTTTTTCATATATGGTCTTTATTATGTTGAGGTATGTTCCCTCTAACCCTAATTTGTCGAAGATTTTTATCATGAATGGATGTCATATTTTGTCAAATGCTTTTTCTCCAGCTATTGAAATTAATCATTTTCTAAAATCCTTTCTCTTATTGATGTGATGTATCATGTTGTTTGATATTGAAGAGACTGTTTGTTTGATAGGTATTAATTCTTCTTTAAATGTTTGGTAGAATTTACTTGTGAAGTTCTCTCTTCCTAAACTTTTCTTTTTTGGGAGTTTTTTGATTATTGATTTGATTACTAGTAGTCTGTTCAGATTTTCTATTTCTTCCTGATTGACTTTTGGAAGATTATATGTTTCTAGGAATTTATCTATTTCTTCTTAGTTGTCCCATCTGTTGACATATAACTTTTCATAATAATCTCTTGTAATCCTTTGTATTTCTGTGGTGTTGGTTGTTTTTCCTCATGCATTTCTGATTTTATTTATTTGAGCTCCTTTTCTTTTTTCTTAATGAGTCCGAGTAAAAATGTTTCAATTTTGTTTATCTTTTCCGAGAACCAGCTCCTGGTTTCATTGATCTTCTGTTATTTAGTCTCTATTTCATTTATTTCTGCTCTAATCTTTATTATTTCCTTCCTTCTACTGGCTTTGGGTTTTGTTTATTTTTTTTCTTTTCTAGGCCCTTTAGTTGTAAGGTTATGTTGTTTATTTGAAAGTTTTCTTGTTTCTTATGGTAGTTTTATAACATTGTGGTCAGAAAAGATCCATGTTATGATTTCCGTTTTCACCACTACCTAATTTTAACAGGTCTCCATGAGGATGACTGAAAGGAAGGACCACTTGCAAACTACTGATTATTCAGAAGGAATTGTCTACACCTACTTCTCCTTTGCCCCCAAACTAATTCTTAGGGTTAAATCATCCAGCCATACATCTACCCATCCATCCACTTGTCATTTATTGACTACTTACTGTGAACCAGTCTTGTTGGTGGGCACTCAAAGGTAAGTAAAGAAGGTATGTCTGTGTTTCTGAGGACTTCAAGATCTATGAGCAGAAATTAATTTTGCCTGATATACAGGAATCAATGGAGAAGTGTAAGTGTGTAGGTGACTCTACTCTTTTTTCAATCACTCAGGATTATGTTATGATTTGGTCCTTACTAATCCCTTCTATTTATTTGGGTTAAAAAAGAGAGAGAGAAAGACATGTTAAGCCTTTCTCTACCATATAAAAGCTCTGGATCTTAAAATCTGAGTGGAGGTCAGTGTTTTCTCACTTCATTAAGAATGACCAGAACTAAAGAAAATAGCCAGTCTTAACATCCTTTCCTGTTTTGTACCAAGTTTGGATTTTGGTTTTGCTTCACATTTTCTTTGTTCTTTCCCCAGGTTCCCTGTTGTTTTCTCAGGAAGGCGAAATCTCCTTCCATTTTCAGCCCAGCAGAGTGGAATTTATATACAAACATCCTCATCAGATTGACAAAGCATCCTGCAGGGACATAACGGAGCTCATTTAATCCCTGGGAGAGGTGAGAGAGCAGTATGAGTTGGACAGGGGAAGCCTTCAGTGATTTTCCTTGATGTATGGCTGCTTTGTTTAAAGAGAGAAACTTGCAATCCTGTTTTTTTTTTCTCTTTTATGAATTTAAAGGCTAATTCTAGACCCAAATGGGAAGAAGTTTTAGAAACGGAATTCTATAATAATTTGAGAGCAAAATGATGACAAATGACAAATGACTACCTTCTGACTAGAAAGAAAACTCTGGTTTATTGTGGCTGATTTTCTTTTTATATTCTGCATAGCTCTAACAGTGACACTGAGAGTCCGGAAAAAATGAGTCTTCTGGGGCTCCAGAGGACCTATGATTGTCTAAAGGGTATGAGCTGCACTCCAATTTCACCTACTAACTATCAGCAGAAGGAGCAGAGAAAGGGGTTTGTGGGATAATAATTGCAACTGATTTTTTAAAAAGATTTATTTATTTATTTTTAGGGACAAAGAGGGGAGGGGCAAAAGGAGAGGCAGAAGAAGAGAATCTCAAGCAGGCTCTCTGTTGAGCACAAGCCCAATGGAGGGTTCAACCCCAGGACCCTAAAATCATGTTCTGAGCTGAAATCAAGACTCAGACACTTAACTGACTGAGCCACCCAGGTGCCTCACAAGTGATGTGGATCAGGCACTGTTAAAAGAACTTTGTAAATGTGAACTTATTTATTTCTCACAATACCCTGTGAGATGAACATTATTATTCATATTTTGTACGTAAGGAAACCAAGGTTCAGAGAGGGTGAGAAACTTGCCCAAGGTCACACAGCTAAGAAGGCATTGTGACTTGAGAATTGGCATCCTAAATCACGAAGTTATAAAGGAAAGGACATTCCTAGGAAAAAAGGAATGGGGATAATTACTTACATGTTTGAAATTCTGCAACCTTTAAGATTCTTCATATCTCATTTGGTATATTCATTCAACATAGATTTTTGGAGAACCTATTAAATGCCGGTTACTGTGTTGTTAAAAATATAATGTTTTAGTAGAGAATCCAGGTATAGTAAGCCAACAGATGAGGGGATGATTGCTACTGAGGGCTGTGGCGGGGCCATGTGGGAAAGCATAAAGGTCAATCAGGAGACAAGGGATGGGGAAGCAAGAGGAAGGCAAGAGCCTTCACTGTGTCCTTGAACATATTTATAATAGCTATTTATAATCATTTTTAGGTAGATTTTAGCATCTAGACAACCTCAGAGTCTGTTTATATAGAATTTTTTTTTCTTGTTTATGGTTTACATTTTTCTGCTTCTTTATATATCTACTGGTTTTTTATTATATGATGGACAGATAATATAGTTTCAGAAGTTTGGATAATTTTCTCTTCCTTTAATGTATATTGGGTTTTGTATTTCCAGACAGGAAATTACTGATGGGTCTTTTTCATTCTGTCAAGCCTGATTCTATTCTTCATTATGGGTTCTTAGTTTCAGTTTTTTTCTTTAGCCCTAAGGCAAAGTTTTTACTCAGTGAGTTATCCTTGTTATGAAAACATTGGTTTTTTGGGTTTCAACTGAGTGCTCAAGTCCTTGGTGAAAACTCTTGACCTGACCTGGTCAGAATTTCATCACTTTTCAATTCTTTGCAATTTCTAATCAATTCTTGCATTACTAAGCCTCACATCAGTCTTTTTTTTTTTCTAGGTTGATGTGAAAACAATCTGCATGTTCGTCAATAGATGAATGGATTTACAAATGTCTATCTATAATGGAATATATCTATAATGGAATATTGGAGTATAATTATTATTTTTATATATAATTATTTTTATATATAATTACTATTTTTAAAGGTTTTATTTATTCATTTGAGAGAGAGAGAATGAGACAGCATAAATAGGGAAGCAGCAGAGGGAGAGGGAGAAGCAGACTCCCTACTGAGTAGGGAGCCCATTGCAGGGTTCATCCCAGGGTCCTGAGACCATGACCTGAACCGAAGGCAGATGCTTAATAAATTGAGCCGCATAGCACCCCATCATGGAATATTATTCATTCATAAAAGGAATGAAATAGTGATACAGAGATTAATTAATCTCTGAAACATTATGTTTACTGGAAGAAACCAGCATCAAAAGTCACATCTGATTCTGTGTATATAAAAATCTAGAATAGGTAAATCCATGGAGACAGAAAGCAGATTTGTGGTTGTCAATGGCTAGGGAGAAGGTGTAATGGGTAGTAACTGCTTAGTGAGTCTGAGGTTTTATTTGGGGGATGGTGATTCAGTCAAATGGGATATAGGGGGATAAACATGCCCCCATATTTCACTGATAATAATTTACTATTGGCCATGGTGTGTGTGTGTGTGTGTGTGTGTGTGTGTGTGTGTAAATTAAATAAACCACTGGAGAAGAAATGTCATTTTCAACTTAAATTTTAGTTTATTTGAATATTGATTTATTATACAGTGACATTTAAGCAAATGACTTGTCTCTAGTTAGTCTAACAACAATCCAATAGATGCGGAATGTGAAGTCCAATACCTAACTGGGGAACTGCGGATATGCCAGAGAAACCACCTGGAGTCTCAATTACATGAGACCTTGCTAAGGCCTATAGGAGTCTTGGTGAGGAGACTTTGGGCTATGGGTTAGGACATTCAGCTCCTATAGAGGGAGATGAAAGCTGCTCCTGAACTATGTGTCGAGTGTCAGGACTGCCACAACTCACCTTGAGTAGAGAAATTCAAAACTCTGCCTACCAAGAACTTCAACTATTTACTTCTCAAAACACATTAACAATATACTACTAGTCATATGCCCATTTTCTGGTGGAGAAAGAGAGTCATGGAGAAATCATGTAATTTTTTTTTAAGATCACTTAGTAGTAAAGTCACGATTCCCACCCAGTCAGTATGGCTCTAGAATCTGCATCTTCATTGCCATTGGTACCACCTTGACCCCGGGTTCTTCTTCACTGCTGTTTGAAACTTGGAAAGGTGATGCCAGGACTTCAGCCACAGACGTCTTTGGCATTCTGGCATTAGCAATAAGATCTGATAAGATCTAAGCCTCCTTTGCTGTTGCATTTCATAAGGACCTTTGGCAAAAAAGCAAAATTTAACATTAATGCACTTAGCAAATATCTAGCAAACGCCTACTATGTGCAAATCTTTGGACGGTAAAGACAAAATGAACATAGAGCCCCAAGCAGAAAAATGACAAGAACTGGGTGAACTTTGATATTAGAACTATGAAAATAAATGACGAGAAGAAGCAGATGAGAATCTCTGCTTTATACCCCACCCTGTCCTTGTTCTTGGGTCCCTAACACAGACATTGTATCTATTGTGTGCACATGTCTTCATCTCCTCCAAATACCACTGCGGGGGTGAAGGGAGAGGAGCCCAAGCCTTTCCTGTTGTTCCTTAAAGGACAAGAGAGTATTCACTTGCTTCTCTTTAGACTTCGAGATTTGCTTTATAAAACACACATGTATAGACACACACACTCACCACCTCTCTGAACACTAGCTGAGCCTATTAGCCTGTTCCAGGCTAGGTTCACTGAAGATTGCAGATTGCAGAGCAAGGCTGAAATTGTTGCTTTCACCACTGAAGCAAAAATCAATGGCTCACCTGTACTGTCCCCGCAATGGAAGCCTTTAGTTTTCCAAGCGTGTGTAAAGCCAAGTGCCTGCAAGCTTGAAATGCCCTCTGTGTTGCCAGCAGCTGCTCCTGTGAGGCTGGAAAATATCTCTGAATACAATTACCTGTGCTCTGCTGAGCAGCGAAAGGTCACAGGTGGATGGCCTGGGGAATTCATCAACCACATGTTTTTCGTGATAAGGATAAAGCAGACCACGTTACAGGGAACAGGGGAAGCCTGCAAATTTCAGCACTATGGAAATTAGATACCACAGACATATAGTGGGTAGAGTATACTAAGCCTAACAAGAGGAGACGGGCTTTGAAATTGACATGTGTCACCTTCTCTACCCTCCTTAACATTAGATCATACTGTTAATCCCAGCACGTCATAGGCTTCCGTGGCTGAAGTCTTGGCATCCCCTGTCCACGCATCAGACACCAGTTGGACAGGCAATGCAGAGGAAGGGATCGGGAAACGGGCATGCATGGCACAGAGAGGCCACTTGAGGTCCCAGGAACCAGCCACTGTATATCCACAGTGACTTCATCTCTGCAAAGAGGACACTCAGAGCTGCCCCAATGGCAACGTAAGTGGCACCCAGTCCCGATTGCTGGAAACAAACAGAGACTAGAGAGAACACGTGTGAAAGCATTAAAGGATTTCACCCGCACTGAGACCACTCACCCTTACTGGAGGTACAAGTGTGGCTATTCTGTTTCCCACAGCAGGTTTGAAGCTGTGGGTTAAGTTGTGTTGGTGGATTGCTACCAGAGCAGGCAGAGCAAGTGTGGTTAGAGCCTTCCTGGGTCTCGGTGGAGGCTGCTGTTTGTCACCACTTGTGCCACTGAACCAGAGTGGTCTCAACCCATGCTGTGGGTGGCCCATCCGGACCTATTTTTCTTTGCTTCTTAAAGGGGCCTCTCCCAGCAGTCAGGAGTAAGGCCCCAGCTTGGGTTGTTTGAGAAGGCAGTTCAACTCATTCTTCCTTGGTCAGGTTTATTTATTTATTTTTTTAATTAAAAAATGAGCATTGGGTGTTATATGCAAATAACAAATCATGAAACACTGCTTCAAAAACTAATGACATACTGTATGGTGACTAATGTAACATAATAAAAATATTTAAAAAATTAATTATTCTTGCAAAAAAAATTTTTTAATGATGTTTAGAGTTGGTAGTTTTAACAATTTGGGGTGATGTTCATAATTTGCTCTCCATTTTATGTGCCATGGTCAATCTTTCAGAATGAAGTCTAGGAGGGTCCCAAATGCAGAGTTTCCGAGTCTTGGCTCTATGGAATCCGAATGTGCTCGCCTCCCTACACATCTGTGAATGACGTTATGCAGCGTACCGCTAACCAGGGGTGTTCACCCACGCTTCGGGGTTCAGAGTTTGTTCTGAGGCTTCATTATTATATAGGTGTGATTGATTCAATGATTTGCCCTGAGCTTGAACTCAACCTCCAGCCATCCTCCCCTCCTAGGAAGATAAAATTATCCAGGAGAGTTCAGCTCTGAAGGCGAAGAAACTTTAGGGGCACCTTAACTGAATTTTTCCCCTTATACCTTCATTTTTACGTACATACCAATGTGGTTTTTTCCCCCTTAGTGATACACAATATAACTGGTGCATCAAAGGTATGGTATTCAATTACATACAGAATTCCATGACTTTTTTTTTTCTCTCAGTATATCATGAGCATTTTTCCACATCAACATAATTCACATTTGTCATGCTATGTAGTATTTCGTTGCACTGCTGATATGACTTATTTACCCAATCCCCTACTATGGGACACTTGTGCTCTTTTCATTTCCACTGTTATCACAAGGGCTGGGGTCTGTGTGGTTACCATGTGCATGTTGCACACTCATCCAGTCGTTTCTCTAAGATAAACTCCTGTGAGTGTAATTCATGGGTCATGGTAAATGAGCATTTTAAAACATGCTGTCAATTTCCTTCCAAAGAAATCGTACCTATCCACTTCTGCCGCAGAGTGCCTGGTGCCCACACCTGGGCCCATCTTTGTCTTAATTATTTTCAGTCTCCTGCCAGGACTGACTCTGCCCTTCCTAACCACTAGTATCACATTTCAACTTGAATTTCTTTGATTATCACTTGACAGTTTTTAAAGTATGTTATCAGCTGTTTGTATTTCTTCTTTACAGATTCCTTATTTGTGTCCGTTGTACTTTTTTTTTTTTTTTTTTACTGGGTTGTCTTCTTTTTCATATATAAATGTTTTTCCCCAGTGTTTGGATTGCCTTTTATTTATTTATTTAAAGATTTTATTTATTTATTTGAGAGAGAGAAAACGAGCAGTGGAGAGGGGCAGAGGGAGAGAGAGAGAGAAACAGATTCCCTACTGAGCAGGGAGCCCAGAGCGGGGCTTGATCCCGGGACCCTAAGATCATGACCTGAGCCAAAGACAGATGCTTAACTGATGGAGCCACCCAAGGGGCCCCATGCATTACCTTTTTTTTTTTTTAAGATTTTATTTATTTGATAGAGAGAGATCACAAGTAGGCAGAGAGGCAGGCGGGGGCTTGGTGGGAAGCAGGCTCCCTGCTGAGCAGAGAACCCAATGCGGGACTCGATCCCAGGACCCTGAGATCATGACCTGAGCTGAAGGCAGAGGCTTAACCCACTGAGCTACCCAGAAGCCCCTGGATTGCCTTTTAATTAGGGCTTAAGTATCCTTGAATTAACACACTGTCCTGCCACATCCAGACCAAAGGTAAACAGGCGAGGGTGATGGTCAGAGGGAACTGGTCTCTGGGTGAGGCAGGCTGGGTGGCCATGGCAGCCCCTGGGACAGGGCTACAAGCCTACTTGGGAACTGAACTCTTTGATAGGCCAGCATCCCACACGGGTAATAAGCAATTCCACCTCGCTGTACGAACGAGATTTGGGCTACCATCCCAGCCAGGGACTTTGAGACATGACGACGCCACCTGATATCAAAGTTACAGCAGCAAATGTGCTTTGT
This sequence comes from Lontra canadensis, assembly GCF_010015895.1. Lineage (NCBI taxonomy): Eukaryota > Metazoa > Chordata > Mammalia > Carnivora > Mustelidae > Lontra > Lontra canadensis. Next base: position 3,537,908 of record NW_022631015.1, read on the forward strand.
GTCTGAGAGCCTGTAACACTACCTAAAATGGGGAGACGCGTCCTTAGCCATAAGCCAGGTGGAAAGAAGTGGTGCTCGGTGGATCTGATGAGCCGGCCTTCTCTTTACCCACTGGGTTCGTTGGCAGTCTCTTCCCTGAAAGGGGAATTTCTCTTCTGTATGTAAAGGCATCTAAGCTTCACACAGGATGTTTTATTAGGAAGCAGTGAGTAAGTAAGAAGCCCTTTGACAGGACTTCTCTTTGTTGCTGAGAAATTGCTCTTGGCTACCTGTCAAAACCACCAAGGTAAACATCTGTAATCCTTTGAAAGGGACCAAGAGAGGCTCAGGCATGTTGGAACCCAGGATCCTCTTATTGATAAAGTCAGACACTGTTCATTTCACTGACGAGACTGTTGACTTCAGATGAATCTCTGTCCCTTTTCTGAAAATTGATGATTATTTATGTATTTTAAGGCCTCTGCTTTTTTTTTTTTAAAGATTTTATTTATTTATTTGACAGATCACAGGTAGGCAGAGAGGCAGGCAGAGGGGAGTGGGGAAGCAGGCTCCCCGCTGAGCAGAGAGCCCAATGGGGGGCTCGATCCCAGGACCCTGGGATCATGACCTGAGCTGAAGGTAGAGGCTTTAACCCACTGAGTCACCCAGGCGCCCCAGGCCTCTGCTTTTGATAAAACTAAGTCACAGTATGTGCCTATGGAAAATAAGAAAAAGGAAGCTGACATTTACTAAGGGCTGACTGTGTGCCAGACACATGCTTAGCTCGTTCAATTATGTGACCTCAATTTTAGGAAGAAGAACGTTCATCTGAGACTTGCATTTACTTTACAAGACATACAGGGCATCATAGGGGTGACTGGGTGATTCAGTCAGTTGAGTTCCTGACTCCTGATTTTGGCTCTGGTCATGATCTCAGGGTCCCGAGCTTGAGCCCCGAGTCAAGCACGCACCAGTTTCCATACCTGACAGGGAATCTGCCAGAGATTCTCTCTCCCTCTGCCCCTTTCCCTACCCTCATTCTCACTCTCTCTCTCTCTCTCAAATAAATAAGTAAATCTTTTAAAAAATAAAATAAAATCATATAAGGCATCATTAACAATTAGAAAGTCTTTATTAAAAGGCTTGACACTTAAAAAGAATAGGTAAGGACTGAAAATCCAGCCACTTTTCCCAATAATTCAAATTAAATCACACTTTTGTTCCATAGATCTTATGTATATATATAGTTTTATATATATACATAGTTTTATATATAGTCAAATATATGTATTCAGTTTTATTATAGACAAAAAGATATATATGTGTGTGTGTGTGTGTGTGTGTATATATATATATATATATATATATATATATATATAAAATTTCCTTTGACTCTACCAGATCATAATGTTCCTCTTCATGTTGCTGCAACTAACCTTAGCAACTACATCTTTGGGGCAATAAAGAGGACCACAAACTTTAGAAGGGAGGGGAACTTCTCATTAAATCTCCTTTGTAATTTCTTTTTTTTTTTTAAGATTTTATTTATTTTAGAGAAAGAACATGCATGGCAGAGACAGAGGGAGAAGCAGCCTCCCCACTAAGTGGGGAGCCCCATGTGGGACTCGATCCCAGGACCCTGGGATTATGACCCCAGCCGAAGGTAGATGCTTAACCGACTCAGCCACCCGGGTGTCCTTTCTTTTCAATTTCTTAAAACAGCAGAGCAGAAAGATTTTCACGGAACAGAAAAAAGACTGTCTTTCAGAGAGATGGCACAAAGACAGAGGACAAGTGTGCGCTGTGTCCTGGCTCAGCTCACATTGATCTGGCCGGCAATGTGTAATATAGTCTTGTTAGGTAGGAAGTGCCTGGTGAGGTTTGTTGGTGCCTGGTGAGGTTGGTTGAGGATAAAGAGTTGCTGGGCTCTCCATATAGGCTGGATTAAAAAAAAAATACTACTGGGTCACCTGGGTTAAGCCTCTGCCTTTGCCTCAGGTCATGATCTCAGGGTCCTGGGATCGAGTACTGCATCTGGCTCTCTACTCATCCGGGAGCCTGCTTCCTCCTCTCTCTCTGCCTGCCTCTCTGCCTACTTGTGATTTCTCTCTCTGTGTGTCAAATAAATAAAAATCTTTAAAAACATACTACTAAAAATGCTCCTGATGATAACGCATAATCACAAATTTTACTAATAAACATAATAAATACTGAAGAATATTTTCTGATTCTCAGCTGTTTTTATTTACATTAAGGAAGTGAGGCTTGAGTCTAGGTAGGAGACAATTGAATATCCGTGGTAAGATCTGAAATGGGTTCTACCTGATTATTTCCTCCCTAACCACCATGGTAGGCAGCATTTCTATTCAAAATCACCAGAAGAACAGACATTCTTAGAGAACGATAAACCTCATGCACATTCACATTATTCCAGATGAGTTTAGACCGAGCCCTGGCCTTTTATATTCTCAGAAAACTGAAGCTGGACTCCTTGAGAAAAATGATGAATCTAAATTCAACAATCATTAACTAAGGATTTGTTGATATATATAGACTTGAAGGAAGATATTCTCTCTTCTACTAACTTTGTTCTCGACAAGTTCTTAATCCCTAAGACCAGAAAAAATGGAGTATTTATAGAGGAAACTTGGTATAAAAAAATTCTCCAGCATTTTTTCCCACTGCTTTCCAATTTACAAAAAAATAAAGCAAGAGTAAAAATAATGACATTTATTGTGTCTGCCCTGCATGGACTCTTTTTTTTTTAGTTCCATATTTCGTGGTATAAATGGAGGTAAAGTAATTTGCCCGAGGTCCTAAATGCAATGTGTGGTGTCCAGCTCTCTTAACTACTACCTTATCCATCAGAGTCTACGGGAATATAAATCATCCTTCAAGACCAAATGGCACTGAATTCTAGAGTTTAATAAAACTTCATATGAAAAATGACTGGAAGTTATATTTTTAAGAATCTTACCTCTTTCAATAAGTTAGGTCTCAGTATTTAATGTTTTAGAGAAGGCAAAGACACACTGGTGTTTCTTCTACTCGATACCTGTTTTACCTCCACAGAACATCCTTCAAAAGTGAGTGTGAGCAACGTAAACTCTTATTTAATAAAAGTATGCTCTTTTCTTGATGTTGGGTTGAGATATCGCCATGAAACTATACAGCCAATATGGCCCATTGTGACCAGAATTTGGCTTACAAGTGAGATTGGCAGTCTATATATATCAAAAGTAAACTCTGTGAAGAAAAAGGGAAGATGGCAAAGGTGGGTACATTCATTAGACTTTTCTAAGCTCAGCCGCGCAATGGTGTGGGCTATCTGAGCCTGTCACTTCCACCATTTTGAAAATTGCCACTTAACCAACTCTTGACTGATCGACAATTTATTCTTTCTTTCTTCAACAAATATTTATGGATCATGGTATATTCAAATTATGTCACGCGTCCAGGGCCTCTCACTCCCACCTGCCCACACCAACACTCAACAGAGAGCATGTGTATGGTAAAGGTTGAGGTGTGGGTGTGCTTTTGGGGAAATGGCAGTTCTTCCCTCTAAGTTGAAGGATCCAGTAGAAATAGCTAGAAAATGCTCCCCTGCAAAGCATTCCTGCTTGAGCCTGCTGAGTTTCTTCTGCAGTCTTTTCTGAGGTCAATGAGGGCCTGGAGAAGTCACTACTGTCTCCTGTCCATGTCCTAGGATCTCATAGGTCATAGTAACAGGATATGGAAAAGAAATGGCCATACTAGCTAACAAAGGCCATCTGTTTCCCAGGAGGTCATCTCTTCAATGGGAGAGCATGTTCTTAGGACTCCCTAAAGCTATTTGCGTGGTCATTCTGATTTCTAGCATGCTGGTTCCATGAGGTGAGCACTAAAAAGTGAAACCCCCTGGGGATTACTGATCTTCATTATTTTGAGGCTATTCTAGGAAGTTTCTTGATTCTATAAAATGAATTGAAGCCTCCCTTAAGTGAGCACTCACTATGTGAGAGGCAGGCCAAGTGGCCACCGAGTGTGAGGGCTCAGGAAGCCCATAGCCAGAGTCACCACTAATTTAGTAGTTGTGCTGACTCATGGTACTACGACTCGGGCCTCAGTTTCCTCATCTGTAACATGGGGTGAAAGAGAGGACCTGCTTCATTAAGTGGCTGTAAGAGTTAAGTGGGACGATATATTACAAGGACTGAGAAGAACTCCTGGCCCACACAAGTGTTTGATAAGTGTCAGTGTTATTTATCCATGCGGCGAACTACATTTTATTCAATCCCCACTTGGTGAGTGAGGTATTGTTATGATTCCATTTCACAGATGACAACTGAATTTGGAAGTTACTGGCCCAAGGCAATTACCCATGGTAGTAGGGGGAAGAGGAGAGTTTTGAATCCAGGGGTATCTGACTCCAGAAGCCTAGTTCATCATGGAGGCAGCACCATGCCTCCTGGGCTATACTGTGGGGTGGGGGGGCAGGTTGTGGAAGAAAGGATGCAGCACTTGCTGTGTCCCTCTCTTTACTCATTCCATTCATTCATTCATTCATTCAACACATGCTGAGCACCTGTGATGTACCAGCATGGGATCTTTCTTGAGGGGTGGCTTTCGAGCTGAAATCGCAAGGAGGAGGAGTGCCAGGCAGGGGACACAAGGAGAGAAGAGAGTCTCTGAGGCCAGGAGTCCTGTGGATTGTCTGTGGCCCAGAGAGAAGGCCAGGGAGGCCATAGCTCAATCAGAGGGGGATGGGGATGAGGCTGCAGGAGAAGGCATGGGCTGGGCAAGGTAGGGCCTTGAACTCACCTTTGGGCTCCCTAGGAACACCCAACGGGCTTCTCTTCAGATCGTACATATGTTCCCTCTGTTCTGGTCAGTCTCTGGTCCTTTCCACGTCTCCCCTGCAGGGTGTTGCATCACCGCCTCTCCCTCTCTAACCATCTTCTTCTCCATCTGAGCCTCCCCATCTCTACCCTCAGCTTCTCTTTTATGAAAAAGTTTTACAAGGCCATCTCCCCAGCAATTCTTCTCCATTAACATCAGAGTTAAGGATCTCAATTTGATTTTTCAGGGGTTCATGTTTCATTCTAACATTTCCAGAGCTAAAAGCATTTTAATAAATGCAATTTAATATACCAGTGAAGTTCAAAATATAAAAATGATTTAGTGTCTTAACACGAGGCTTTTGGGTTTTTCATAAGACGAAAAAGAAAAGCATTCCTACTGAGAATCTCCTCCCCTCGACCATTTTCTCATTGTACTCTGTAATTTCATTAAGATCATCTCATGCGTTACACTGTGACATAGTTTGTTAAGAGGGAATGACAAAGAATTGGTGGTCATCAACCAAATTCAAAGTTGCTTTTAGCGTTGTCCCCCTCCTGTGAGGGGTTGGTGAACCCTTCAGGACAGGGTCCTTGCTCTCCACTCCGTGTGAGTGTTAAACATTCACTCCCTGTCTTGTCTTGAGATGTGGACCCTGATGCAGGTTTGTCTTACTTCATTCTAGAGAGCAATAGAAAAAGGGTTGTCTTCTGGCTTAAGATATGCATCTGCAACAAATAGGATTTCTTTGACTACGTAATATTGAGAAATGAAAATGATGTGTGTTTTATTATTCGATCTGAATATTACATCCCCTGGCAAATGTGGGTTTCATCATCCCAGCACCAATGTCTACTGAAAGCGACATTTCTGGTTATTGTCCCAATTTGAGGAATTCTGACAAAGGGGCTCTGAAATGATTTTCTAGAACATTCCCTTCCTCTTACCATCCTTCCCCAGAGAGCACTGCTTATACCCACCTGTATATTGACCCAGGTACAGGGAAGGACTTGATTCTTTCTACAATAGGCAAATAATCAAGGAAAGACGTGACCACACATTCCTGCATTGAGACAACTTGAGGGGTGTCCTGCCTACTGCAGCTGGAGTCCACTGAGGCTTTGGACATGTGTCTGCCGCCTGAGCTGCAGATGGTTCAGGTGTGTCTGCAGCTGTACTCGTGACCTCTCTAGATGTTACCGTTCTTTGCTCTCTTGGCCCATGACCGTCACCTTGATCCATCTCTGGTTTTCTGCATTTGGTGTTTGTCCACGAGCTCCCTGTGTTTGAACCTCCCCTGGGGACTTTGGCTTACCTTGGCTAGACCCTCTAGCTGGGCACTGGCTGTTTCACACCAATTCTGGTAAAGGAAACATCTTGTTCTCGCTGGAAATAGAGCTTTCTCCTCATTGACCACCCCCCTCCCCCAACCCCCATGCACATTGTGGGCCAGCTGGTCAGTGCTCTCTGCCAAAGGCGGAGTCAGCAACATTTTGGAATGTCAGGATCCTTCTGAGCTAATTCTTCTTGTCCCGACAGCCTAGTGCATAAGATTACCAAGGGCATGGCAGCATGCCGGTTCTCAAATCGGAACCTGTCTCAGAATCCCCTGGAGGGTCGTGAAGACAGATTCCCAGGTCCCACCCCAGAGTTTCGGATTCAGTAGGTCTGGAATGGGGCCAGGAATTTGTATTTCTAACCAGGGGTCTCAAGCTGTGCTGCTGTTCCTGTTCAGGTATTTGGGAGGTGAGCAGGCAGCGGGTCAGTGGAGGGGAGTAGACTGGCCACAACCCTCTGTGACCTACAGTGGGAGCTGGTCACTTCATATGTAGACACAACCTGGGCCACAGAGCACCTTTCAGCAACCAGCAAAAGCCCAGCTGGGTTGTGGAGGGTGGGCGTCCCTGGAGAGGAGGCTGTTTTGTCTGGCCTTCAAGGTGGAGCCACCTTGACTGGGTAGCTGGAAGGCCATAGAAAGAACCTCGATCGGAATCCTGCCTCTATAATTCAGGTTTACACAGCCTCTCTGGATGCAGAGAAGAGGGTAAAAGCGGCCACCTCGTAAGGTGGTTGTGGGGGTTAGACAAGACATGCCCAGCCCCCAGCTTAGCCTGTGGTGGGCAAGGAGCTCATTTAAGGGTAGCTGTTATTATTAATAGGTCCACAGGGACCGGTCCCACAAATCCCACTCTCTGGTAATGAGTGGTAATGAGGAAGGGGTCCTGACGGAGGCCTGGTGAATGTGCTCTTCCTCATTATTTTTCCACCCCTCAGGGTTTCCGTTAGGAGACTCCTGATAGACCCTGGGAAGAAACAGAAACCAAATGACAGTAATATCTTCACCGTGCGGGGACAAGGAGAGAAAGGAAGTGGGGAAAAGTGTCCCACCGGTAACTGTGTGCCTACTAGGTGTTCAGCATTGTGCTATTTGAGGAAAACATTGTTTCCATTTCACAGGTGAAGAAACTTAGGTTAAGGAACTTGCGGCAGGGAGAAGCAGAGCTCTTGGGTTAGCTCAAAGCAACCTGGTCTTAGAGAGGAGAAAACCAGAGAGGTTAGGTAACTTGCTCAAGGTCACACAGCTGGTTTAGTAGCCGGCTTAGGAGAAGTTTCAACTATAAATCCCAGCCTCTAAAAACTGGACTTGTCACACTATATCAGACCTTCCTCCTCAATCTACCTGAAGAGTTCACCCAGGAGAAAAAGTGAAAGCGTTTGAGCTCTAAATAATGTTTTTGGTTTTGTTGTCACTGTTGTTTTAAACAAATTGAAGTCTGTGTTGGTTTCCTCTTTTAAGAGACAAACCATTCTTCCTCAAGGAACACTGGGAGGATCTCTTGTGATGACAAGCTTTGAAGTGTAACACCATTACTCCAATGGTCATGCTACGTCTGAGGAAGTATTTATTACTGACCAGGGACCCTTGCCCAAGGCAGCTGTCACTTTTGATAAATTTGGGTCTCAAAAGTTTTGTGAAAGCTCATTTTTATAGACCAAATGATGCATGATACATGGCAGCTCTGTCTCTGTTGTAGTTCCAGAAGTCAGTGCAGGATTTTCAAGTCACCGATAGCGAGGGAAGAGATCCTGGCTCAGAAAAATTGGAATTGGCCCCCACTGAGCAGGCTCACAGTTAATATGAAGAAATCTGTCTTCTTGATTTCCCATTTAGCTTAATCACCAACCCCCTACACACACACACACACACACACACACACACACACACACACACCCTATTTCCTCTCTCATTCCTTAGATTCAGAGTAGAGTCTAAAGGATATGGTTTCTGAATAAGTAAGTTAGTCATTAAAGTAGGATAATTGAAGTGTGGTCTCATGCTATTATTTGGGTATTTCATTATAAAAATCTAGCAGTACAATGTCCTAACTAATTAAAATCCCATCGCAATCTAATTTCACTTCTTTCTCTGGGAGCCATTGCACACATATACATTGTGCATTTTCTCTGTGGCAGGCGGAGTGGTAGGTACCTGGGATGATATCAGGGAACAAAACAGACTCCTGCCCGGCTCATCTTAGCAATGATGAGACAGACAGTACACAATGGACTTCATAAACAAGTACATTTGTAAGGTGATAAATGTCAAAGAGAAAGAAAAAAGTAGAGCAGGGAAGGGGGGCTAGGGAAGGCAATGTTAAGAGTGTGTGTGTGGGGGGGCACTTTTAAATAAGGTGCTCAGGATAAGCCTCACTGGGAGGAGATAGTTAATGAGAATGTGAAGGAGGTGACAAGGTGAGCCCTGTGGATAACTGAAATGAAGAGGGGGACAGATTTCCTCTCAGGGATTTCTGGAATAACTGTAGAAGCAGTGATGGAACGAGGATTTGTGCTCATGGAAACATCTAGATGGTCTCCTGTTTTCTCGGTAGGCCTTTGCTTCACTACGTCAGCCGCTCCTATTGAATGGGACTTAGAAACACATACTTGCCAAGGAGACCTGTGCCCTCCTCCCTCAGGGACTGACTTGGATGCACTGTCCCGATGTGAATTTGGATGGCACTGGTCTCCATGGAGGGCAGAGTGGGGTGCAGGAGAGGCTGCTGCTGGATTTGCTTTCCTCCGACCGGAGGCTGCTTCTATTGCCAGAGCGCACAACCTCTTGTCATTGGGGACAAGGACTGGGGGCAAGGGCAGCAAACAGAAACATTCCTGTGGATCTAGGCAGCATGAGATGAACACATTGGAGGGACAATATGAGGGAAGTATGAAAAACAAGCCAACAAACACCCAATGGAAGAAATCCTTCTCCCGCTCCACTCACTTGGAGCCTTGGGTTCCAAATGGTTCTGAAGTGGCTGGGCTTCAGGTGATCTTTTGTCCTGAAGAGGGAAGATGCAACAATCAGTGTTTCTTTTGTGTAAGAGGAATCGTTTTGTGCCTCGGATGTTGAAATCACACGGATCCCCAGACCCCGCCTCCTTCTGGGTCAGGTTGGCTTCCAGGCCGTGTTCTACCCACGGGAAATAAGTCCCTGAGAAGAGCAGCTCTTCATGGCACCACGCAGACATGGCCATCCTGCCCCGGGTATGGAAATTCAGGGTTTAGGCTCCAAGGTTTTGTCATGAGCCCATTTTGCAGTATGGCTGGAGAGCAGCCCACCCCACATATTGTATTTTTACAACTTGCCACAGCACCCACAGACCCCGCTGTGGTTGACAGAAAGGAGAAAGGAAACTCTGTGGTGTTGTCAATGTCTGTTCCTACCCTCAGGCTGTGGAAACCAGGAGCTGCTCTGTCAAGTTCCAATTACTATGGTCTTTAATGTCACCAAGGAGGGAAAAATGGATCCCTGTAGCTTGGCTCCCTGCTGTGCCTAACTTGAAAGATATGCTTTAAAAAATTCCTGGGGTGAATGAAAAAAGCCAGTTGGTGCCTCACATTCCCTCAGAAGAATCACAGTCAGTGGAATCGTATGGAGAGTTTTTTGGAAACATCACAGTGATGCATAAAACAGGAAATGCAAGTTGTTCACATCAAAGATATTCAAAATGCGGGTTTGACAGTAATGGAAGTCCTTTCTCTTTTGATTTTCAATTCCAAGTTTAATTACTGCCCAGAGAGATATTCCTGAAAATCTGTGAGTATGTAGTTCTTATATATGCATTGCTTTTACTGTCTTGACTTATAAAGTCAGTACTACCCTTTGATCCAGGCAAGCTGGTCCCACCCGTGGTGTCTGGAAATGACAGTGTTGTCGGGCGGGCACCCTGAACCTGCTCAGAGACTGTGTGGGCCTCAGTCCTCATTTCCTTCTTTTGGGACAATGTCAAACCCACTGTGTTCCATCTGCTGAATGGGGTTGACCAGATGTCCCTGAGCTTTGAGCCTTGCTCATAGGATCATCCGGGAGGGTTATTGGTAAGCGGTTTATTCTGGCTGCCCAATACGAAACTTATTCCATGGGATCTCATGAAACAGGACCCCCAAATGATGCTAATGAGCTGATATTAAGTGACTCAAATGGTTGATATAAATAAAGGCCCGACTAAAAAAAGAAAAAAAAATTTTTGGTCTCCTCCCACCCCTTGTTAGGTGTGCATAGAGTAAAATAGCCACTAATACTGAACTTCTGATAATCTGGCCAGGAGATGATTCAACATTTTACTTTTTACCATTAAATGTCAGAGTGGTTTGTGAAGCAAACTGGGTATATAAACACAATATAAGCACACTGGTTGAAATGTTTAAGAGAAAAAAATGACTTCTAGCATCTTTGAAGTTTCTCTTTACAAATGATTGATCTGAATTTTAAAGTGTTCTTGTTAATTAATTAAAACATGTTATAAGAACCTCTGTACTTCACTGTATGTATTCACAAGTATTAAATGCGTCTCTTTGAAATAATCCCTCTGGACTTTTCGGACCTTTGGGTTGCCATCTCCAAACAGATAGGTTGGTGAAATTATTTTGTATTTTTAGTGATCCTCTCTCTTCAATTCTGAGTGCTATTCTGATAGTTACTGGTGTTTTAAAAATTATGCCTTTGGTTCATTTCTTTTCCTTCCTGTTGCCCTTCACCTTTCAGAAAAGTAGCATGGAATACGAGTGAACACCCACCAGACAGGGTTAGAATATGCAAATTCGCCTTCTAGGCAAGACTCTCTGTTTCTTTGTTCTTTGGTTTCCTCATCTGTATAACGAAGGACGTTAGACTAGGTTCATGGTTTTTTAGAACATTTTAGTCATATAATCTTATCTTCAAACCAGACCTTACACACGGAAGCCTGGTACAAAGAACAGACAGAGTGATGTGTTTTGTTTTTGTGTTGCTTGCGCTGCTCTTTTTGAAGAAGGGATTGAAAATTCAGTATGGTGCCCACTGAGGCATCCTCACACAGCAACCCCATGGCTCTGTGGAACCTGGTTTTAAAAAAAACACTGGACTAAATAAGGTCTCTCTCTCTCTCTCAATCCCCCTTAGGGACTTAAAGCTATGGGGGAGGGAATTCTGAGATGAAGAATCCGTGCTGATGCAAGAAATTGCTTCATGGAACTTTATTATAAATTCAGCTTTTTATATTTTGACTTTCTTTAAAGCACACTTCCTGTAATTTTTATTTTGACATCTTGGTCTGTGGTCTTAACTAGATCATGCTTACAGTGAATAAAATGGCATTAAAGCTTATAATGAAACAGCCTGATTGGAAGAAACTGGTATAGTGAAAACTTCTAAATCCAGCCCTGGAGTGCTAGAGTGAGGGCTCAGGGCTGCTGGCCACCACCCCATGGCTGGCCCTTTCCCTGGAAAGGGCTGGGTGCTTGTTGGGAGTTGAGCAAGGAAGAACCATCTTGTCCTTCTTGTCCTGAAAGGATTGGGCTGGGGAAAGTCTCAGACAGATTCAAATTGCTTCTGGAAGTGTGAAAACAGTTAGGAGGTATTAGCAAAAGCAAGTGCACAGATATAGATCTGAGAAGTGAACAAAAGCTTCTTGGTAGATTTCTTTCTTATTTGGCCTTAGAGACAAGGATGAGGTAGAAGTGGTGTCAGAACTGGGTGTGTATATAAATGATTGTCTGGGGGGTGGAAGGGACTCAAAGGCTCTTTATATTATAAGATGATGGCATTAGAGAAGGAAAAGAGAAATAAAGTGGTCAATAAAAAGAAATAGGGCTCTTGAGACTCATATCTATCTTAGGTTATACATAACATAGATATATATTTCACGGCAGCCTTGGAAAGTATGTATTTGTATTTTTATACTACAAAAAATGGAAATAAGGCCAGCATCATGCTTGGTACACAGTCAGATGTCTATATACATCTTCTGATTTCATTAGAAATAAGTCATTTTCTTAGACTAGAGAAGGAGAGGTGGCTCCCTGCCCCCAGCCCCCGTCTCCTTCTTGGTCCCTATCAGCCCTACTCAACACACAAATATGACCACCCAATCTACTGCTTGGCCAGATGCTAACTTCCCAGATCTCACTTCCCAAGGTAAGCCAGACCATGCACATGGGTGGACCAAAACTTAAGAAGGACTGGTTAGCTTTGGGGGCCCAAGTCTCCCTCAGAGCTTGAACATTCTTAGCCAAGAGTCCATGCTCTCCAACATGCAAGTGCTCCCAGGAGATAGATTTAGTCATGTTTCCTGTCCTGAAGCAGGATATGCAGGGAACTCGGGGCCTGGTGAATGGTTGAGCAGCAGTCCTGAGGGAGTAACCTCTCAGGCATCCGAGCTGATGAGGAGGCAAATCAGGCAGTTTTCTTTCTCCTGGGCTGGCTTTAAAGGGAGTCATGTTGCAAAATCACCACTGTAGCAAGACACACGGGCTCTTCAGGACAAAAACATTGTTTTCCTATGGGTCTTTACTGAGTCAAAATTCAAAGATTAGGTGGGCTTTTAGAGGTCCTAAATGTGCGCCTGAATATTGAAAGTTGGATGGGGCCAGATGGAGATCTCTCTCTGGGAAGAATCCAGAGAGGAGATAGAAAGTCCCTCCATCACCAAATGTAACCAGACCACAACAAGGAGGATTAGGAGAAAAAGAAATTAGAAGCACAGGTACAACACTAAGCCATGTGGAAACAACAGGATGTTGCCCTCAAACCAGGAGAAATTCTGACTGAGCAGTGCCAGGACACAAACAGGAAGTGACGGGGTGAAGGTGCTCCAAAGGGTTAAAAACCATTCAGATCTGATGTTTTCTTCAGGGTGGACATGTCCCCAGTTTGCTGGGCTCCTTGGCCCTCGGAAGACAGTGCCAGGGTGTGATCAGTGGTGGGGGGAGGGCTTTGTGCCTGCCTTCTCTGAGGGAACGGAGGCCCCACCAGCCCGAACACCAGCAGAGGCCGAGGGCCCTTGACGGGGCACCATATTGATGGTGGGTCGCTGCCAGCAGGGAGCTTAGAGTTTGATTTGCTCAAGTTGCACTCTTATCCATCCTTATTCTTCACTGTGCTGGAATCCATGTCCCCAGCTTCTTCAGAACTGATTGTTCATTTCCCTTTGATGTACAACACAGATTCTCACCTTGGGGCTTGTTATGGACTGAATTACTTCCTGCCCCCCGATTCACATGTTGGAGTCCTAATCTGCTATGTGATGGTATTGGAAGATAGGGCCTTTGTGGAGATAATTAGGGTTAGATGAAGCTGTTAGAGTGGGACTCTAATCCTGTAGACCAGGTGTCCTTATAAGAAAAGAAAGAGATATCAGATCTCCCTTCACCTCCCACCCCACCAAAGGCCAAGTAAGGACTCAGAAGGCAGACATATGTAAGTCAAGGAGAGGGGCCTCGGGAGAAACCAGCCCTGCTGACACCTTGATATGAGACTTCCAGCCTCCAGAACTACGAGAAAAATAATTCTGTTGTTTATGCCACCAGCCTGGGGTTGTTTGTTATGGCAGCCTGCACAAAACGATATAGGGCCTTGGCTCCACTGCCCCCTCCTTCCTCTAACTTTTCCCTCAAGCTAGACCACTTTGGTCTTCTATGAGAGGGTATTATTACAGCTGGGCTCATGTTCCCTGTCTAGTCCCACACCCTCCCCCACTTCTTCCCCAAACTGTGGATCCTTCATAGCACCCAGGTCATCACGGATGGGTCATAAGTTCAAGACTTTGCAGGTGGAATTTGGTGACCTGAGCTCCATAACCTCTCCAGGTTCCTCGTGAGAATGCGAATTAGTCATCCAGATCATAGCAGGTGTTTTCCAGAGCGCATTCACAGCCACACATTCCTGTGAAACCTCTAACCCGACGGACAAGTTAGGGATCACAGATTTCCTTCCTCATATGGTCCTTACAATCTGGCCTTTAATAACAGTGCTATGAACCAAATTTTTAAGGTTTTGTCCTCTCAACTGGACTGTGTGATCCCTGGAGAGGTGAAGGGGCAGAAGCCTTGAGTATTTTTGCCGATTGCATTCAGTATGAACATGGTGGCATTAATGAGTCTCCCCATTTTGCCTCCCTAAAAGAGCCAATTTCAATAAGGAGAAGGAAATTAACTTTTCCAGATGAATGGTTGGTTTTAAATCTTCTCCTTCTTGGAATGCTATTTCTAAGTGGTATATTCATATTTAATATTGTGTGCAAAACATGTTTAATCATGAGAAAACAGAAAGAAATTAGGATTTGATGCAGAATTATGAGAATTTGCAAATGTTTTTAAAATATAACAAATACCTCATTTTTTAAAGTTTTTCATTCCACAATAACAGTATTTTTCATGCCCAATTTGCTTAAGCTTAAGTTTGTGGTAATTTTCTTGTGTTGGTTGCAGAGTGCTCCTGTGAGGATTTTCTTATATTTAAGCTTGAAGCAGTTTTTAAATTACAAAAGTAATATATGGTAGAAATCATAAGGTTGCCTCAAGGGACAGAATTGATTGGAAGGAGTCATGAAGGAACTAGATGGTAGAGCAGCTTTCCCACAAACAGGCAAAACTGGCCATGATATTTTGCAAGCTGATATTTCTTAGATTACTGATGAGCTAGATCGTTTTTCATCTGTTTAATCATTACTTAGGTTTTTTCTTTCCAATAAATTGCCTTTTAAAATGCTTAGACTCTTTATTACGATTCCCCATTTTTCTTTTATTGATTTGTAAGAACTCTTTCCAGAGTGCAAATACATCTTTTTGTTACCTATATATGGCTATTTTGTCATTTTTCTATGAATTTTGGGTAGTTCAGTCACACACTGTCAAGCCTTTTCTCCATCTTTGGGAATGGCAAGGAGACATCCTGGTTTTCCTTGTATCCAGGAATGGCCTTGCGGCACACATCTAGACACTGAGACATAAGCAGAAGTCAGCCAGAGGGAGTTCTGAGAATCTTTCTGCTTCTTATAAAAACAAGCAAGCAAACAAAACAACAACAACAATGAAAAAAACCCCAGTTATGGCTTGTGTGCTCCTTCTCACTTATTCTTGCCTTGGATATAGATTTAATGGCTAGAGGTTTGGCAACCATTTTGCAACATGAGATGACCATCAGCAGCACGAAAAGCCCACACTTAAAGGATGGTGGAGACACAAATGGAAAGAGTATAGGTCACTGATGATATCAGTGAATTACTGTACCAAAGCTGGGACCACCTTCCTCCAACTTATTGTTATGTGAGATACTGAAATATCTTTACTACTTAAATCACTGGTTATCCAGAAACTGTTACTTGCAGCCAAAAGTAAGTTTGTATTTTGTTTCATAGGTATATTTGGGACAGAAAGGGACAACTGGCATATATGACTTTGAGAATTTTATATGCTAATGTGTTAATTTTATCTCTGTGGCTTATGATAGGGAGAGTTGCTTTGAAGCTTACTAATTCTACATTTACTAGTCCATCTGAGATTTATTTTAACGTATGAGGAAAGAATCTAACTTAATTTTTTCCCAATGGGTTAACCATTTGTTTCCACCCTACTGTGATGTTAATTTCATGTATTATTCATCTATATTTAGGTCTGACTCTAGCACCACTTCATTTCAAAATCAGGCTATTTTCAGTACTATAACCGCATAATTCAAGACTATACTCTCATTGCCTTTCAAACAAACAAACAAACAAACAAAGCAAAATACTTAGCTGCTACAGTGCATTTAATTTTCAAGATGAACTTTACAAGTGATTTAGTTAATTTTCTCCAAATCACTCTTCTTCCCATCATAAAAAACAAAGCAAAAACAAAAAGCTAAGACAAAAACAAGCAAAAAATTTTGATTGGAATTGTATTAAAACTGTAGATTGGGAAGAATTGATATATTTGCTGTCTTTGTTTCTAGAAATATTTTATCCCTCCATTTATTCAAACCTTATTTTTTTAATCTCTAAGTTAATTCCAGCAGTTTTCTTCACATTTAATATTTTGGTTGGTACTTTGAATGTACTTTATCCCATTTATTTCATAACTCGTTGTTGGTGATCCATAAGAGAAACATTGAAGTCCTTTATGAGTTCAAATAGTTTCTAAGTTGATTCCCTTAGGTTATCCAGCAGATACCCATGTCATCTGAACATAATGCTGCATTTACCTTTTCTCCCCAAGCATTAGCTTCTCATTTGCTTTTCCTACCTTTCGGTGTTGTTTAGGGCATTTAGGACAATGCTTAATCATGGCAACTTCTTTAAGGTTGCGGTATCTCCCAAAGATAAAATTCATCAGGAAATATATAGAGAGAGTTGGGAAAAGATAATGAAATAAAGCCAAAAGTATTTGGGGTTGTAACCAAATTAAATATATTTTTCCTCTTAATATATATATTAGCAAATCACCATATAATTTGTCAGGGGAAAGTTTGTCTCTCTTAGACAGTCAATTTTTTGTTTTGAAAACTTCAAGAGAATTTAAAATTTATGTAAAAACTGTGAACCACATTTTTAGAAAAAAATGAAATGTAAACTAATTTAACTTTTGAATTTAAATCTTATCACATACCATATTAGTCATATTTCTTGATTTTGTAAGATAAAAAAAGGTGCTTTTATCTTGATGGGTCATTTAAACTAAAACTTACTTTGCTCTTCTAAGAAACATCATTATGTAGGGAAAAAATACTAAGCAGAAAGTAAAAGAACATGGATTCTACCATTTTTGCTAATTAACAGCTGTGCAATTTTGGTTATTGTCTTTTTCCTCCATCTCTAAAAATGGTATTAGGAATGCTTAGCTGATCTATCCTATGTTTTGGTAAAAATTTAATAAATGTCTGTGAAAGTTTTTATTAAACTGGAAAGTCCCATGCCCATTTAAAGGATTATAATTGTACTAAATTGCTTTGATTATACTTTGAAAAGTCATTAGTACACATCATTATTCAAAAGGGGGCACTTAGTAAAAATAGTGTAGAATTTTGAATTCAATGCATCACAATTTCATTCAAGATTTGCAATCCTTATCCTTATTTTGGAGGGGAGAGGTGGCTATAGAGGGATCCTTCATAGCCTGAGCCTCTGGATAAGGAAGAAAGATATGTATTGATTCAACTGTTATTTGAATAATCTTAGAAATCCTTTCTTTTTCCTTCCTTTTGATTTTACTATCCACATGTAGTTGTTTTTTAAGCTTTCCATTATGTTTACCAAAGAAGTACAATACAGGATAGGAGAATAATTTTTCATGTACTTGCTAGCTTTAATAATGTTTACCTCATTAGCAATACTGTTTCATTTTTAGCAACCCTACACACCTACTCCTATATTAATTTGAAGCAAATCCTAGAAACCTCATCACTAATCTCTAAATGTCTCAATATGTATCTCTAAAAAAGTAAGATTCTGGGGTATCTGGGTACCTCAGTGGGTTAAATGTCCGAGTCTTGGTTTTGGCTCAGGTCATGATCTTGCCATCAAGGGACTGACCCCCAGCTGGGCCAGGTGCTCAGTGTGTAGTCTTCTTTGTATTCTTTCTCCTTCTCCCTCCCCCTCTGCTCCTCCCCACTCTCTCTCTCTCTCTCTTTAAAATAAATAAATAATATCTTACCAAAAAAAAAAGTAAGATTCTTTTCTCCCCACATAATTACAATACCATTATCATACCTTTAAACAGTTAAAAATGATTCCTCAGAAAAAATATTCAGTCACATTCAAATTTCTATTTGTCTCATAAATGTCACAATTTTTTTCCTTTTATGGTTTATATGCTTTAATCAAGATCTATGTGAGACCCATGCCTGCAATTCCTTGTTATGTATCTTTTGTCTCTGCCAGTCCAAAGGTTCCTCTTGCATTTTATGTGTGGTGGAAACTGGGTTGCTGTTTTGTGGTTTCCCCAGACTAGTTTGCTGATGACATCCCCATGGTGTGGATGAACATGTTTCTCAGTCCTCTGTAGTGCCTCTCAATTGATCAGTCAAGTTCCTTTTTTAGCAGAAGGTGTGGGGAGGGTGATTATTTCCTAGGCACTGGTGAGTTGTTCCACCAAGAAATACCTTGTTCTTTCTCTCCCACAGCCATGGTGTTGAAGCTCAATGCTGGCATCCATTAGTTTGTCACAAGTTGCAAAATAGTGCCACTCTATCATGCTTTCTTCATCTATTACTAGAATACTTCTGTAAAGAAAGTATTTCTTTATTTCATTTACTTGTTTATTGAGAGTACAGTTTGTATAAAAAAGTAAATAAATGTTTGATGCTTTTTCTTTATATACCCATTTAAAAAAAAGTTGGTTTAAGGATCCTCCAACAGTGGCTAGCTAGTTTTTTGGTGTCGTTGTTTTTAACAATTACGAACTCAGGATGTAATTAAACTGTATGTGCTTTGTTACCTTTGACCTTTTGGTAGTCCAACTGTGCCATCTTCTTTGGCCAATGGGAGGCTGTTCAGGTTGGTTCATGAGTCCTAGTGGCCTTTAGCAATGTCCTAACTGATGTGGGAAATAAAGGCAGAAGAGAAATTATTAAATTTCCTTACTACCTATAGCCCATTGACAAGTCCTTAAAACAGGCAGAGGGACATTCTTCTAGAAATTGAACTGCTTCCATGTAAATACTTTGCTAAGGGCAAAAGGCAATCTTAGCCCAAATCCCAGGACACTATGAGTATACTGTAACACATTAAAATTCCTTTAGAAGTTTCCTTTATCTCTAAACCCCCCCCAATACACTTTGGCAGTCATCCCTCAAGCATATGGCCCACCTATATACATCTGAAGGGTCTCATGACTAAGGTTTTATCAGATGGTAATAAATGAATTTTCCCAACAATATCTAGCCCCCTCAAGGTCCTGGAAACCTTGCTTCCAAAATTTCTTAGAGACTTTCACTATCCCAAACCCCCTCCCAACTTGAAAGTATATAATGGGCCACTCGTCATGACCCTGGGGCAGCTTTTTCTGCCCACAAGTCCTGTCCCGGTGCTTTAATAAAAAACACCTTTTTGAACCAAAGACATCTCATAAATTCTTTCTTGGCTGTCAGCTTCGAACCCTAAAGTCTTTCCTACCTCACTAACTATCTGAGGGGACAAGAAAGTCGAGGCTCATTGTCTACATTTTCCACTGAAGACCTAGAATCATCCATTTCTCCAAGGAGCCCTGTGAATGTTCATATTGTTTGTTTTGTGGATAATAGTATTTCACAACCATAATCTGGGAGCCAGGAGGTACTCATTGCAACTAGGCTGGATATTATTTCCAGAACATTCCAGCGGACAGAAGTAGAAAATATAGGTATTCTAAAAAATTATTTTAAAATGGATCATTTTCAAATTATTAGTCACAAAGCAAGTTAAGGCAAAGACTGGAAGCCATCCTCAATGATGTTGTTACATACTGAATTTTGCAAGGGGCTTTTTTGCAAAACACAAACAAGCAACATGGTGACAGCTCCCTTGTCCTGGAGCAGCAAACTTGTAGCATCATCTTTAAAAAATTGTAACAACTATTATAAACGGCCTTGATTCTGTCTCTATAGAAATGTTTCCAGTTTTAGTTTTAGACGTCCCTGTCCTATTTGTCACTCAGAATAAAAAAGGATATAGATTCACACTCTTTCTAACCATGTGTTAAAATTAAGTTACTGTGTTTGTTCAAAGAGAGAGCACTGCAAAGTACATAAAAGAAAATGAGCTTTTGCTACTAAAAGGTTTCCCCATGCTAATGAACAAGGTGGTGAAATAAAAAAGGAATGATCTTGGCTGTTTTGAAAATAACATTGCCAGGCACTTGGAATTCATACAGCTTTGTGTATGCAAATATACTTTTACTAACTTGTTTTGCTCTGTTAAGTAGACATTTTTGCTTTCCTGTTAATGAAGCAAAAGATTGGCAATGCTACTCGTTGTAATCCTTTTTGATTGTGTTTGTGTGGTATGATAGCACAAACAAAAGAAAAAGACACTCAGGTCCCAACAAGTCTGTATTTATACCAGATGTTGAATATTGTATTTAATGGGTTTTTCAGAAACACAGGCTCTGATTTGAATGACCACCTGCAAACGACCCTCAAAGATAATCTCATTATTTTGATCATCTACCTCTGGAAGGGAAGCACCATGTAAAAGTTTGACATTCCAGAAAAACCAGTCAATTTATTGTGGTTCTGAATTTCATTTTGCTCTGACATCAGAGTATTTTCTCATCTATCAAAATGAATTTTCTAATTTTTTTCTAAATTTTCTAAATTTTTGTCAACACATAGGAGGTTGGTAAAGGCTATGATTATGCTCTAGACCGAATCTGACCTCTTAGGGGAAAGTTACAATTTAGGGGCACCCGGGTGGCTTAGTCCATTAAGTGTCTGACTTTTGATTTTTGGCTCAGGTTATGATCTCAGGGTTGCAAGGGGAAGCCCTGAGTCAGGCTCTGTGCTGGGTGTAGGGCCTGCTTAAGATTCCCTCTCTCCCTCTGCCCCTCTACTGCTCATGCACTCCTACATGCTCTCTCTCTTTCTCTTTCTCTAAAAAATAAATAAATAAGAGTTTTAGGAACATTTACAATTTATAATTATATTTATTATTTTGTTTCATTTCCTCAACTTTATTTCTGCTAAGAAAGAATATACATCTTAAAGTTGATGGTGTAATATCTATCATTTTTTTCTCTAATTCATTCATTCACTGGGATTAGAATAATGAAAAGCACAGAATTGGCTGTTAAAAAGCTTTGGTTACCAGAAAACCCCTTTTCTCACATTATTAATGATTTTTTTTCTCTCTAACGTCTGTGTGTCTCTGTGAAAATCACTGGCTTCGGATGAATTAAAGGTCAACTAAATGACTACAAAAATTAATTTGCCTTTTACTTGGGCTGACAGATGAGAGATGTGGCTTTCAGTTGTATCTGGGGGGACACTGGGACTTGTAGCTTCATCTCTTTCAGGGATAAGAGTCCACATCTATGACATGATGGGCTGGACCAACTGGCCAGTGATTCTGTGTCTGGCACTTCCCAGTTCCCCAAATGGGACGGACCCTTTCTAAATAAGGGCTGCGTAGCCAAATAGGTACGGGACTTGCCTCACATCGTATCCTCCCTACTGCAAATTCTTGATGCACATTTGCATCATAACTCTGAGAAACACTGCCATATCCCTTCTTGTATCCCAGGGCTCCCCAAGCCTGCTAGATCATGGAATCTTCTCTCCAAAGTACATCCTTGAACACCCCAACAAGACCAGGTTCAGCAACAATACACA
The DNA here is from genome assembly GCF_010015895.1 of Lontra canadensis. Classification (NCBI taxonomy): domain Eukaryota; kingdom Metazoa; phylum Chordata; class Mammalia; order Carnivora; family Mustelidae; genus Lontra; species Lontra canadensis. The sequence continues at coordinate 3,559,305 of NW_022631015.1, forward strand.
CTGGGAACAGGACCCTATGGTGCTGGGCATATAGTGAAACCACTTAAAAGCATAAAGTTGAACAAAAATCAAAATGGTTGCACTAATGCTTCAGCAAAGCTCAATTTTAAAGTGACTTTTTCCCTCTCTTCTTGCAAACCTCCCTTTTTTCCTTCTTATCCCTTGTTTTCAGGAGCCCAGTACCACATTACAGACGTGACAAAGGAGGCTGGCAACAAGTACACAATTCCTGTCAAAACCAGCTAGATCCTGTATTTCCTTCTAAGCCCCCATAGCCCTTCCTCTGGGCAGGCTTACAGGTTTTTGAAGGCTGTGGCCTGTGGCAGCCTCCTTTGCTGGGAAAGCAATAAAGCTACTGCTCTTTATCCCAAACTCTGTCTTTGAGAAATATTTTGGTTCCAAAGCCTGGAGTTTGGCTTTTGACAATAGTAGGTACCCAGCATTCCTTGCTTCTGGTTTCCTGCCCCAGTTAGATTTCTAGGACCCTGGAGCTTCTGTCTACCAAACCTCTCAACTTATGGAGTTTCCAGTGAGGCCCCAAAGTCTAAGGAGGGATGGAAGATTTTATTCCCAAATCAGGACTGTGCATAGGGTGAAGAGGAAGCCACTGTGGGTGTCCATCCACTATCTCTGGCTCAACTTCCAGCTGGAGTGTGCTCACAGGAAGGGGAGTCCAGGGGCCATAGTAGCAAGTGTACGTGTGTTGGAGGAAAGTCACCAGCCATGGCACGAGGCAGGCCGGGGGGTCAGTGCCAACTATGGGATCAGTCCCCCTCCCTACCACACATACCTGTACACACATTCTCTCAGTGAATACTCGTAGGGTTTGTTAGGTCCGTTATTAAACAAAACGAGACTGAGACAAAGTGAAAGGTATTTAAAGCTTTATTTTATGATAAGTATTAGATTGATCAGGGGAACGAGACTGAGACAAGGTGGAAAGTTATGCAAAGCTCTACTCTATGCTAAGCATTAGAAGTCAGACTGACCAGCCAGGGCCATCTCCAAAGAGAGCAACCACCCCCAGCTTACAGGCTCAAGAATCGACTGACTGACCGGTCAGGGCCGCCTCTGAAGAGGGCGACCCCTCCCCATCTTACAGACTGCCTTTTATAGAGCAAAAGCCTGGCCACACATAGGTAGCCAATGAGATTGTAACACACAGAGAAAGCTGCATAGTCATGTTAGGTCACATGCAGGTGGCCAATTGAATTACAATTTACCCTATAGTAGCTGTTTGAACTAACCTATTACTCTGGTCAGAATTGGCACTCAAGTTTGGCGCCCAGAAGGTGGAGTTTACGTTCTTTGGTGGTTAGGGAGACAATATGTGTGTTTTACTGATTGGATGTCTCCACCTGGCCTGACTCATCCTTGTATTCTGGGCTCTGTTATTAGGAACTGGCTGACCATATTTTACTGGTTTCCCAGACTTGCTTCTAAGTATGTTTCTCGGCGGGGGGGGTGTCAGTTTAAGTTTTACTGCACAAACAACAAAATGGCTTTTAACCAAGATGGAGTCGCTCTGGCTAAATAGGTCCTTACAGGGTTTATGCACAGGGAGTGTCCAGTCACATATCTTGAAGTGTAGTGTAGGTGGAGGAGAGAATCAGCACCGCAGATGAGGAAAGGCAAAGAAGTGGTAAGCACTGGGGCTTCTTCTCCTAGAAATGGCTGTGAAGGTCCGAAAATGCCCCACAGGCTGGATTTAGAGAACACAGAACAAACGGGGACCTAGGGGACCCTATGATCCCACTCCCTCATCTTCCAGATGGAGACCTTGAGGCTGAGTGGCTATATGGCATACCTGGCCAGTGGGCATCAAATCTCAGGTGAGGGCCCAGGGCTGCTGATGCCCAGGTATGGGGACGTCCCCCACTGCTGCCCGGCTCCGTCCAGTGTGGGTCTGAAGCGGCTTCATACATGCAGGGACATGCCAGAGGGAAAGGAGAGGAGAGACTCTTTCTTCAGCCTCTTTGTCCTCTATTTTGTAGTGCTAGAGGGTGATGTACTAATTTCCCCACTCACGTTTTATTCTTTGAATGTATCCTGAATGTATCCTTCAATGAATTGATACTTTTTAATGGCCAGAAGTGAAAAAATTTCCTTAATTTTATACTGTTAAACTGTTCTCCACCAGACTTAAATCTAAGACTATTAATTTAATCTCCAGCTTGTAAAGGTAATGTTGAAAGAAATCCTTTTATGGATATTCATAGAACATTCATTCATTCAGTCTTTGTGCCAGGCACCCTTACAGCCTCTGGGACTCATCATGAATAAAACAGACCCAAATCCTGAGCTCGTGGAATTAACATTCTAGCACAGGGATTTAGGGCCATACACAGTAAATATAACAAAGAAATAAATTATGTTGTCTTTTAGAATAGTGCTTCTCAAACTCTAATGTGTCTATCGCTCTCCTGGGACCTTGTTAAATGGAAACTCTGATTCCATGGTCTGGGCTGGGGCTTGAGGTTCTGCATCTCTAACAAGCTCCCAGGAGATGATAAAGCACGCTTTTAATAACCAAGTGTTTGAAAGCGTATGCAATATGTGAGGGGGATTGCAAGGGATAAGGGTGGCCTTGCTTTATGTGGCGTTGGTCAGTGGAGGCTTTCCTGAGAAGTGACATTTGAGCAGATTCGGAGAAGATGAGACCTGGAGATGAAGCCACAGCTGACGTGCGGGAGAAAAGGCAAGCAGGTGCAGGCAGCAGTATGGGGAGTAGGGGGAGGGGTACGGGGAGGAGAGGGAGCAGCAGTGACAAGTGCCAGGACCCCGGATCATGTGACGTTTACAGTCCAAGGCAGAACCTGTGATTTTACTCGGATGGGGACAGGGAGCCAGAGGAGACTCAGCAGAGAGTGACCTGACCTGACTTCCATTTTACCAGCATCACTCTGGTGATTTGTATGAGATAGTCTTATTGGGGCAAGGATGGGATGAAGACCAGTTAGAAGTCATGGCAGACATTGGCTCTGGCCATATTCTCGGATGGAGTGTTTTGTCCACTCGTTTTCTCTCTCTGTGCTCGCTCATCTGACAAAGTTGGGCAGTGTGGGGTGTCCCATCTTGTCCCCTTCCTCCGGCTCCCAGGACATGTGACACTGGAGAAGAAGAAGCCATGGTGTCATGAAACCAGCAAGCATCTTGGACTTGGTTCTGGCATCAAGCTGCTTCTACCCTTCCTGGGGGGCAGCTCTGTGAAGCCATATACCTGGGCAAGGTAGCCTGTTAGCCTTCTTCATAGCAAGACTCCACTCAGTCTTCTGTAGTATACCTGGCTCTGTTACCCATTGAAATATTCTGATCAGTGTTATCCTGCCTGAACAGAGCTCCCGACAATCTTCGCCTGCTTCAGGGTTTGGGGCCCAGCAGGCAGGCACTGTGGCTCCACTAACTGGCTCTGCCTGTGTTCTGTTTCTGGTCAGGGGGAAGGTTTTCTGGATTTTGAGGACTGCTGTGTCCTTGTACCTTTCGTGGTTTCGCTTTGTCGGCTGCACCTGTGTGTCTGTAGCGCAGGGGGTGCAGCTTCCAGTGTCTCTTAGACTTGACATCTCCCTAACCCTGTCTACTTTTGAAGATTTAATCTTTCCATCCCTTGATTTGTATTCGGCTGAAATCTGCAATTCAGCAGTTGGCACCCACCTGTCCCAGGGGTGCATCCCAGAGCCACCTGAACATCTTGAAACATGAAAGAAAGGTGCTCATGTGAAACGTTTTACATAATTTACACCAGTCAATTCACAGACTCACAGAATGTTAGGGCTGGAAGGTTCTGGAAGGTCAGCTGTTTCGAACCTTATTTCATTGACGAGGCAGCAGAGAGGGGGAACATATTTTCCAAGGTCACATAAGCGGTTGGTGGCAGAACCCGGACAATAACTTAAATCCATCAGTTTGCCCATCATTCCTCAGCCAGAGGGGCACTGACTCCTTGAGGAGGGCTGGTGTGATAAGCCACCAGCGCCACAAATTCAAACCCCCTGAGTCCCGTACCTTGTCATACCAGTGTCCCTACTGTTCCACCGTCTTAAAACTCCTTGTCACAAAGGCCACTTGTCCTGTAAAATTATGATTCATTCCGTTGGTGCTGCCAGTGAAAGAAATATTCTTATTTAAAAGAAATTAGAGCTTTGTTTGGAAATCAACTTACAAGATAATAGTTGGGAAATTTCAAGTTAGCGAGCATACGTTAAGATATTTAATTCCTTCTTGAATTGGATCAAATAGTTCGGAACATATTTGCCAGAATAAAACTGCTAATGTCTGCAAATTTCATGTTTCCAACTGATATGTAGACATTAATTCAACTCCGTGAATTGCGCTATGTATGAAGGCATGCTTTATTATTGAACATAAAGATTATTAACATATATATCTTATGTTTGCATGGCATTTTAATCTTTTCAGACCAGTTTTAATTATATTTTCCCCCTCCTCTTTAGCCTTATAAAATCCCCTGGGATAGATAATGTTTGTTTTATTATCCCCTTTTAAAGATGAGAAAATTAAGGCATGGAAAGACTATGTAACTCAATTAAGATCGTACATTTACTTAATGGCAGATTCGGGACTTATCTTATCTCCTATTCGTGCTGTCTTTCCAGAAGACACAAGTTACACAAGATCAGATCTTGTCGGACCTGTTTCAATGTTCTGTGTCTGATGCTGACGTTAAAAAAAAAAAAAAAAGTCGTGTAAGAATGTGAGAGTCACCCTGCTTGGTGATTATGAGTTATAACAAAATAGTTTCAGCTCCCTTATCACCTTCCTGGATTGCTCATTTACCTCCTTCCACATTTACTGAGTAGCTACTCTGTGTGAACAGTGTATTTTTGTATCAGATCATTTTAGGAGCCCGTGAAGTTCTTTCCTCTTGTGAAAAAATAGAATTTGCCAGGGGACTTGGGAAATTGTACTTCTCTTAGCTCGAATGGCAAAAGACATTATGATGGAATGCTGCCTGTTTTCCTCCCCAATTCTGACAATTTTCAGATCTAAAAGGAAAGTTCAAAGAGGTGAACACTAAATACCTAGATATCCATTAATGTGCTGTGACATTTGCTTTTTGTTTCCATATAATGGGGTTTTGCTGTTGGTGGCTTTTTCCCCCCTGCCTTGAACCATTTTTCAGTAGATTTCAGACATGGTGACAGGCTACCCCTAAACACCTTAGCATGCACTCCAGAGACGGACATCAACCACGTCGCCTCTGTATGCAAATAAAAATTAGAAGTTTTCAAGCCAGAAAAGAAAGTCTTTATTTGTAGAGATGCATTAAACCAATTGCTCTTTAAATTTTTCCAACACATACACACACACACACACACACTCACTCTCTCTCTCTCTCTCTCTCTCTCTTTCTCTCTCATGCTAGCCCTGCTTCACCCTTACGGATTTCCCTCTTTTCGAATTTGATTATGTAATCTTCCTTCAGTGATTACTCCAAAACAAACATGAAAAGAGGAAGCAGAAGACAAGAGCTTGTATTTATAGGCAAGAGATCTAGGAGTCATAGCAAATGCTAGCTGCCTCTGTTCATAATTTCTGAGCCCCAGTTTGTCTGTCCGCTCATTAGTGCAACACTTGTCTGGGCTGGGGGAATTTGCAACTGTTTTCACACTGGTAGTATGAAGAGACCAGTCTTCCTGTGCATGTCCCCTGGCTTGCTAGGATCAGAGCAGCTGGAAGAACTGGTCTGGATTCTCCAGGCTTTCTGCATCCCTCCCTGACCTTGGCTCTGTGGTGTGAACTCACACAGAGGCACTTAGATTTCAGGTCCAGGTGGTCCTATAACCAGCACCCTCTCTTGGCATTTCTCTTGGACACCTGATGGTCCAGGTAGCCTTAGCAGTGATGCCGGACAAAGTTCTAATGAAATATTTGAATCGCAAGCTTGTTTGACTAGCTTGCTTATTGAGAATTTACACTTTATAATTCCTATACGTGTATGTTTTGTACTACCCTCTGGCCCTGAATTTAGAAATATGTCCTTGTATCTTGAAAGGGCACTGTTGATGAGTTGGCCCTGGTCTTCTGGGCATTTAAATATGCACTTGGATTTCCACTCATGGGACTCTAACCCATGATTAATATTTTAAGGTGATGAAGTAAGAAGCCTCAAGCGTTATTCCAATGTCATACCTAAGAGGAAAGAGAATTAAAATAGTCCTAGGAATCACTGAAGATATTAAGTATTTCATGAGAACAAAAATCCCTAAGTCATCCTGATGAAGTTACAGGACAGAGTTAAGAGTGGTCACGGGCTTTTTCTTCATTCCTGGTAGTTTCCCCAAGGCTTGGTGCACATACAATAAAGGACACATACTTAATGTGTGCAGTTTGATGTTTGGACCTGTGAATGTACCAGTGAAACCATCAAGATGATGAATATGTCCCTCATCCCCAACTTCCCTCATTTCTAGAGTTTTATATAAATGGAATCACATAGTATGTACTCTTCTGTATGGGGGCAGTTCTGGTGTCTTTCTCGCCGCATAATTATTTTGAACTCAGGCACATTGTACTGTTTATCAGTAGTTCATTTCTTTTTTTTCTTTTAAAGATTTTATTTATTTAATATTTATTTTATTATTGTATTATTTATTTATTTGACAGATCACAAGTAGGCAGAGAGACAGGCAGAGAGAGAGGAGGAAGCAGGCTCCCGGCTAAGCAGAGAGCCCAATGTGGGGCTCGATCCCAGGACCCTAGGATCATGACCTGAGCCAAAGGCAGAGGTTTTAACCCACTGAGCCATCCAGGCACCCCTGTAGTTCATTTCTTTTTATTGCTGAGTAGTGTTCCATCACACGCATAACTTGTTTACCTGCTCATCTGTTGATAGGCTTGATTGAGCTTATTTTCAGGCTGGGGCTCTTGTGAATAAAGCTGCAATGAACACATGTGTATCTGTAAGTCTTTGTGTGGACATATGCTTTCATTCTTCTGGGGGAAATGCCCAGGAGTAGATGGCCGGCCATAGGCAAGCAGTCTGTTTCAGTAAGTGACACACTGTGTTCCAGAGTGGTTGTGCCTTATTCTGTTCCCCCCAGCACCCTATGGTGGTTTCAGTTCCTCTCTTCCTCTCCAAAATGGGGCATATTTCGTTTTTTAAAATCTGGCCATCTGATGGGTATGTGGCAATGATATCTACAATGATAGCTTTATTTTGCCTATAGGGCTGCATTTAAAAATGTGATTTGGAACACTAGTTCTGGAATTATCATCTGTACTACGATGCCCAGGCAACCCCAAGTAAGTCGTTGAACGCCTTACGATTCTGTTTTGTCATCGAAGACTTGGAGATGCGGACACCCCGCTTCTGTGAACAGAGTTATGGTGAATGTAGAGTCGTTTGTAGTCAATGATTGGGGTGGGGGGTGGTGCGAACTCGTACTCCACCCCTCCCCCAGGTAATTGTCATTTCCACCCACGTATCCCTCACGTGTTCCTGTCCTCCGCTGGGTGCCGCTGTGCCCTCCACGCTGCTCTGCAACAGGTTGTCCCAGAGCTGGGCTGGACCTCAGTGCGGCTCCTCTGTCAGGGGCCGCTGGCGGCACAGGAGCCACGCGGATTTTAACAGCCGAGAGCCTTGCCCTGTTGTGGCTCTTCATCCTCTAGGAGCCATCGTATTCCTCCCTGGAGGTCGCCGCTGACATGCCACCTCCCCCGTTGTGATGTCCTGCACCCCCAGAACTGTAGAGAAGTCTTGCGGTGGTTGGGGAGAGAAGCAACGCTCTCTCCCCTTTACGCATGCTCTGTTAAAGGGGCCCCAAAGCAGAGCTTAGGCAAATCTCGGTTTACACCTAGAGCCTTCTTTCCCTTGAAAATACCCACTCATTTTGCTTGTCATAAAAACAGAGCTGATTGGCCCAAGATTACCTCCTGAGAAGATAAGAGAGACAGGACATATATCCCACGTGAAACTCATTCTGCTGGGCGCCACTGCTTCTGTTCCGTATTTCTGCATGTATGCAGACATACCCATATATTTAGTTAAAACTTGTGGGAAAGGTAAGGCATGTCACCCATAGTGCTGGGTATTCTTGTAACACACTGTACCACGAGGCAGCCAAGATGAATTTTAATGCCATCTGGTTCAAAACAAACTAATAGGTGTTTCAAAACAAAGTAATAATCAGTTTATCATGCTAATTAACAATAATTGAATAACAGAAAAAATTGCTGAGGATAAGTCATGGGAAATAAAATGAATGCTTAATTAGCAGTAGAGTCAAATGTTTCAAGACGCAATTAATATTAAACACATATGTCGAGGAACATTTTTTTTTCCCCCTCAATATTCTCATGAGCAGGACTTTGTTACCTTTTTTCTTTCTGAGAAAGTAAAGTGGCTTTTAAAAAACTTCATAGTAGCTGTACCTACCACAAATGATGAAAATGAAAAGTCTTATTTTTATTGTCAGAAATCCAGTGGCACAATGACACTTCTGAGAACTCATAAAGCAATTTTCAATTTTCAAAACATTTTGGCAATAAAAATTGCCCAAAACCTTAAATAAAATAATTGTCTCTCTCAGGGAGCTTTGAAACCTCTGAGTTGAATGAAGGAGGCAATTGAGGAGAACAATTGAATTTCCTGGGCCATGAAGGACAGTTTCCTAGGAACATGAGCTTTTTAAGCTCAGATGAATCCTCACGTGCTATTATTAGTGGAATTTACAGACAGGGTGTAGCCTAGTGATGAAAGTGCAGAAGCAAGAAACGCAAGGCTTCATCTCTCATGTGGAACCTCCACAGGGCTCCCAGAACAGGCTTTCTCAGTGTGTGGTCTGTGAGTCATCTGAATCAGAACCTCTGTGACAGCCTGAGAATCCAGAATCCTGGCCCAGGTGTCTGCTGGGGTTGGGAAATATGCATTTAAAAACTCTCATAGGTCCAAGTCCCCTAATATCTCTTGGGAAACTTCTAAAACAAATGGGACCTTATTCTGAAGATCTGTTTTCAACCCCACTTACTGAAGAGCCCCAGAGGTAAAGCCCCTCAGTCCAAGGTTAGCTCAGTCCAAGGTTAGCAGAAACAGCACAAAGAAACAATCCCATAATCAAGAGTCAGTAGATACAAACAGCAGAAGTCTCCTGACCCTGTTGCATCATAGGAATATTACTGGAGAGAAAGAATTCCAGTATTGTATGGTAAAACATACTGTATTATGCATATAGCATTAATAGAATAAAAAATAATATATTGTAAAATATTATAAGCTATTAAAATAATATTTTTCAGATGGCCAAAATCATAAAATAATTTATATAAAATATGAAGTGAGCAAGATACTATGACCAAAAGACAGATAATTTGGGGGAAAATAAAGTGTATCTTGAGAAATTAAAAAAAAGACATTTTCTTTAAAATTGTAAGTATTGATCAGATGATTATCTAACTGGTATTATATATCTGAATATATTACCTAGAAGGAGAAATATAGAGATAAAGATACTGAAAACCTAATATAAACCTAAGATGTGGACTGAGAAGTTCCATAGTTGAAGACAAAAAATAAAAAAGCCTGCTCAAAAGATAATGTCAGGGATGCCTGGGTGGTTCAGTTAGTTAGGCATTTGCCTTCAGCTTGGGTCATGGTCCCAGGGTCCTGGGATTGAGCCCCACATTGGTCTCCCTGCTCAGTGGGGAGTCTCCTTCTCCCTCTGACTCTCACTCTCCCCCTCTCTGTCTCTCATGAACAAATAAATAAAATCTAAAAAAAAAGAAAAAAAAAAAAAAAGAAAAAACACCCCCCAAAAATAATGTCAGAATTTTAGAGTCAGTGAAAGACACGAATCCCCTGACTTTGGAAACACTGGGGGCCAGAGAAGTTAAAAAGGAAATGACACCTTGGAATTCAAGTAGAAGTGAAACAGCAGAATATAAAATATAGAGAGAGATCTGAAAGGTGAGGGAGAAGGTACTATTCACAGAAGGATAGCAATTAGATGGGCAGCACTAAAAAAAAAAAGAAAAGCCAGAATATGATAATATGTTCAAGAGGATGGAAAATATCATTATAAATCTAGGCAGGAGTTTCTTCAGGATAAAGAGAAAATTTTTTTTTTTTTTTTTTTCGGAAAAGAACAAGAGTTTTCTACTAACAAGCCTTGCCAAAAGGAATTTTAAAGAGGATATTCAAGAAGTACAAATTAATTCAGAAGTAAGATGTGAGGTGCAAGACAAAATGGTAGGATTGGCATAAAAGAGACCAAGGAGACCCACAAAATAGAGAACTAAGAAGCAGATTGCAATGCACTGATATGACAAAAGTTACATTGTCCAGCAAGAGAGAAGGTATGGACTCTCTTGGCTATCTATATGGAAAAATTGTGCCTGACACCTGCCTCACAGCATACACAAAACTCAATTTCAGAGTCAATCAAATACCTAAAAATTAAATGATAAAATATTTTGAAAGAAAAGTGCAGAATATCTTCATGATCTTGGAGTTGGCAAAGATTCGTTACACAGACAGAAAAAGCAATAAACTGGATTCCATTAAAATTAAAAATTCTTGTTTCACTAGAGATATCACTAAGAGTTAAAAGGACACACCAGAGGAAGCTATTTGCGGCACCTACATCTGGGAGAACACTTATATTCAGGACATATCAAGGACTTAAATCAATCACAAAGGGACACCTGGGTGGCTCAGTCATTAAGTGTCTGCCTTGGGCTCAGGTCATGATTTGGGGTCCTGGGATCAAGCCCCGTGTCAGGCTCCTTACTCAGTGGAGAGTCTGCTTCTCCCTCTGCCTGCTGCTCCTCCTTTTTGTGCTCTCTCTCTGTCTCTGACAAAAAAATAATCAAAATAAAATCTTTAAATCAATCACGAAAAGACAGAAAGCCCAATCGGAATTTGGGGAAAAGAGCACTTCTGAAGATGATGTCCAAATGGTCAAAAAGGCATATGAAAAGTGCTTATAAGCAAAAGTAACACTGCCACGAGATACCGTCACATGCATAATATAAGGTTTACAAGGAAGAAGACAGGCCAAGTGTTGGAAGTAGTGTGAAGCAACTAGAAAGACCTCTTACACTGTTAATGGGAGAATCAATTAGTACGAACACTTTGGAAAATTGTCGGACATAGCCATGAGCGTGAACATGTGTATACCTTAGGGGCCAGTGATTTTGAATAAGCTTCTGTTTACTTATGGCTAACATGAAGACACTATTTTTTCAAAGTTATTGTGAGTACAAAATTAAAAATAAAAAAAACCTTAGATTTTTTTTTATTATTCATCACAGTTTAACAAAAGTATTTTGTAAACTCTGGATGCTGAAAAGTTGATTGAATCAAATACTTTGTAAATATTTAAAGAAAATGTCTTATTTTAGTAAATCAAGGAGGAAACAAAATAAAGTTTTGATCCGAAAGAAAAAAAAAGGAAGGAAGGAAAGAAGGTAGGAAGGAGGAAGAACGGAAGGAAGGAAGGAGGGAGGGAGGGAAGGAAAGGAAAGAAAGAAAAAAGAAAGAAAGAAAGCCTCGATACCCTCCTAACGTGCTTTTCATCCATATGGAAGTGTAAGACCCCCATCACAGAAGTCATTCTTGCTCAAAGTGTCAAAGCAACCTATAGTGAGAAAGGGCTGTGGCTTCAGGCAAGCATTGCAAAACACCTCCCTTATATTCTGAAGTCACCTGATGCTGAGTGTCAGGTATGGGTACAGATCAGCAGTCCGCAACAGTGTCTCATCACTTTTAAAGAGTTTGGTACAGTGCAGTTTCTCTATCTGGAAATTAGAGCCACATATGTGTAAGTAACATAATTCAGAGCCCGAGTCCCTCAGATCAAGCCCATTGGGCAGCCACCAAGAACTGTGTTATCATCATGCCCATTGAACTTTGAGAAAACCTTGGAGAGACTCACTCACCAGATAGCCAAGCCCATGATTTTGGGTGGATGGGCCCTGCAGAGGTTCAGAAAGCTCTATCAGTGAGAAATTTCTGTTCTTCTCCTTTATTTTATTTTTTAAAATTTCTCTTATACTAACTGAGAAATTATTTAGTTAAATTCAACTTGGTGTCCACTAAAAACTTACACTTAATTTACAATTTTTATTTATTTGATTTAGGAATGAAAAATCAACCATAATAATGAGAGTTAACATCAATTGCACACTAGTCATTGGGCTATCTTATTTTTGTTGTCTTTAATGAGCTTCTCAACCCCATGGGGAAGTTACTGTAATTAACCTCATTTTACAGATAAGGAAACAGAGGCTTGAGGAATCAAGACACACGGTTGGAGATCTTGTAAGTCACAGAACCTGTCTGGCTCCAAAGCTCGTGATCAGAATCACTACACTGTATGCCCCTAAAACAAATGAAGCAGGAGGTAGCTCCCCAGGTACTTCTGCAAGGATTCCATTTGTAGAAATATTTTCCCATTCGACACATATTTATTGAGAATCTACTCAGCAAATGTTTATGAAACTGAATGAGACTGAATGGCAGCTCAAGAAGACAGAAGTCGGTTGAATAAGGAGTGCAGTCCTCCAGGCACAACTCTGGCTCTCAGGCAAAGATGGAAGCAGAAAATACAAGTGTGTGCAAGTGACTCCAGTTCCAGGCTGGAATAGGTTATGAAAGTGACAAGTAAAGATGCTCTGAGAGTCTGGTGATGAGAAATTAATTCTGACTTGCAGACAGCTCTATTTGAGATTATGGCAAACCTGAGGGTGTTCTACTGAGAACAGTGCAGAGAGCCACCTAAATGCCTAATAATAGGGGGCGATTCGATACATTTTTTTGTGTACCTAAACAATGTGACATTTGACAGCTATTTGAAACCATGCGGTGGCAGAAAAAGGCCTATTAGTATGGAAAGTGAAAATCAAGTGATTTTAAAAGTGAAAATCAAAACAGTGGAAATATCAGGATACAGTACACAAGCTTAAATATCATCTGTTAAAAAAAAAAAAAAAAAAACAGCAACAACGGAGAGCGCCTGGATGGCTCAGTGGGTTAAGCACCTGCCTTCAGCTCAGGTCATGATCTCAGGGTCCTGGGAATTGAATTCTGCTTTGGGCTTCCTGCTCAGTGGAGAGCCTGCTTCTCCCTTTGTCCCCCCACCCCCTGCGCTTGTGTGTATGCTCTCCCTCTCTCTCTCTGTGTCTCTCTCAAAAATAAACAAAATCTTTAAAAAAAACCTAACAGATACACACAATAAAGTCACATGTGATACACATAACTTTATATGAGCATAAAATACTCATATGAAGTTCACATGTTTGTATGCATATCAAAGACACATGTACATGTATAGTTTGTATGCCTGTGAAAGTCACATGTGATATGCATGTCTGTGTGCATAGGAAAGACACATGTGATATGCATACATGCATGTGAAAGAACCATCTGGTGAACATATGTCTGCATACATATGGAAGAAACAAACAGTAGATATTTATGTTTATATATGAGACATATGAAATGCATATATGTTTGCATGTGCATGGAGGTCCATATGATGTATGCATGTTTGTGTGCTTATGAAAGATGCATGTGTATGAGTACATTTGTATGTATATGAAAGATACATCTGGTGCACATGTATGCTTAAGTGTATATGGAAGATACATGATGTATGTGTAGATACACTTATATTAAAAATGCATACAGTGAATGTGTATGTTCTCATGAATATAGGAGACACACATAATATACTCATGTTTGTGTACATGTGAGTGACACATATGATATGCACCTGTTTGTATACATGTACAAAACACATATGATGTGTATGTCTATATATAAACATCTATGATGTTTATATGCATATGGATGCACTTAGAATGGACATATCAAGAAGTTCTATCAGTGGCTATTTCTAGATGATTAGGATTATAGCTGCTTGATATGGTTTGTTTGTTCATCTATATTTTCTGATGTTTCTGTGATGTGCATGCCATTTCCTTTGTAATAAGAAGTAACAATATATAAAGCTCCATTTCAGAAGCACTCCACATTTCATGGGTTCAATATCTTTCCATGGGTCCAAATCTTTCACATTTAGGGATATGCATTTGGTTTTAAGAGAGAACTAGGTACCCTGTTATTGGATAAAACCATAAAACCTGGGCCATAGGATTTTTAAAAAATTAAGTCCCCTTTTAAGAGAGAGCCTAAAAGTAGTAGACCAGAAAGGAACAGAGACAGTATACAGTAACAGTCACCTTAAAGGCAATACAATGGAACTGAATTCATATCTCTCAATAGTTACTGTGAGTGTAAATGGGCTAAATGCCCCAATCAAAAGACACAAGGTATCAGAATGGATTAAAAAACAAAACCCATCAATATGGTGTCTATAAGAAACTCATTTTAGATCCAAAGACACCTTCAGATTTAAAGTGAGGGGGTGGAAAATGATTTACCATGCTAATGGACAACAAAAGAAAGCTGGGATGGCAATCCTTATATCAGATCAATTATATTTTAAGCCAAAGGCTATAATAAGAGATGAGGAAGGACACTATATCATACTCAAAGGGTCTGTTCAACAAGAATATCTAATAATTTTAAATACTTATGCCCCTAACATGGGAGCAGTCAAGTATACAAAATGGTTAATAACAAAATCAAAGAAACACATTGACAATAATACAATAATAGTAGGGGACTTTCACACCCCTCTCACTGAAATTGACAGATCATCCAAGCAAAAGATCAACAAAGAAATAAAGGCCTTAAATGACACACTGGACCAGATGGACATCACAGATATATTCAGAACATTCCATCCCAAAGCAACAGAATACACATTCTTCTCTTGTGCACATGGAACATTTTCCAGAATAGATCACATCCTGGGTCACAAATCAGGTCTCAACTGGCGATCATTCCCTGTATATTTTCAGACCTCAATGCTCTGAAGCTAGAACTCAATCACAAGAGGAAATTTGGAAAGAACCCAAATACATGGAGGCTAAAGAGCATCCTACTAAAGAACGAATGGGTCAACCAGAAAATTAAAGAGGAATTGAAAAAATTCACAGAAACAAATGATAATGAAAACACAACTGTTCCAAATCTGTGGGACACAGCAAAGGCAGTCCTGAGAGGAAAATATATAGTGATACAAGCCTTTCTCAAGAAACAAGAAAGGTCTCAAATACACAACCTAACCCTACACCTTAAAGAGCTGGAGAAAGAACAACAAAGAAAGCCTAAACCCAGCAGGAGAAGAGAAGTAATCCAAGATCAGAGCAGAAATCAATTAAATAGAAACCAAAAAAAAAAAAAAAAAAAAAAAAAAAAAAAAAACCCAATAGAACAAATCAACAAAACTAGGAGCTGGTTCTTTGAAAGAATTAATAAGTTTGATAAACCCCTGGCCAGACTTATCAAAAAGAAAAGAGAAAGGGACCCAAATAAATAAAATAATGAATGAAAAAGGAACGATCACAACCAACACCAAAGAAATACGAACAATTATAAGAACATATTATGAGCAACTATAAGCCAGCAAATTTGAAAATCTGGAAGAAATGGATGCATTCCGAGAGACATATAAACTACCACAACTGAACCAGGAAGAAATAGAAAACCTGAACAGACCCATAACCAGTAAGGAGATTGAAGCTATCATCAAAAATCTCCCAAACAAACAAGAGCCCAGGGCCAGATGGCTTCCCAGGGGAAATCTACCAAGCACTTAAAGAAGAATTAATTCCTATTCTCCTGAAACTATTCAAAAAAAAAAAAAAAAAAAAAAAAGAAAGAAATGGAAGGAAAACTTCCAAACTCATTTTATGAAGCCAGCATTACCTTGATCCCAAAACCAGACAAAGACCCCATCAAAAAAGAGTATTACAGACCAATATCCTTGATGAACACAGATGCGAAAATTCTCACCAAAATACTAGCCAGTAGGATCCAACAGTACATTAAAAGGATTATTCACCACAACCAAGTGGGATTTATTCCAGGGCTGCAAGGTTGGTTCAACATCTGCAAATCAATCAATGCGATACAATACATTAATAAAAGAAAGAACAAGAACCATATGATACTCTCAATAGATGCTGAAAAAGCATTTGACAAAGCACAGCATCCCTTCCTGATCAAAACTCTTCAAAGTGGGTAGATAGAGATAGAGGGTACATTCCTCAATATCATCAAAGCCATCTATGAAAAACCCACAGTGAATATCATTCTCAATGGAGAAAAACTGAGAGCTTTTCCACTAAGGTCAGGAACATGGCAGGAATGTCCATTATCACCACTGCTATTCAACATAGTACTAGAAGTCCTAGCCTCAGCAATCAGAGAACAAAAAGAAATTAAAGGCATCCAAATTGGCAAAGAAGAAGTCAAACTATCATTCTTTGCAGATGATATGATACTTTTTGTGGAAAACCCAAAAGACTCCACTCCAAATCTGCTAGAACTTGTACAGGAATTCAGTAAAGTGTCAGGATATAAAATCGATACACAGAAATCAGTTGCATTTCTATACACCAACAATAAGATAGAAGAAAGAGAAATTAAGGAGTCAATCCCATTTACAATTGCACCCAAAACCTTAAGATACCTAGGAATAAACCTAACCAAAGAGGCAAAGAATCTGTACTCAGATAACTATAAAGTACTCATGAAAGAAATTGAGGAAGACACAAAGAAATGGAAAAACGTTCCATGCTCCTGGATTGGAAGAACAAATATTGTGAAAATATGTATGCTACCTAAAGCAATCTACATGTTTAATGCAATACCTATCAAAATACCACCCATTTTTTTCAAAGAAATGGAACAAAAAATCCTAAAATTTATATGGAACCAGAAAAGACCTCAAATAGCCAGAGGAATGTTGAAAAGAAAGCCAAAGTTGGTGGCATCCCAGTTCCAGACTTCAAGCCCTATTACAAAGCTGTAATCATCAAGATAGTATGATACTGGCACAAAAACAGACACATAGATCAGTGGAACAGATAGAGAGCCCAGAAATAGACCCTCAACTCTTCAGTCAACTAATCTTTGACAAAGCAGGAAAGAATGTCCAATGGAAAAAAACAAAAAACAAAAAACAGTCTCTTCAACAAATGATGTTGGGAAAATTGGACAGCCACATGCAGAAAGATGAAACTGGACCATTTCCTTAAACCACACACAAAAATAGACTCCAAATGAATGAAAGACCTCAATGTGAGAAAGGAATCCACCAAAATCCTCGAGGAGAACACAGACAGTAACCTCTTCGACCTCAGCCGCAGCAACTTCTTCTTAGAAACATCACCAAAGGCAAGAGAAGCAAGGGCAAAAATGAATTATTGGGACTTCATCAAGATCAAAAGCTTTTGCATAGCAAAGGAAACAGTCAACAAAACCCAAAGACAACTGACAGGATGGGAGAAGATGTTCACAAATGACATATCAGATGAAGGGCTAGTATCCAAAATCTGTAAAGAACTTATCAAACTCAACACCCAAAGAACAAATAATCCAATCAAGAAATGGGCAGAGGACATGAACAGACATTTCTGCAAAGAAGACATCCAGATGGCCAACAGACACATGAAAAAGTGCTCCACATCACTTGGCTTTAGGGAAATACAAATCAAAACCACAGTGAGATACTACCTCACACCAGTCAGAATGGCTAAAATTAACAAGTCAGGAAATGACAGATTCTGGCAAGGATGCAGAGAAAGGGGAACCCTCCTTTGCTGTTGGTGGGAATGCAAGCTGGTGCAGCCACTCTGGAAAACAGCATTAAGGTTCCTCAAAAAGTTGAAAATAGGGCTACCCTGTGACCCAGCAATCACACTGCTGGGTATTTACCCTAAAGATACAAATGTAGTGATCCGAAGGGGCACATGCACCAGAATGTTTATAGCAGCAATGTCCACAATAGCCAAACTATGGAAAGAACCTAGACGTCCATCAACAGATGAATGGATAAAGAAGATGTGGTATATATATATATATATAATATACACACACACACAATGCAATAGTATGCAACCATCAAAAGAAATGAAATCTTGTCGTTTGTGACGACGTGGATGGAACTAGAGGGTATTATGCTGAGCGAAATAAGTTAATCAGAGAAAGACAATTATCATATGCTCTCCCTGATATGAGGAATTTGAGAGGCAAAGTTGGGGGTTTGGGGTAGGGAAGGAAAAAAGGAAACAAGATCAGATCAGGAGGGAGACAAACAATAAGAGACTCTTAATCTCCCAAAACTAACTGAGGGTTGCCCAGGGACGCGGGTAGGGAGAGGGTGGGTGGGTTATGGACATTGGGGAGGGTATGTGCTATGGTGAGTGCTGTGAAGTGTGTAAACCTGGCAGTTTACAGACCTGTACCCCTGGGGCTAATAGTACATTATATGTTAATAAAAAAATTTAAAAAATTAAGTCCCCTTTTATATGTAATTCACTTCATTGTGAATAAATAAAAGTATTTATTCAAAGGATATTGGATTAAAATTTAAGGAGAACTTTAAACATAGCATTGGAAAGAGTGTTTTGGCTACCTGACCACCTTCCTCATTCCTCAGACACCTTTCTCTATGGTCTGATATAACAAGGAAGTTCCAGTCTGAGGGATGGGGGCAGGAGTACTTGTAGAAGAGATGCCATCATCAGTTAAAATCAGTTCTCTGTTTTAATTCTACTGCTCATTATTTCATCTCTGTTTGTTTAATTTGTTTCTGCTGGCACTTCATTGTAGGTCTCTCTTTCAAAAAAAAGGTTGCCTCGCTTTAATAAAACTTGGTTTTATTGCCAGATGGTACCCATGTGCATCTTAAATTCAACTGAAGTGGGTCTTAAAACAATAGGCTGGCTGTTACCAGTGTTCAAAGGGATATACCTTCTATTATTCTGATCAGAATTTGGTGCAACTCACACACGCAGAAGCTCTACAAATGAGCAATTTTGCTGAGATATACAGTCCACCAGAAAGATGACTACCAACAATTAGAAAGAAAGGAAAAACTCTGATCGAGAGCCCTGTTGGGAGTCTCCTATCCCTTTCTCTTTTCTTGTGGCTCTTTGGTGGGCTGTCTTGGCAGACACGTTCCTTCTCTGGTGACGATAAGCCAGCATCCCATGACATTGCTGAGAATGGATGATGCCATAGCTGTTTCAGGCTCTGGAGCAGCCTGAATGCGATCCCGCCAGGCGCAGCATCTGTGATGTAGAATTTATGCATCTTGGAGAGAGAAACAGCTGTACTGCATAACTGGACCTCTGCAATAGCAAGGTGTTTCATAGCAGGATGGTACTCTAAGTTTTGATTTCTGTTTTCCAGCTGCCGGGCAAATGGAAGAATCCTGAGGTCGGGTCACCCCAACATCACCCACACCCTTGAACCTGAGCATCTGAAAGATTTGCCTTTCTGTTAAAAGGAATGGGTCCCCTAACTAATGATGCCTTCTTACTGCAATCATTTTTCCAGGAATTGTCCTTACCTCCATGAACCAGGAATGGAGTTGCAAGAACCACCACCAGAGTGTGAGGGGGCTGGGGAAGTGGGGGGGTGTGGTGGGAAGGGCATTTGTTAATCAACCACTGAATTCATGTCTGCTTCTGGGCAGTAGCTTTCATCTGAAGCTGTCATAGGGTTGGAGTTTTCTAAGGAGCTGGGCACTTTCCACGCAGAGAGATAAGGTAAAGAGCATGGGATGGAGCCAGGTCAAGTTTCCAGGGCCCAAGCAGGGGGAGCTTCCATTTCTCACACAGAGACTTAAGGGAAGAAAGACAATAGGACAGGTCCATGAGAAACATGAACTTAGCATCAAAAGGCCAATGGGCTATCAGTGGTTTCCATGAAGATCAAATGAAGGGAGTGCCTTTTATACCTCTTTGTAATTTTACAAAGAAGCTATTATTTACTGAGTGCTTACCTCTGCATGTGGCGTGCTAACCACATTAAATACTTTCCCCTGGGGGGTAGCAGTGATTATCTGCATCTTGCATATTTATAAACTGAGGCTCTGAGAAGCTGCCTCCCTTGCCTGAGGCCACAGCATGAACAAAAGGGAAAGCCAGGATTCAAACTTGGTCTGTCTGCCTTAAAAGCCCCTGTTTGTAAACCTGATGTTGTAAGAAGACTCCAATGTTTTTGAAGTCCAGGAACATGAGTTTAATTGAAAAGAATATCTCTAAGTACAGACACACCCTAGGCTCCATGAGAAACTTGGCTCACATACTGAGCTCTTAGAACTTTATCACATGGATACAGCTTGGCTTTAATTTGTCTGTTTCTTCTGAAAAGAAGCTATGATGGTTATTTGTAGGTATCAGGTTGGCTCAGCCGTGGTGCCCAGTTGTTTGGTCAAACACCGGCTTCATATGTTGCTGTGAAGGTATATTTCTGAATGTGCCTAACCCTTAAATCAGTTGACTAAGAAAAGCAGATCACCCTCCACAATGCAGGTGGGCCTCATTCAATCAGTTGAAGGTCTTAAGAGGAAAGACTAAGTTCCTGCAAGGAAGAGGGAATTCTGCTTCTAGCCCACAACATAAAAATTGTGCCTGAGTTTCCAGTTTCCCTTGGATTTTGCACCCAAGACTGCGACATCAAACCTTACTGCCCTGCCAGTCCTTGCAAGCAAGTGAGCCAATTTTAAACAGTATTTTCCCCTCCCTTTGTCTCTTTCTATATTATTGAAATAATGATTGTATATTATTGTAATTATATTCCATATTGCATATTATTGTAATAATAAGTACACTATTGGTTCTGTTTCTCTAGAGAATCCTCACTAAAACAGTAATGAAAAAAGACCTGCTCTTTAAAGATCATCAAAAAGATCTTTCTTTAGAGAGAAGGAAAAGGCCATAAGGAAAGATCTGGTTATTTTCACACCATTTGCTTTTTCCCTCAATGTGTAGAACCTAATATATCAACACAGGCACCTCTGACCCAGGAGTTCACATCATTGTCTCTCCCTCAACTTGCTTAAAATAGATTCTCACTTTCCAGCAGCACATTTCACCGCTGCAAGGATACTTTGTGTGGCAGGATCTTTACTGCAATGAATATGTGTCTTGTTCACCACATTTACCTCCTCTTTCCTCTACCAAGCTGGAAGCCAGGTCTTTAATAGCTCCTGCCTCTTGTTATGTCTTTTGTAGACATTTTGGTCACTGGAAGGGTAAGCCTGGAGCAAGGGAGTTTTGGGGAGGAAAAGGGATAGGAAAATATTGCTGCCATCCGGTACAAAGAGTGTGTTGGTCCTGTGAGGGGTGGACTGGCACCCTGCTGTTGGGTACCCCCAAAATTGGGTACCCCTATAATGGGTCCATGATTAAAGGAGCAAGACTGATACAAAGTGAAGGTCAAGCAAAGCTTTATTTCGCCCAAGCATCAGGAATCAGACCGACTGTCAAACAGACCGGTCGGGGCCGCCCCTACAGAAAGGACGACCCCTCCCTGCTTTCCAGACTAGCTTTTATAGAGCAAAGGCCATGTGGTTGGGCCTGGCCACACACACAGGTGGCCAATGAGATTGTAACATACCCAGGAAACTCCACAGTGATGCTAAGCGACCAACTGAATTACAATTTACCCTAGTAGACATTTGAACTAGCCTATCACCTAGTTAGGATTGGTGCCAAAAGGCTCCCAAAGGGCGGGGCCCATACTCCTAGGTAGCTAGGAGACAGTATGCGCCCCCACTGATTGAATACCTCCACCTGGCCTGACCCACCCTTGTATTTGGACTTTGTTACCTGGGACTGGTTTCCAGGAATTGCTTTTTTTTTTTTTTTTTTAAAAAATAAACCCTGCGCATGTCAGACAAGATGGCATTGGAGGGGAGGTGCCCCATGATTTCTGTTACTGTAGAAGCCCCCAGCATCCTGGTAATTAAGAGTGCACGAATATCAGGGCACACAAGTGCAGGTGGGTTCAAAGTGGTATTGGTGTCAATTTAAGGAATATGTGTATGTGTGTGTGTTATATACATACTGTATATATTTATATATATATACACACACAAACATAAATATGTATATAATATATCATACACACACATATAATCTATACAGAATATTTTAAGTCTTTCAGCATTTTAAGGTGTTACTCTTTTATTTCCTGACCTCCATTGTTTTTATGAAAAGTCAGACCCTATCATTATTCGCAGTATACAAACTATCTCCCTCACAACCCCTTCCAGCGGCTTTTTTCTCTTTATCTTTGGTGTTCAGTGGTTTTGCCACCAATATGCCTGTGTGCTATTTTGTTTTTTTGTTTTTGTATTTATCTTGACTTATAAGTCACTAAGTATAGGCTTGTTGGTGCATGTTCCGTCAGTTTTGGAGGAAATTCTCATCTATCATCTCCTTAGGTATTTATTCTGCACCATTCTGTGTCCCTTCTCCCTCTGTGACTTCAGTGACTTGCATCTGAGATCATTTCACCTTGTTTGGCACATCTTCTACCCTTCGCTTCTCTTTCTTGTTTTTCTTTTCAATTTGGATAATTTCTGTCCACTCTACCCTTCGCTTCTCTTTCTTGTTTTTCTTTTCAATTTGGATAATTTCTGTCCATTTGTCTTGCTGCATCCAGTCTGTTGTAAAGCTCACAGTTTGAATTCTTCATCTGTGCGACTGTATTTTTCAAATCTAGCATTTCCATTTTGCCCTTTTTTGTAGTTCTCATCTCTGTGCTGAAGTTCTCCCTCTTTTCACACATATCACCCATCTTTTCCACTAGATCCTGTAACATAGTTACTGTAGTCATTTTAAAGTCCAGCATCCAGAATAAGCCTTTAGGCAATAATATTTACTCTTTTCTCTCTTAACTGAAGGTCATATTTTCTTCCCTTGTTGCATGTACTGTAATTTTCATTGCATGCCAGACATTATTTGTAAAAGTGTATGTAGAGACTGAAGTAAATACTCTTTACCCCCAGGACAGAATACACTGTTTCATCTGTCAGAATCATTCTGGTCTGTCATTGAGCTGGGTCTGGGCTTTGTTGAGGCACTAGTCACATTCATTTCCACACAGATTCCAAATGTTTTTGAGGAAGGGATCATGACTTTTCCCCAGCACAACGTAGTACCTGAGTACCAGCAAGACTCTGGGATTGGGCAGCTGTGCAAACACAAGCAGGCTCAGGCCTGTGGGCATGGGATACATTGTGGATGTTGAGCAATTGGTCTGTGGCCTGGCCAGGTGTGTGGGTGTGTGCCTTGGGGCTGTCCAGGGCATTGTAAGGTAGCCAGGCCAGAACTCAGGCCCAGATTGGCAATGGCATTGGTGAGAACAGCAGCAAAAGCAGCTGTGTCTGCTAATGGCTCTTGAAGAGAAAAGGGCCTCTGGATAGGGGCAGCACAGGGCCCTGAGGTGGGAGGCTGGCTTGTCTGTCTATCCCCAGATCCTATTTTGGTGGCATCTCTGTAGACATTCATTCTCTGGTCTGAATTCCAGTACAAAAAGGGCCAATGCTCAGGCAGGAAATTGTCAGTAAATTATTATTGACAACATGGACACATGGACATTGCAACTTCAAGATACCTTAGCAACTTCCACCTAGGAATATGTTTGATTGGGCAACTGGTCATAAATAAAACATTAATGTAGTTCATAAGTACGTATGTAGCATGTCTTCAATACACAGCTCACTAGTTCCTGGGCATGATGTTTTCTTTTTCTTCTGAAAGAACAGGAGGGGAGAAGGAAGACTTTGCTGGAAATTAAAAGGAAGTTATAAAAGGAGACGAAAAGATTACCAGGGACAAAAAAGAAATGTTTTCAAGAAAGAAGAATAAAGCAAAATACGTTCTGAAAGTGGATTTTTTTGTACTCAGTTTGATATAAGATTAGGACAAGCATGAAAAGATGTTAGTGGAAGACATATGGAAGCAAGAGATTAAAGAGAGTAGTCAAAGGTGGACGCTTCCTGAATGGCTTGATGCCTTCTCACCCCAACCAACAGCATGGCCTGACCCACCCAGCCTGGCTCCCAACCCCAAGGCTGCTCCCATGTGCTGCTGCCCGTAATGGACCACAGATGGCTCCCAAAGATCCCCTTGCCCCCAAGCCTGATACCAGGCCTGATGCCAGTGCAGCCAAGCACCTGGGGGAGGCAAACATGGAAGGGGAGTCATTCCTGGCTTCCTGCTGAGGCTTTCCTCAGGTGGGCAGCTCAGATTGCTTGTGCTGAGGCAAAAAGCAGCATAGTGCGTCTCCCTGCATTGGAGAGGGCTGGTATTAACAGTGTACTAATTTCCAACTACTGACCAGGAGAGTCTAATCCTGTTTAGGCTTTGAAACATTGCTTGGTCTCTGCTGATTTACCATATGTACACAACCCCATTGCAGTGTTCCATTGGTAGCATGCCCAGGCCCATCAATAGGGAGGGTGGGTTCCGGGGTCACAATGGTTAGGGGATATGCCCCAAACCATTTCAAGACCCCTTGAACTGGTAAGATGGGAAGTGACATTCCCATTACAAGTGGTGAGTCCTTTTAGGGAGAGGATTGTGTGTTTTATCTGTATTTCTCCAGCACCCATTATGGTATCTGAAACACAGACACTCGATAGTTAGGATGGAATTAAAAAGAAGCAAAGGACTGGAAGGAGATTTAGGACCAGGGAGAAATGAAAGCATTGTTCTGGGCATAAGGCCCACAGGGGTAGTCATATTCTTGCTTCTAATGGGCCACTCTTCCTTTAGAGCATAGTCAGTAGGTAGGAACAGAATGTCTGTGTTCCCTACTTTCCACCAGCTGCAGTTCTGGGTAGACATTCTTCTCTCTCCACAGTACACCAGGAAGATGAAGTTGTATAGCTCCATGGGGGCATTAAGTACGGGTACTAACATTATTTCATTCTGCCTCTTTTGCTTGAAACAAGGTCTCAGGTCATCCTCGCCTTTGTACCCAAAGGCAGCAAGGCAAGTTGTAAATAATCATAGTAATAATGCTATGTAAACACTTTGGCTGAAGAAGATGGAGGCGCCAGTTTTGAATCCCAGGATGCAGAAGATGATACACAAGTGATGACTCACTCCGTGTGTCAGCCCAACAGAAGGAACGTATTTTGCCTGCTCCCCTTCTGCAGAGCCCTCATGGAATGTGTGTGGGGGTGGGGCAGGGACTGGCTTTCCAAATGCTGTCTCAGAGAGAGTGTCCATTTGTTTCCTGAAGTTGAACCATTTGCCTGGAGACTTTCTGATTCAGTTTTGACTCTGTCTTGGTCATGGGACACCTCAAAAATTCCTACTATTCGACAATGTGTTCTGTGAGGGTAGAGACCATGCCAGTGTTATTCAGAATTAAATCCCCAATACCAGCCATGCAGTGGATGCCAGGATAGAAGAGATCTTGAATGTGGTAGAAAAGTTCCAAGTCTGATTAAACAAACCGAAAATGGGCATGGGTTTACCAAGTGATTCAGTGGAAGGGGCTGAG
The DNA here is from genome assembly GCF_010015895.1 of Lontra canadensis. Classification (NCBI taxonomy): domain Eukaryota; kingdom Metazoa; phylum Chordata; class Mammalia; order Carnivora; family Mustelidae; genus Lontra; species Lontra canadensis. Next base: position 3,584,707 of record NW_022631015.1, read on the forward strand.
TCTAAAAGTCACAGGACTAAGGACAGAGCTTCTCTCTGAGTTCTGGCAGTCTGCCCTGGCACTTCAGATGCTCTCCGCACCAACCCACCCCACATTTTCTATTTGCAGCACTGTTTTCCTCATGCTTGGAATATGCTAGTGCAGGCATTAGAGGCAATTAAAATCAAGACGAGGAAAGCGTGCTCTTCACCATGAAAGACCGACTGATGAGGCAATGAAGAGAGTTTATGAAATACACTCAAGTAATGATCCTCATGTGTCCCCTGTACCTTTCATCTGAGGATCTTAATGTGTTTCTTTAATTTTAATCATATTTTCATCATGAGGCTTCATATCACAGGTGGAGAACTGAACCTTTGCCTCAGGACGTTCCACACACACCTCATACTCAACATGCTGCTGACAAATTTTACTATCTTTTCCCCAAATCACTTCCTTCCCCTGGATTTCCCTTCTTGGCAAATGGCACCTTATCCAACTTGTTCCAAAGCCTGACACCTGGATATCATTCCAGACTTTTAGTTCTCCTCACTTCCTTTACTGACTCTATCCCACAGATGTCTTCCAGCCCCTCCTTCGCCTGCCTCTAGCCCCACCTCCACTCTAGTCCTTGGATGTCTTCCTAGAAAGCAAATCTGATTATGGAAATCCCTCTGTTTAAAATCCTTCAGAAGTTCTCCATTCTTTTGTGAACAAATTCAAACTCCTAATCACGCCACACATGATGTGTCTTTGCCTACTTCATTTTCATTGTTCACCCCATTGTTCCTCAGCCGTTCTCCAACAACACACACCTGTGCGTGCGCACGCGCACACACGCGCACACACATGCACGCACACACACAGAGAATTGCAAACCCATAATCCTCTCAACTTGTTATGTTGTTTCAAACCCATATGGCTTTGTACTCATTATCTGCCCTCCTCTCTCCCCCATGGAGAACTGCTAGCAATCTTGTGGGAGGAACACAGTTCAAATCAAACTTTTCCATGCAGTCTCCTGTTTCACTAGGAAAAATGGGTCATTTTCTTCTGTGCCATCCATACAACTTGAGCTTGCTTCATTTCTACTGTTTACCATTCTGTGTGCCAATGATTGGGTTGGAACTATAATTTTTACTAGACTGCAGCATCCATTGAGGGCAAAGCTTGAGGCTTATTCATCTTTATATCCCAAATATCTTTGCAATTCCAGGTACACAGCAGGGGTTCCATAGATGTCTAATGGCTTTAATGGACCAATAAATGATGGAATGAGTTCTTTAAACTAGGGCGAGGGGAGATTAAATACCTTGCTCCAAAGACTGAGACAAAAGGGATGGACTGCAGCCAGAAGCAATAAACTACACCAAGTCTAGCCTATTCAGGCAATTATTGGAGGATGAAAATCTTGTTTTGATGTCACTACTTCAAACCAACACTCTGTGGGAATGATGACTAGAAGGATTTATACCAAACCTGATAACTTCTAGAAGTGAGAGTGGGGAAAGGGGAAGGGGTCGAATAATCCTATGAGTCACTGGAGATTTAAAATATCTTTTCACAAAGAAAGATGCCAAAATAGTTATCCGCCCGTAAATTATGTTGTGGTCTCACAACAGCAATAACAACAACAACAAAAAATAGATAACTCATCGACAGGAAAGCATAATGGCTGGATTGAATTCATTATTCATGGGCTGGATTGATGAATTTTAATGGTAGATTTTATGAAGGGGCAGTTTGGAGAGTGAGTTGCCTACTGGTTAGTAGTGGGATTGTAAATCAGGAATAAAGGTTGTCATTCTTGTATTGGCTGACCAGCAAAATGGACAGAATAAGACACTTTAGTGACTCTAGAATTTTAGAGCTAGAAGAAATAGTAAAGATTATATACTTCAGCAGTTCTCACCCAGAGTGTTAAAATACACTGTAATTCTTGACCAGTTATGGTAAATAGGAACTTGGACTACAAACTAGAAATAGCACTCAAACTGGAAGGTTGAATTGCAAATGCCATTGAAGTTGGGGTATGTCAGTGGGGTTGTCTCCAACATCAACATGGATCACAGCAAAAGAACTAGAGATTTAGTCCAATTACTTCATTCTGAGAAGGAAGAAACTAAGGGCCAAAAGTAACTTACTGTCACACTCCTCCAAGGTCATAGAGCTATGTCAAGGACATAAGTCTCCAGACTTGTAACCTAGTGATCCTGTAGCTCCTCTGGACTCATCTCTGCATTACATTTACCTCCATTCCATAGCTATCATATGAACTACCCTGAATTTTAATAATATTCCAAAGGTTTTGGGTATGGGAGGGTTGGGTATGGAATGCTGAGGTGTTTTGTTTTGTTTTGTTTTGTTTTGTTTTTAGAACCCATCTACTTTCTATGCTAATTTTATAACATTAATGACATTAATTGTGTGTCCTTCTGAGTGCAATTATTATTGTTAGAATAAATTTTTTTTTCTTTCAAGATTTTATTTAAATTCAAGTTAGATCACATGTAGTGTAGTATTAATTTCTGGTGTAGAATTTAGTGATTCATCAATTGCATATAATACCCAGTGTTCATTACATCAAGTGCCCACCTTAATGCCCATCACTTAGTTACCCTATCCCCCACCCATCTCCCCTCCAGCAACCCTCAGTTTGCTTCCTATATTTAAGAGTCTCTTATGGATTTTGTCCTTTCTATCTTTATTTTATTTTTCCTTCCCTTCCCCTATTTTCATCTTTTTTGTTCCTTAATTTCACGTATGAGTGAAATCATACTGTATTTATCTTTCTCTGAGTGACTTATTTTACTTAGCAAATACACTCTAGTTCCATCCACATCATAGCAAATGGTAATATTTCATTCTTTTTGATGACTAAGTAGTATTCCATTCTAGATATACACACATCACACCTTTATCCATTTATCTGTCAGTGGACATCTGGGCTCCTTCCATATTTTGGCTATTGTGAACATTGCTGCTATAAGCATTGGGTGCATAGGCCCCTTCAAATCAGTGTTTGTATACTTTGGATAAATAACTAGTAGTGCAATTTCTGGGATGTAGAGTGTTAGGATAAAAATTTTAATCTATAGTACATCTAAACAATGATTCTCAACGAAGGCAATTTTGCAACCCCCACCCCCACCCCAGGAATGATTGTCAATGTCTGGAGACATTTTTGATTGTCACAACTTGGAAGATAGGTGCTTCTGGCATCTAGTGGGCAGAGGCCAGGGATGCTGCTAAATGTCCTACCTTGCACAGGACAGGTCCCACAAGAAAAAATGATCCAGCTTTAATTGTCAGTACTGCCCAGATTGAAAAAATATTCATCTAAAACAAACACTTCATATTAAAACAGGGATCTCCTGGCTGGTTAAACAAGCTTAAGTAAGAGATCCTTTTCTAAATAGATCCAACCTCTTGAGTAATGCTGGCTGGAGACGGGCATTCTGGGGGAGGGTTCCTTTAGTATAAATTCTCCCTAACTATAGGCACATTGTAAGGTATGTAGATAGGAGTGAAGTCAACAGCAGTGTTTAATTGTTGTGAGAAAATTTCCAAACCACCCAGATTAACCCAAACCAGCAGGAGCAACTCTTGTACAGCACAAGATACAACTCTAAGGAACTGAAGGAGAGAAACCAGTTCTTGCAGCCTCAGGGAACCTCAGGAAGAAGTCCTGGCCCACTCTGGTCCCTGGTCTGGAAGAGAGGAGTGTGAGTGGTGCAGTGGCTAGGTCTGGGATGACACCTGGTTGCAGGCTTTAATCCAGGGACAGCTATCTCCTTGCTATTGCCCCTCTCTGCTCAAGAGATATGGGACTCTGAGATGACAATGTTAATATAGAAGCTATTGATACACCGTGGTTGATGCCATATACAACACCATTGCACACCTAAAGGCATACCATGTAATTTGCTCTAGCCAACATATTTTCCTTAGGCTTTGCAATCCTGAAAGTCAAGGACCATGACAATTAGTTCATCTGATGGAGCCTGTGGCAGAGTCCTGCTTACACATGTATTAAGTGTGTGGTAAAGATGATGATGATAACAATGAGCAGACATGCACCTTGCTGAGGTGTTTCTCTTCCACACAAACAATTCTCTTACATGGTAAGTTCATTATATAGCAAGCTCCCTATTAGTCCCTACTTGTTAAGGGAGAAGAGAAGAGAAAACTTGTTTGTTGCTCCTTGTCATTTTAACAAGAAGACAGAGTTCCAGGCTTCTTGCCCTTAAACAACCAAAAATTACATGAGATTCTTCCTTCAAATGTCAGAATGGCATTTAGCCTGACAGCATTCTCATTATTATGCACAGAGAGCTCCTCTAACCAAACCTGTCAAAAATTTCTAACAGGCAGGGGCCTTGTAAACTTGGAGTCAATATCTAAAGCTTTTGTCATGGTTTTGAAGGTTTCAGTGAGTTAAGGAGAGAGAAACCAATTTGGGTGTCCTGTCACCTGGGGAGACCTTGGGGTGTTCCTGCCCATCACGTTCTGGAAGAGGAAGGAGGAAAGCTAATGTGGGAGGGGGTTGGGAGGGACACCTTCAAGGGACTTCTTTGGGGAAGACCCTAGAAGCTCCTTCTGTAGCCTGGATTAGAGACAGAACAAGGGACAGTCCAGGGGAGAGCTTTGGAGGACATCAGTCCATAAGGAATCCCAGTCCATCGGGATAAATTGGAATTCTGCAGCCACTTAACTTAGTTTTCTATGTTGACTCCTTACATAATCCGTGATATGGACATTAGGGCCACTTCTGCTGAAGAACACAGTGCTCCAACTGATGGAAATATGCTAACAGACCAGGCAAAGGAGACATGGTCCTTTAGTGAAGTACGCACATTTTCCACTCACTGGCAGCAAAGGAAAGCAGGAGAAACAAGAGCTCACACCGCCAGAGATCCCGCCCTGGACCTTTGGCTTCCACTGAGGCACCCAAGTTACATTAGAACCAAGAGAGCAGGGAGGAATTAATGTGCTCAGTCAAGAAGCTCTCTTTTGCTGTGGTTCTAGGGCTTTTCTAGAGATCCAGGCTCTGCCTGACTGCTCCCAGGTGCAGGTATTCTGACTGTCCCCCGAGACTGAGTGACCTAAGCCCTGTCTGTCCTCCTGCCTGGCAGGTGCAATGTTCCATGAGACAGTGGCAGTGGGACGTCTTTCTTGAATAACTAGGGTGAACTGCAAACCCAGCTTCCATCTCTGAGATGGCAGAGATGGGCAGCTGAGAGTCACCTGAAGCCAATAGCCAGAGTCAGCTAAAATTTTGAAAACAAGGAAGGCAGAGTACAGTGCTTGTTTTATTGGAAATGTGTTATTTTTTTATTATATGCATTTTAAGCAGTTCAACTGGTTTATGACTGCCAATAAATTGTGTGATTTGGATAGTGACATTTAATGAATGCCTGTATTAAAAATCCCTTATTTTGGACATAAATAATGTATAACATCTATTTGTAAAAATTGCCACCTCTGCTAAATAAATGTTGGATTACTATTTAAAGAACATTGTCTTGGGATGTCTGGGTGGCTCAGTCAGTTAAGTGTCTGCCTTCGGCTCAGGTCTTGATTCTAGGGTCCTGGGATCGAGCCATGTGTGTCAGGCTCCCTGCTCAGCATGGCGTCCGCTTGTCCTTCTCCATCTGTCACCTCCCCCCAACTTGTGCATTCTATCTCTCTCTCAAATAAATAAATAAAATCTTTTAAAAAATAAGGAACATTGTCTTGAAATCGTCCAAATTATTCTTAGGGTGCACATATGTCTTGGTCCTGCCCTGGGGGCAAGGGTAGGTAGGGATTTCTCATCATTTGGGAAAAAGTTACTCTCATCTCAGTACTCTTTTGGAAATGATGGCCATTTCCCTTTCTGCTACTTGAGGTGGAGGTGGGGGCGGGAAGCAGAGCCCTGACCCAAAGAAGGACTTTGTTGTGCAAAGGTGGGGGTCCTTCCCTATCTCCCAGAAGAGTCCAGTTCCACAAAAGAATACAGAGGAGAGGGGTGTGTTGTGTGTGGGAGGTCACCCTCCTCATGATTGAGAAACTGTGATTTGGCATGTGATATATACCTGAATTGAGGCTGGCAATAATTTTAAGGTTAATCAGCTCATTTCCATCAGCGTCAATGTCCAACTCTGTAAGAACTACCAGATCTGTGAAAACTCTCCATTCAGGAGCATACATGCTCACTTCCTGGTCAAATTCCATGCACCATGCCCAGTCTCACATGTTCATCCCCACCAAGCAGTGAGCGGAAAATGGGAAGACTGCCCCCTCCCTACAGGAAATGTCTCAGACAACCATCATCTCAGGCAGTGTGGGCCAGCGCCAGACCATCCAGAGATCATGTCTACTATGCTGTAGGGAAACTGAGGCTGTCCTTAGTAAACTCAACCTCTGTTCCCTGTGGCAAGGGGCACACGGATCGTGGACCCAGCTGGCAGGGTGTCTATTGCCATCAGTGCCCTGTTAAAGGAGTGGAAAGTGGGCTTATCCTACTAATTGTTCGTGGGTCTCTGGCAGCGGCAGGGGGTGGGGGTGGTTGCACTGAGGTTATAACCCCAAGGCTGGACAGAGGCCAGGACAACAATGCTGTCCACCATGAGTGGAGGGGGTGCTTGTATGATGTTCCCACCTTTCTGGGATATCTGTAGTGGTTATTTCCAGCACAAAGACAGGACACTTTCTTTAATCTTATCCAGCTAATTCAAGGCTGAGGAACATTTAGGTCCATTTTTATGGAAAGCTCAGGCAGAGTAAAAGGGAAACAAACACAATTGCGTGCAAGTGGAGAAGCTGGCTCCCACATTGGGGAGCCCCGGGCTGCTCTGCAGGTTCCTCAGGGCCTGCTGCACTCCCAGTCCTGGCTAGCTTCCAGGCAATTGGTGTCATTGTAGGAATCTGGGCTGCAGGAACACTGGGCTTTCTCCTAGCCCAAATGTTCCTCCCAAAACCTGAAACCAGATTAGATATCTGTAGATTATTCACTTTGGAAATATCTGACACCTCTAGAGAGAAGCAGATGTACAGAGGGGGTGTGGAGAGTAATTCTGCCAATACAACACCATCGGGGGCAGGAGTGGCAGATGTTGATGGGGTGGAGATGGGGAGCTGGCTTTGAGCAACTTGCCATCAATGGGCTGCTGGAGATTCCGAGCCTTGTACTTTGAGCCTGTAGCTCAAATGAGAATATAGGGGAAGAGGAAACGGACAATAAAAAGAAAGAACGAGAAATAAATTAATCTTTCTTTCATGATGGGCACCATGCTATGTTATTCCCCAGGTATTATTTTAATTCTCACTACAATTGTATGAGAGAGTATATCAGTCTGTTTACTTTGCTGTAACAAGTATCCCAGACAGGGTGGCCTAAACCACAGAAATTTATTTCTTCACAGTTCTGGAGGCTGGAAGTCCAAGATCAAGGGGGGAGCAGAGTTGATTCCTTCTGAGGCTTGTACATGCCACCTTCTCCCTGTGTCATCCCTGTGGGTACCTCTGTGTCCTGATCTCCTCTTCTTATGAGGACACCAGTCAGACTGGATTAGGGTTCACCATAGGACTTCATTTAACCATAAGTACCTCACTGAAGACACTATCTCCAAATTCTGTCACCTCGGAGGTACTGGGCCTTAGGAATTCAACATAGAATTCTGGGGTGGGGGGGCATAATTTAGTCCCCTCTCAGGTATGTAGAGTATTGAACTCAATGACACTGATCAGTAAATCACAGTGCTGTATCTAAATGTGAAGTTTGTGTTCTCTCCATTACAGGATGCTCCAATGTCCCCACTTTTCTAATTTAAAAATCAGAGTTTAGATCTGCACAAAGCTATCCTTGCTACCATCACGGTTTGGGGGTCAGAACATAACCAGAAAGTCAAGACAAGAGAGTACTAGAAAGATAAAGTGCCGATCAAGTTCAAGCAAAGCACTGATTTTATTGTCTGACTAGGAAGAGGAGGAGGAGAAGGAGGGAGTCCGGGACAATGAAGGAAAGGTTGCCCATTTGGTGTGCATTAGGGAAATTAGGAGAGAGACAACGTGGAGACAATTTTCAACTTGTCATCTCTGTGTTACTCAAAACACATCCACTTCACACACCCTTTCACATCCCAGCCCTGAATACTGTCTGCTTGCGCTCATTAGGTATCAGAGCTCAGGTGACCATGCCCTCTTTGAATAGCATCATCTGAAAGCCTGGTTCACATTTTAGTGAGTAAGTATTATTTTGTCTCTGTGGATCATCTTGCTCCCCCTTTGTCTGGGAAATCTTCCCCTTGAAGTCCAATTATGTGGGTCTTCCCTTTCTTTTTTCTTTCTTTCTTTTCCTTCCTTCCTTCCTTCCTTCCTTCCTTCCTTCCTTCCTTTCTTTTTTTGTAAGATTTTTTTATTTATGATGGAGAGAGAGAAAGAGAGGGAGAAAGAGAGAATAAGCACAATCAGGGGGAACAGCTGACAGAGGCAGAGGGAAATGCAGACTCCCCACTGAGCAAGGAGCATAAGGTGGGGCTCGATCCTAGGACCCTAGGATCAGGACCTGAGTCAAAGGCAGACACTTAACTGACTGAGCCATCCAGAAGCCTATCTCTGCCACTTTCTCACATGACTTACATGACTTTCTTACATGGTGGTTCATTTGTCCAAGAGTAGTCTTTGGTCCAGGCTGGCCCTACGCAGGTTGACATTGGCTGTTGAAGTTGTCAGAAGAAGTGTGGCTGCCATCAGGGGCCAAGGTTTTTGCCCTATGGAAGAACCAGTCTACCCAGGGGAAAGAACCTGTTTCTCAGAAATGGGCCACAAGGGCTCCAGAGATGGCAAGAGACCTTTGTTGATGGTCAAAGATCCTGGTTATTCCCCAAACCGGGGTTCTCAGCAGAAGGCTAGGTTACAGGGAGGTTTGGCTGTGGCAACTAAACATCAATGGCAAGATTCCTCAGCTCAGTGCTTTCAGGAGGAACTCTCCCGACAACTTCAGTGAGTGATACACTGCTGGATCTGCCTCAGGAAGAACACTACCCATTTACCCATGGTGTCCATGTTTTCCGGGAGTAGCAGGTCAAAACTCACATACCATGTCAACAATAGGTTTAGACATTATTTTGAATGTTTTGCAATATGTTGGTTAGCAGATTCTTTTTTTTTTTTTTAAAGATTTTATTTGTTTATTTGACAGACAGAGAGATTACAAGTAGGCAGAGAGGCAGGCAGAGAGAGAGGGGGAAGCAGCCTTTCCACTGAGCGAAGAGCCTGATGTGGGGCCCAATCCCAGGACCCCGGGATCATGACCGGAGCTGAAGGCAGAGGCTTTAACCTACTGAGCCACCCAGGCACCCCAGTTAGCAAATTCTTAAAACCTAGGCTTTACTTAGTTTTACTTAGGTCAAATAAAAACCAGTTGAGCTGTTTGTGGTTGCACAAAGGCAAAGGCTTGTGTTACAAAAGTGTGGAGACAGGTATAGAGACAGGCTTGGTGTGTGAGGTCAGAAAACATTGCTCATTGCCCCACAATGGTCCAAACTGCCAGGCTTCCATGGAAAAGATGGGGTGGGCTGACACTGAGTGGGATCACCGATCTATCCAAGTAGTCTATGTTCTTTGTAACAACTTTTTTTCATCCTTAGTAGGAATGCCCCTAAGCACAAGGTCTCCAGGTATCTTTAAACAACATTTTCAAGGGAAGACATGATGAACTCTACATATTCAAATGTTGCTTGAAAGTTGAAAGGAGTGAGATTTTTTCCTCTCTGGAAAATGCCTGAAGCTCTGTATCATTTGACTCCTAGATATAGTTATTTTTCTACCACCACATGACAGAGGGAGGCTTCTTCTGGCAAGAGGTAAGGATGTCTATCTATCCAATGTGCTCTCAGTGAAGTGAAAATTCAAATATGTCAGCCAGCAAGAGATCGTAGGCACAAAAAAGAGCACTGAAGCCTTCCAGAGCCCCTTTCCTGCTGTAGTCGTGACTAATCTAAGCCTCTTCCCACCTTCCTGACTAAAGCCATTGGGTCTCTAATTGGGTTTCATAATTTCTCACTGACGTGAACTCCAAAGAATGAGGCACTCTCCAGTTTGGGCACATTCCACGTTCATGGTCTTGTTGGTTTTACTGTTGTCTGTTTTCACAGATGTTTAAGTGCATAAACAAATCCCAGCAATGCAAACACTCTGAAAGGAACTTCTACACAGATAGGAAAAGGTCCAGACCCTAAGCACCACTTGACGTCCTGATCAGAGGTTACATGGTTCCTGCAGACTTTTCCATCCTATGTGGCTCTGACCTCAGACCGAAAGGAACTCTCCTTATCTCCTCCAAGCCTCAGAGAATGTGGCACTCTCAGCTCCCATATTGGCAGCTTTCTTTCTTTGTCTTTTCTTTTCAAATAACATTTTATTTGTTTATTTGACAGAGGGAGACACACCAAGAGAGGAACACAAGCAGGGGGAGTGGGAGAGGGAGAAGCAGGCTTCCCATGGAGCAGGGAGCCCGATGTGAGGCTCGATCCCATGACTCTGGGATCATGACCTGAGTTGAAGGCAGACACTTAATGACTGAACCACCCAGGTGCCCCTAGCTTTTTGATTTTCTGAACCACAGCCATTGTAAGAAAGATGTCCTACATTGAAATACAATATACACACATGTGTATATATATATGCACACACACAAACACACTTATACACTACATAACAGTCAAAGTGCCAGGTGTCCTGGTATTTTCTGTTCTATTTTGCCCACCTTCTAGCCTTTTTTTTTTTTTTTTTAAGGTTTTATTTGAGAGAGAGAGATTTAGAGAGAGAGCAGGAGAAGTGGAGGGTCAGAGGGAGAAGCAGACTCACTGTTGAGCAGGGAGCCTGATGCGGGACTTGATCCTGGGACTCCAGGATCATGACCTGAGCCAAAGGCATTTGCTTAACCAACTGAGCCACCCAGGCGCCCCAGCCTTTATTTAAAGCTGCTCACAACCTACGAATGCAATTGCATGAGCCACTAATTGGTCAAAACCCACAGTCTGAAAAATGTGACTCAAGGATCTACCAGGATTACTAGATAAAATAGAGCCTGCCCCATTTCCTACATCATGGGATTTCTTGGTCTCTACACATGAAAATATCTCCATCCTCTCTTACAGAGAGATCTCACTCAGTCCTCCTGGGCACTTTACTTCTTTTTTGTTCCTTGTGAATCTGCCTCAAGTTGACCTATCTTTGGGGTTCCTTGTGTCTCCTTCTTCCAATCCGACATGCCATCACCCCTTTGGCCCTCACCTTCACTGACAGCTTTTCTTTCTTTGATCACTGCTTCCCACTTGAGACACATCTCCACACAGCTACAGGATCCACAAGAAATTGGCTGTCACCCAGTCCTCCTCTAAAATCTAAATTCCTAAAATCCATATTTAGGTAGTGAATTCTGCCTCTGTCACAATTGAACTTTAATACATGCATGTCATTTCCCCACATGCCATGGGATTTATTGAAATTACATGTAGAAATTAAAAACAAATAGTACATAGGCCACTGTTTTGTTCTTGAACCTGGACAGGTTGTGATGATGTCTTTTCCTAAGTAGGTGTTCTTATTGCCTTGATCCAGTGTTTTGCCACGCATTTCCTCTTGAGGAGAAATTGGAAGCTGGTGCACTTTGGTGGGAATGCGAAACAGTGCAGCGTCTATGGAAAGCTATATAGAAGTTCCTAAAAAAAATTAAGCAGAGAATGATGCTTAATGATTCAGTAATTCCACTTCTGGGTATATACCCCCAAAGATTGGAAGTAGACACCAGACCAGATATTTTTGTTCATGGAACATAAATGTTCATGGAGGCATTATTTACAATAGCCACAAGGTGGAAGGAACCTAAGTGTCATCAATGGATGAATGGATAAACAAAATGAGTCTATACATACAATGAGATACTATTCAGCCTTATAAAGGAAGGAAAGTCTGACACAGGCTACAGCATGGATGAGCCTTGAGGACATTATGCTTAGTGATCCAAACCAGTCACAAAAGGATAAATATCGGAAGATTCTACTTCATATGAAGTATCTAGAGTAGTCAAATTCATAGAGACAGAAGGTAGAATGATGGCTCCCAAAAGCTGGGGGGAGGGGAGTTAGTGTTTAAAGGGGACAGAGTTTTAGTTGGGAAGATAAGTTCCATGGGTGGACAGTGTGAATATCAGGGCACAAATACTTAAAAATGGTGACAATGGAAAGAGCCTAGATGTCCATCAACAGAATAATGAATAAAGAAGATGTGACACACACACACACACACACACACAATGGAATACTATGCAGACATCAAAAAACCAAAATCTTGCCATTTGCAGTGACATGGATAGAACTAGAGGGTATTAGGCTAAGCAAAATAAGTCAGAGAAAGACAATTATCATTGTCTAATATGAAGAATTTGAGAGGTTGGGTGGGGAGTAGGGAGGGAAAAAAAGGAAACAAGTTGGGATCGGGAGCGAGACAAACCATAAGAGACTCTTAATCTCAGGAAACAAATTGAGGATTCTTGGGGGTCGGGGGAGAGGGATAGGGTGGCTGGGTTATAGACATTGAGGAAGGTATGAACTATGGTGAGTGCTGTGAATTGTGTAAGACTGATGAACCAGGCACCTGTACCCTTGAAGCAAATAATACATTATATGGTAGTAAAAAAATAAAAAATTAAAATATTAAAAAATGTTTAAATACTAAATTTCATGCTATGTCTATTTTACCACAGTTAAGTAAAGAATTAAAAAACAAACAAAAACAAACAAACAAAAAAACCCATCTCCTCCTGCACAGGTTGGGAGCCCAGAAGTAGATAGGGGTCGCGGGCAGGCACAAACCCAAGCATAACCCAGAGCTTCCTACCTTGAATGGCAAATTGCTACCGTGTCTCTTGTTCTGTCTTGATATTCATGCAATCTTTCCTCTCCTCTCCATAAAGCATGTGTTTGTTGCAGTATAGTAAGATTTTAGTTATTTATTTTGCCAACTCTTCATGTAGAAATGGTTCCTATCAGATGTGCCCACACAAACCTCACGTGAAACAGCGGGGGCATTTTATTGCTTCATGCAACAAGAAGCCGGGAGGTAGGAGATTTGCAGGCTTGACGATGGTAGCAGTTCAAAGCCACCATCAAGGGCCCGGTGAGTACCTTCCAACTGGTCCCTCTGTGGGTCCAGCTTTGTTCTCAAGCTGTTGCCCTCAGAGTTGGAGGACGGCTGCTGTCTTTTCAGGCATCATAAACACTGCCCACAAAGGTCCAGCAGTGCTACATGACCTGTTGGCTACTTGAGTCTTTTTTTTAAGACTCAAGGCCATTTTCCAGAAGCCACTTGCCAGCCCTCCCTTCCTGTCTCATCAGCCAGTCTGGAGCCAGAGAGCTCCAAAACCAATGGTTCCCAAGATTGGTTAATTCCAACCAGGACCCTCCTCTAGTCCTGATGGGCTTATTCAGGACCTACCCTCCAGCACAGCTGGCTAATTCTAAGAAGACCTTGTCCCCACCGAGACTATTGATGGCTTCTTCATCTTGGGGCACACCCACCATCACCAGTGGTCTGTTTCAAGTAGGGACTGCTCCCCCCACCCCAACACAACAATGGGCTTCTCTTGTGTGGTATCCTCCTCTACCTCTAACTTCTCTGTGGGAAGACCACCAGACATCCTAGCCAGGTGGAGTTCTGTTAGAAAGGAGAACAAAAGACTTCAAGTTCAACATCTCAAACTGCAGATGCTCAGAGGTGACATTTTTGCACAGTCTTCTCTGTGTCTCTTCAGCTATACAAGAGGGCGATGTCCCTTGCAGGGTGCGCCTACAGACAGCGGTTTGGGATTCAACTGGAGTGTGGAATTTACGAACACGTAAATACCAGGAGGTGGTTGGTCTACTTCCCACAGGGACACAGTCAGATGTTCTCATCTGTAAGGTGGTTCTTCAAGTTCAGAGTTATCTGGGATGGTTTTTCCCATGCAGATTCGGCCTCTCAGTGTCAGAGCATTGGACAAAATCACTCTTCCCGTCAATGGTGTAACTTTTTTAAAGTTCAAACAGTTCAAATGACCAAGCCACGACACAGCTCCCCTTCAAACAGGGGTAACGTTAGCTTCTAGTCGACTTCCAAGAGACACAGGGAAGAATGAGGTTGTTTTCACAGCAGAGCAGGGGCAGGATGAAAGCCTCTGTTAGAAAGCGCTTGATGCATCCACGGCCTTCAGAAAAGAGGCAGGAGCTGCCTTTCGGGGTGCTGCAGAAACCGGGGGAGCTATTTGACAATACTGATGCACACGAGGCTGTGTTTTGCGGCAGGATTCCTTTTCCAATTCTGTCTCTCCTGGGCCTGAATTAAAAACAGACAGGAAATGAGTACATTGAGCTGTCTTGAAGACAGCTTAGATTTAAACCCCATGATTTGGAGAATTTCCTCCACAGCGAGGTGGACATCTCCACCCCTTTGAAGAAGTCTATGAAATCGAGACGCTGGACCTGATTTTCAAGGTTAAACACCATGCGGCACAAGGCAGAAGGGCCGACTTAATACTTTAAAAAAAAATTTTTTTTTAAATATTTTATTTATTTATTTGACAGAGAGAGAGAGATCACAAGTAGGCAGAGAGGCAGGCAGAGAGAGGGGGGAAGCAGGCTCCCCGCTGAGCAGAGAGCCCCACGTGGGGCTCGATCCCAGGACTCTGAGATCATGACCTGAGCCGAAGACAGGCTTAACCCACTGAGCCACCCAGGCGCCCCCCAAAATTTTTAATTAATTAAAATTTATTACTAGTCATTGTAAAAATTATTACTGGTAAAATTATTATCTTAAGTTGAAGCAGCCACAGTGGCTACCGCATTAGAGAACAGAGATCTAAAAGGGGTTGAATTAGTTCTAGCAGCTGCACACCGAGCTGCCCTCCCCTGACTTCCTCCTCCCGCTTGGACACGCCCCCATGCCTTTCCCACTACTGCACCTCACACACGTATTTGTAATTAAAAAACGAAACAAACAAACAAACAAAGCCCTGGTTCTCAAAATCCCCTGGGGAATTTACGAAATGTGAAGGCTCTTTGTCCTCACCAGCAAGAGTCAAGAGAGCTGGGCTTGAACAGTCTATATATATTTTTATTCTTAAGAAGATTCTTTTATTTTGTCGTTTCTGGAATTGTAGTGAAACACACACACTCACTTCAGCCTTGTAACCATGTTTACGAGGACGGTGCACACTTGGGTGGTATTAAATACATTCACATTGTTGGGCAGCTGTCACGGCCATCAGAAGGCTTCTCGCTCTGCAGAGCAGAAACTCTGAGCCCACAAAACACTGACTCCTGCTTCCTCCCCCGGCCACTGGCAGCCCCCAGGCTACTTTCTGTCTCTGTGAATGTGACCACTCTAGGGACATCATGGAAATGGAATCATACGGTATTTGTCCTTCTGTAACTGGTTTATTTCACACAGCACACTGTCTTGAATTTCATCCACAGTGTAGCCTGTGTCAGAAGTCCCTTCCTTTTTAAGATGGAATCATATTCCATGGTCGGTAGACACATCTGTGTATCCATTCATGTGTTGATGGACCTTGGTGGCTTCCACCTCCTGGTTCTTGGGACCAGCAATTCAGGGACCCCGGTGCCTGCTGCTGGGTAGATTGTGTCCTGGAATCCCAGGAAAATGAAAAGTTTGTCCGGAAAGCCATTTAATGGGTTGCATTCAGTAGTTTTGAAACTTGTTTTTCTCTTCTGATGATTCTGGCCTCTGTCTTTTCCTTCCCATGCGGATAACAATGACGCTCCCCTCTGTACCCCAGCGGGGTTGTGACTAGAAGGCAGTGCAAGCAGCACTGGGAGTCAATATTCAGCATTTGAATTTCTAGAGAGACTTTTAAACCCTATCATAGAGGCACTCATTTCAGGAAAACAAAACAAAACAACTTTTTGAGTTATGAGAGACTAAAAGGTTTCTTTCTTTTCCAAACCCAAACTCAGAAGGGCCACGGGCATGAATTTAATGTCTAAATGACTTGGGAAGACTAGCTATGGCGACAGCGACCCCCAACCCCAACTGCACTCCACCCCCAACTGGGTACTAAATCCCCTGGCTGGGTGGGTGAGGGCAGGTGGCATGGAGACTCTGAGGTGGCATTAGAGCAAGTCAGCAGTGCTGGTCTGGGGCGCGAGCCTTGCTCCCTATCTCCCTGTGCCCAGCCCTCAGGACAGGGGATTAGAGGACCCCCAAATATGCTGGGGACTCCAGAGCAGAGAAGGTTATGCGTCACTTTCTGGGCGAAGCCTGGGGAGGCTGCAGGCCTAGCAGATGCCCACAGTCAGCCTGTGAGGCATGGTCTTTGCAGGGAGGGCCCAAGACAGCCCAGAGCATTCTGCGGGTTCAGACAAAATGGGAAGGCATCCAAAGTGGCCTCTGGTGAATGGCTCGGGGGGAAGCGAGGAACAACTGGGGGACCTGGAGGAGGCTTGAGGTCAGGGAGGGGCCCCAGGTGTGATGCACGCGTATTTCTAAGATGCCAGCAGGAAAGGATGCCCATGGTCAGGCTGGGTGTGGAGAGCTCGGTGGCCACCGCAGTGGACAGATGGCAACAACCAACCCCCCCACTGATGCCTCAGTGATCTATAAAGCCCCCCAGATGTCATCCAGGAAAACCGAACTGACTAAGAAAATGGTTTCTTTGGATTAATCCTGTATTGAAGCTTCATTTTTGGAAAGGTAGCAATCATTAGAGAAAAATGGAGTTCTTCTTCCTCCTCCTCCCCTTCCTTCTTCTTTGCCATAGTTTGTGGCCTTTGAAGGCAGCCTGCCCACATGTGACTCAGTTTATTTGCCTGGATTATGGGACTTAAATCAGCATTCCACTCAGGGGGTTGTGACAGTCCCATGAGCTATGAGACGGCTGAAGGAGAGGTAACAGCATATTTCTGCAGGATCTACATTCTGGAAAGCAAGTGAAACCTTTTAGAGAATGACTCTTCTGCTTGGCTGTCAATGACTAGCTGTTGGCTCCCAGAAGGACTACTTCTTCCTTTATTTTCAAGGTGCTGTGGGTCCTGTTGGGTGGCCCTGCCCTGTGCTCCCACTAAAGGAGCATGTTTTAGTCCACTGGGGCAGCTGTAACAAAGTTCCATGGGCTTAACCAACAAGCATGTATTTTCTCCCAGTTCTGGAGCTGGAAGTCCAAGATCAAGGTGTCGGCAGGGCTGGTTCCTTTTGGTTTGCAGATGGCCTTCTCCCTCTGTCTTCACACGCTCTTCCCTCTGTGCGTGTGTCTCAAAAGTCTCTCAAGACTTCAACATACGCATTTGGGGATGGGGGTGGGGACACACCTGACCCCATAACAGGAGCCACACATGCATCCAAGCTGTTTGGGATGAGTCCCTGTCCTGCCTCAAATCTAAATTCAATCTCAGTTTCCAACCAGCTGTGTTGGACATCCCTGGAGAGTGTGTTAGGAAAGGCAGAGTCCTGGGCCCCACCCCTGACCTGCTGACTCAGAATCTACATCCTAACCAGTTCCCCCAGGTGACTCACACACTATAAGAATTCCAGAAGCACTGATTGAAACCATTCTCCCAGGCCTGCAGTGCTTTCCCCCAGGGAAAGCCCGCCTGGGCTGGGCTCCATGGTGAGAAGTCTCTGACTTGTTCGAGGTGTGCTGAGACTGCCTATGTGAGCCAAGCTGACAGTTGGTCCCCTAAATTCTTGCCAGAGTGGTGGGAGATGGGGAGGGGGGTGGCAGTCACAACCTGGAAGCTGTGACAAGGGGCGGGGTCATCCTCATTGAAGGTGAACAGGATGGTAAGCTAGTGTCACCAGATGTAGCAAGTAAGAGGGCAGGCAGGGTTTGAGACCTACTTACATGAAAAATGGCTCTGCTGTGTATCTGAAATTCTGTTGTAACTGGGCATCGGGGGTTTTCTCTTCCTACCATGGAAGCCCCGCCTCTGGTAAGTGATGCTGGTGCTCCTTCCTCTCCACTGCCCGCCCACCCACCCACCCACGTTACCTCTACCCTGCTATCTTCCAGAAAAACTAGAGACAGAAACAGGAGACTGGAGGGCGTGGGGGACAGAGCAGTGGTCCCTGGATCCTGGGATGTTGCCTCTTGCCATTTGTCTTGCTGGTCTGATACAAAACCCCACTGGCTCCAGGTGGGTGTATAGACCGGGGCGCCCCCACTTCTTCCCATCCTCTGG
This sequence comes from Lontra canadensis, assembly GCF_010015895.1. Lineage (NCBI taxonomy): Eukaryota > Metazoa > Chordata > Mammalia > Carnivora > Mustelidae > Lontra > Lontra canadensis. Next base: position 3,602,904 of record NW_022631015.1, read on the forward strand.
CTACCTCCACCTGCTCTCCCAATCTTTTCGTGTAGCCCGACTCCCACCCTCCATGCACCTGGACAGGAGGAGGACCGGAGCTCCCACATGGGCCCTGAACAAAGTAGTCCGAAATTCCCCTTCACTTGAGTTCAGTTGACACTTGCCAACAGTTACTAGAAAGCTCTCAATCGTGAAAGTCACCAGGTCTACCTAGGGAAAAGGATGGTTTCTCATGGCAGAATCACCTACTCTTAGTGAACTCGTCATCAATGTTGGCATGATAAGCCAAGGAAGGAATTTCTGAAGCTAGAGTAAATTTCTGGAATGTGAGGGGTCAGTCGAAGGCAGGGAGAGGGGGTTAGAAGGCACCCTGGGTGTATCCAGTCTGGGCCTCCTGGGGTTGGCTGTCAGGTACCTGTAGTGTTTCCAGTTATCCAACGTGACAAGCTGTCCCCTGTCCCCAGGGTTGCCTGGTAGGACCTTGGGTTCCTTGCCACTGGAAAAACCCAGCCACGTACCTTGAGGAGTGGGAAATGAGACGTTATGGAAAATTGTACAAGAGGCAAGTGGGTTGTCACATCATTCCACATATGTTTACTTTAATGTGATTCGGGGTGTTATAGAGTTTATAGAAAGAAAGTTTTTTTTTTTTTTTAATGCTCCTTTCTCTTCAGGAAGGGAGACCTCATACTTACCTCACTAAATCCAAAACAGAACATCAGCTGTAATGTGGTGATCCTTTGCCAACAGCTGGATGTGGGAGATGCAGGCAGTTCTCCGATATGTTGGCCATGTGCCCATGATGGATAATCCCTCAGTTAGCTCTAGTCACCTGCCCTGAAGGCCAAGGGACCTTCTCCCTTGACAGGACATCACTTATCCCAACAGTCACGGAACTGATGGCCTTTTCCTTTGAATGTGGGCATTTCCATTGTATAGTAAGGGTGGGCTACCCTGTTCATGGTATGTCTAGAACCTTGAGTATGGATTAGATTTTATTCTGTCTGAAAACTTTGTAAAACATGATGGTACCCTTCTGTATACATTCTGCAAATGTAAAAGATTAAATAAGAATCCAGCTGTCTTTCCACTGTGTGCCTGCACGTCTTTGCATGCACATGTGTGTGTCATGGTCATGCACCCCATGCAAGGTGTAGAATGAGATGAGGGCCAGGGACAAGTCCCTGAGGAGCATGGACCATCCCTTCTGGGCTAGGGGGTAGAATTAAGGAAGAAAACATGGGGAGAGGGTGGTCTCCCAGTTGCCAAGCCATGAGAGAGTTTTGTTGTTGGTTTGTTTTCACTAGAAGGAGGAAACGCTGTCATGAAGAGAACACACACTGAGACATCACACTGGCCATGTTCTACTCCCCACGTGCAATTTCCAGCAAATCGTTTAGTGCCCGTTAGCCTCAGTTTCCCCATAATGGAATGAGGACACTAACAGCTACTGTCATCCCATCAGGTTGTTGAGAAGACACGGTGAGCTAGCAGGTGTGTGCTGTCCAGTTCCTGGCCCGTGGGGAGGCTGAGTTTAGTTCGCCCGAGGAGGGATTTCTCAACAACCTCAAATCCGTGGCAGATGATAGGGATGAAACTGGCCACACTGTCACCCAGCTGTTCGTTCTCAGGCCCGTCTCCATAATTAGAACATGAGTTTCAGGAGGACAGAGACAAGAGCGTTAAGAGGACAAAGACAATGGCTTATTCATACATAATTGGCATTTAATAAGTGTTTATTGAACATGTAGCTGAATAGATGAATGAATGAATAATTAATAACAAAGGCGACTGCCCCGAGAGTCAGAGTTTTGTTCACAAATTGAATGCACGTGGAAATAATCAAAAGCGATCCTTATTCGCTTGGTGATTATCTAAATACCCATCCCCCCCCCACCACCACTCCTCGGGTTCCAGGAAGTAGGTTGAAAAACACAATAGGAGCAACACCACACCTGTATTCCAAGGACACGTATAGCCAAGGGTTAGAAAAAGAACCACTGGGAGAGGTCAGGCATTTCAGGGGAGGAAAAGGGCCAGGCTTGGGCAATGCTAACAATATTTTTTCAATCCAGAAATACTTGGAGAAGGATTCCCAACTTTGTGCTTTTAAAGGCAGTTGTTATTCGTGAATAGAGAAATGAAAATACCCACTGGGAAGCCTGCCCCCACTCCCAAAGATGGCGCTAAGAACACACGATTGGGTGTGACTGCGGTTTCCATTGTGTTACTGTGCCCACAGCCAGTCAAACCACCTGCCACCCAGAATGCCCTCCAGCCTTAGTAACACAGCAAAACCATTCCAGATTCTCTTCTCTGCATAGTGGACTGGGGGCTGGTCAGTACTGTGTATTTCTATTTGGAGGTTAATGTTTTTTGCACAGAGGCCAAGAATGCTTACAAGGATTATTATTTTTTAAAATCTTGAGCATTTCAAGTTGCATGTGAAAGAGGAGTCAGAAGCTAAATAAATAAGATTAGAAGCAAGATAAGCATAAGCCAGTGAGGAACACTGAGTCATGGATGGGTTTGCCAGCATTGCCAAGGACCAGCCCTTGGTAGCCTCAGATGGTGTCTTTGATAACAGAGCCAGCTTATTTTATGGTGGTAAGATTCTTGGTATTCCACACACGGTTCCCACCCACACCCCCCTTTCAAGCATCATCCACCGATGATACAGATGACCTCCATTAATGCTCCTTTCTCTGAAGGGTAGGTAAGGAGTGGAATTTGCTAGAGAAGGATTTGCCTAATTGCCTACAAGGTCACGCTCTTAAAACCTATCTTGATGGCCAAGGACCTTCCTAAACCACGTTCTCCTTGCCCTGCAGCCTCCTCAAGTTTGTATTAGTTCTTGATTCGTTCCCACCACTAAGTTGACTTAACTTTGTAAAATAGAGGTGATTAAACCCAGCTGAATCTGCCCATTTTTATTCTGCCTTGGAAGTTCACTCTTAATTCTTGTCTGGGCACCTCAAAGGAAATTTAATTTATTAACCATTAAATCACCGAATGCCACCAGATTTGAGAGGAGCTGCCTCGGTGTTGAAGCACTCCTTGGAAAGCAGGCATGGAACTTTCCAAGAGTAAATTAAAGCACATTTATTTTCCCTCCTGTTATGATAAAATGCAAATGAAGAAAATCCAATCTGAATTAATTTCAGCAAAAGAGCAAATTATTGGCCCTTGGAATCAAGATGATGGAGTCAGCTTCAGGGACGACTGGATTCAAGATTCAAATGCCTCGGCGTCCCTCTCTTCCTTCCCTCTTGGTTTCAGCTCTATTGTGACTCCATTCTCTCCTACTGTATACTCACATTCTCCCATAGCTCCTTAGGAGTGGGTCCTAGTTCTACTTGAAAAATCCTGGAAACGGACCTGGCCACCTAAAGTAAGCTGCTCACCCCATAAGCAATTGCTGAAACTATGGAGACAGGGGCACCTGGCTGGCTCAGCTGGTTAAGCTTCTGCCTTCAGCTCACGTCCTGGGATACAGGCCCCAGTTGGGCTCCCTGCTCAGCGGAGAGCCTGCTTCTCTCTTTCCCTCTGCCCTTCCTGTGCTCTCTTTCTCTCTCGCACTCTCTCTCTAAAATAAATTAATAAAATCTTAAGATAAATAAATAAATAAATAAATAAATAAAACAAATCTTGGAGACAATTATGTGAGATAATGGTATCTGCTACTCCCATCATAATATAGAGAAGAGAGAGACAGTCTTCAAGAAAAGCAGAGAAAGCAATAATTATATTGCTCATATATATATTTTTTTTACTTTGTACTTTTGATGCTCTGCACATCTTGGGGTCTTACTGGTCTGGACAAACTCCTCCTCCCAGGGTTAACCAATTCTTTTTTTTTTTTTCTATTATTGTGTTCATCTAGCCAACATATAATACATCATCAGTTTTTGATGTAGTGTTCAACGATTCATGATTCATTAGTTGTGTGTAACACCCAGTGCCCATTCCTTGAGATAGCAGACAACTCACCTGCCAGTGTGCCCTTCACATGCAAACCACCAATGCAGGGCCCATATCCCCACTCCCTTCTTTTCTGAGCCTTACACTTGGGCTATGATCACACTGTCCTGACTACCCCAGGTCCAGGTACCAGATAATAAGAGTCAGTCCCTATGCCACAGAGACCACTGAAATTATTCAAACTAGCCTATCCTAACTAAGCCTGTGTGCCCTGCCTTACCCATGCCTTCCCATAGAAACCACAATAAAGGCCCGTGCTCACATTTTTCTCCCTCTGCCTCCTGACCGACCCCAGGGCTTCCCCATGTGGCCCTGCTGTGCTATCTGTTGCTAGGGATCTGTGAGCGTAGCCAACTTCTTTCTTCATGACAAGTATTCCCAAGTCTGCCAGACTGAAACAAATCCTGTTGAAGATCATCCTTAAAACTCATCTGGTACAACCACCAGCCCAAACCAAAACCAAAACCAAAAGCAACTAGAGGAACCTTCACACTCATGAAGTTACATTGATTCAACATTCAGGTCCCAAATTCCAAAGTAGGTTTGCTGATAAAGTGTAGGTAGGGATCCAGTGGAGAGTGTGCTGGAATCAGAACATACCTAATGAAGCCATTTTCTACAGCCAGAAACATCATACAATGCTTATAATTGAGAGACAGACTGGGAGAAATACAAGTGGGACATAAATGGAGACTCCCATAATTCTACCACTGTAGCAGAGGGGTTATGGGGACAGACCCTGTACTCAGACTGCCTGGTTTCAAGCCTGGTTATTCCCTTGTGGGTGCATGGCCTTGAATAAGGCCTGAAAACCCTCTACACATCGTTCCTCATTTCTGAAACAAATATAATATGAAATTTCTGCTTTCAAGTATGAAGATTAAATGAGATGATCTTTGGAAAAGAGGGAAAACAGGCCTGGTAAATCTTTAATGCTATCTACTGCTAAATGTTTAACTTTGTTTTTATGACAAAACAAACTTAAGTGTAGCAAGTTAAATCATAAAATAATGTTTCTAACCCCATAGATCAGTATTTTCACTCCCTTGAAGAAAATAAGGCATTTCTAAGAATGACACATAGCACAAAAGCCAAAAAGTAAGGGTGGACAAATATGACTACACTGAAATGGAAAAAGTAATTTAGAGTAAAACCACTGAAAAGAAAGTTAAAAGACAAATGACTGTACAATAGGAAAAAAATGTGCAATAGCATTCCAGACAAAAGGATATTTTCTCTAATACACAAAGCTGTCTAACAAGTTGATAAGAACAAGGTGTTGGGGAGGGTGTGGAGAAAAAGGAACACTCATGTACTGTTGGTGGGAATGCAAATTGGAAAAAAGTATAGAGGTTCCTCAAAACATTAAAAATAGAATTACCATATGATCCAGTAATTTCACTACTGGGTATTTACCCAAAAAACCTGGAAACACTAATTCAAAAAGATACATGCACTCCCATGTTTATTGCAGCATTATTTACAATAGCCAAGATATGGAAGCAACCTAAGTGTCCATTGATAGATGAATGGATAAAGATGTGGTACACACACACACACATACATATAAAAATATATATACATATGCTAGAATATGGAATATATTGTATATTATATAATACACATATAATACATATAATACATATAATACATATATATGATGGAACTAGGGAATATAATGTATAATATATTTTACATATATACAATGGAATTTTTTTTTTTTATAATTTTATTTTTTATAAACATATATATATATATAT